>NC_141930.1:10346835-10699335 GCF_057802395.1 Ceratotherium simum simum
CTTCAGTCCTTGCCAAATCACATTTTTGCATGACCAGGACAAGATCAGAACGCACCACTCCTTCTGTTCTTGTGGTACCGTGCAGCAGTAATAAATGAAAGAGCAATGATATTTAGATGGATGAGTTGTGTGCCAGGAAGAGAAAACTACCAAACAGGACCTAAAGCGATCCCCTGTCTTCACATGCTTGATTTCATTCCTTAATTAGAGCCATTAATCAATAGGTATGAGATATGAGGCTTTAGAAAGGCTTGATGACACGACACCTTGCCACCTGTCAAAATTACAGCTTTCTGTTCATGCACCATCCCTCAAATAGTTATTTTCTGCAAGCTTGGCTGCATTCCACAATTCATTATTTACTATCTAGTTCTATCCCAGTGCGATGTCAGAAGATAACCCATTGATGATAAGTAGTGTTTTACATTGAATGGTTAATACGTGTGTGTGTATGCGCATGCATGTGTGTGTATACATACATACTCTCACACTTCTTGTTTTGTAGTTAAAATTTTCAAATATATGATCATTGTCCCTGGTTGGCACATTTGCGCTATATTAAAACAATATTTTGCTACTGCATAAAGCTTTTATTTTAAAAAACATTATTTTTTAAGTTAAAGAAGGAGAACATTTCTTATTTAAAGAAAAAATAAATCTAACAGTATTCATTATAAAAAACTTTACCCGTTATTATATAACGTTATTGAAAGATGGCAAAAGGGCAAATGGGAAAATACTTAGGTGTACCTAAAAAGTGGAAGATCATTTCAAGTTAAAAGTATTTCTGAAGGTGATAACAACATAGTGAAAATGATACGTAGAAGGGTATTTTTTCTGTTGGAAACTTTTTTTAAAAAAAAATAGGTCAGTGTTCAAAACCCATGCCAGTTTGCCCTAAAACGTAATCTCCGTCAAAATAACTATAAAACGGACTGTTTCATACAAACTTTCCCAGAATCCTGTGGAGAGATACAGAAGGTGCAGCTCTGCTTTTCACTCAGAATAGAACTGTGACCCTCAATTAATTTTCCTAGAGAATACCGACAACCATCAGATAGCTCTCAATCACAAATGACCTTGGCATAATTTAAACCTCAAATGAAAGAGTAGAAAAAGACTACATTTTAGTAGCCATTCCTTGTGTCATCCAATCCCCATATGCTATTTAGTATAATTGCATTCTATTCAGTATTATTACAATTATTCCTATCCTCTGAATGTCATGACAGCGGCCCCTCTAATTGATACTGTGCCTGAAACAAATACCTTTTTTGTATTAACTATCTTAAAATAACCATGACTTTATCTCATATTTGGAAATTTGGACAACAGTTAATTTAAAACTAATCTTGTGTATAGACATTGCATAGTAAATGATGATTGTTTCAAAAGAGAAATATTACATCATATACAAAGACAATCATCCCCCGAATTATTGACCTGCTGCATACTATCTTCTGTAATGTTGTTGATCTCTTCAATGTTTCAAGACTATTGCCCAGATTGGCTGAAGTGACATACTTTGAGTTATAACAGAAGCAGTATACACAGTAAACAAAGTAAACCATAGAGGCAAAAGATGAAAATATGAATTAGGAAAGTATTTGCACATACTATTGATGACATGTGATCATTGATGATTTAAGAAATTAATTCACTTGTTCAATTTACTTATTCTGCTCACTTAGATTTCTCTTTAACTATGCAAATATACCTGACACATGAAATACTGTTATGTGCAGTATGGGAATCAGTGGGGGAAAATCAAAGCATTATTGTACAACTTGAGACATTTTATCAGTGGAAAAGTTACGTGGGTTACTAGCAAATTTCAAGGTAAATTGTATTCTATAGCCCCCCAATATTGCTACCTATTATTTTCAAAGATTTTTTACATATATGGTTGAATTTTCAAAAAATCTCTGAAAGTTGACACATGAAATACACTGTACGTATGAAATAAGTATATGTATTGTACATCTATCTCTGAACTGCTGGTATATAACCTAGTAATTTACATATATAAAGACAATCTTGACATCAGTATCCATCAGTGGTCAACAATGTAGTAGAAAGCCTGTAATAATTCTGTTTTGAATTTAGTGTTTGCTTATTTAAGAGCATTAGAGTTTGCCATCACAACTAATTGGGGCTTATTGATTTTTATGAAGTTATAATTGTATTCACTTTTTTTTTGTTTCTCTAAAATTTGACAAGTTTGGAACCATATTATGATAATTAATGAGTAAACAGTTAAGTGGAATTAAATGTGACATGCTGGATTCATTTAGTCTTCTAAATTGTTGATCATTAGCTAACATTTTCTAGGCAAACCCTGGTTTAAAATAGCATTGTGAAAATTATGTTCCTTAGTACTCTAATCTCAGAATATTCCACCAAAAAAAAAAAAAGAAGTTCAAACTCATAAAAATTTCGGATTCATTATAAATGACACTCTATACTACTTTTTTCTTAGTGATTCCCTAGTGTTTTTATGTATTAAATATTCGGAGCAGAGTTACAGTTAAAAAATAAAAACTATTTAACTTTAAGCCATTATTAATCAACTATTTCACTTCAAATGCCTTTTTTGGAAAAGCACTTTTCAGCAGTCCTTAGAACTAGTTTTTCAATAGAAGACTCTTTGGGAAGCACTAAGCTTCAAGACTAATGAAAAAGAAGAAATAAGAGTTAAGGACGTGAAGATAGTCCAGCTTTCTGGTGAAAAGAATATGGATGAATCAAGCAGACTTAAATGTTAATTTTAACTCTGTATCTAACTAATGATGGAAGAAAGTATTTAACCTCTCTGAAGCTCAGTGTCCTCATTTGAAATTATAACCGTTCTTAACCCTTTGTCTTATTATAACAATTAGATTAGATATAATGAAGTTAAGCACCAAATCTCTATCAGGAGATCCTCTTAGAATTTTTTTTTTAAGCAGCTCTAAATTACCATTAGTTTTTTCAGCAATGCAATGCAAATGCCCACTGAGATATTAGATTCCGTCCCCTCTAGTGGAAGATCCTTGGACTATGTGACTTGTGGAGCCACACCGGACACGCCATGACCTCCTTCTTGTCGCAATTCGCACTCCATATTCTATCTCCTTATACCACAGTAGGTGAAAAAGATGACCTATAAAAGCTCTTGGCAAGATTCCTTTAGCTATTCGGGGTCTTTTGTTGTTTCATATAAATTTTAGGATTCTTTCTTCTATTTCTGTGAAAACTGTTGTTGGAACTCTGATAGGGATTGCATTGAATCTATAGATGGCTTTAGGAAGTATGGACATCTTAGCTATGTTAATTCTTCCAATCCAAAAGCATGGAATATCTTTCCATTTCTTTGTGCCTTCTTCAATTTCTTTCAGCAATGTTTTATAGTTTTCGGTGTACAGATTTTTCATCTCTTTGGTTAAGTTTATTCCTGGGTATTTTATTCTTTTTGTTGCAATTGTAAATGGGATTGTATTCTTAATTTCTCTTTCTGCTACTTCGTTGTTAGTGTATAGAAATGCAACTGATTTTTGTATGTTGATTTTGTATCCTGCAACTTTACCGTATTCGTTTATTACTTCTAAAAGTTTTCTGGTGGATTCTTTAGGGTTTTCTATATATAAAATCATGTCATCTGCAAATAGTGAGAGTTTCACTTCTTCCTTTCCAATTTGGATCCCTTTTATTTCTTTTTCTTGCCTGATTGCTCTGGCTAGGACTTCCAGTATTATGTTAAATAGGAGTGGTGACAGTGGGCATCCTTGTCTGAATAGCCAAGACTTGGAAGCAACCTAAGTGCCCATCAAGGGACCAATGGATATATACACAATGGAATACTACTCAGCCATAAGAAACGATGAAATCCAGCCATTTCTGACAACATGGATGGACATTGAGGGTGTTATGCAAAGTGAAATAAGTCAGAGGGAGAAGGTCAAATACCGTATGATTTCCTTCATTAAGTAGTAGATAATAACAACAATAAGCAAACACATAGAGACAGAGATTGGATTGGTGGTTACCAGAGGGGAAGTGGGGAGGGAGGAGGGCGAAAGGGATAATTCGGCACATGTGTGTGGTGATGGGTTGTAATTAGTATTTGGGTGGTGAACATGATGTAATCTATGCAGAAATAGAAGTACAATGATGTACACCTGAAATTTATGCATTGTTATAAACCAATGTTACTGCAATAAACAAAAAAATAAAATAAAATAAATTAAAAAAAATAAAATTCATGGAGAACAGGAAAAAAAAAAAAAAAGCTCTTGACAGGAAGTTAGTATAGACCTAGAATCACAGGTTTGGGGAATTTGAGATTATCTCAATTCTAAAATGTGTCCTAAGGCACACAAGCTGGACCTGGATACCAATGGAGCATCATGCCATAGGACACTAGCACCGTGATTACTCATCACACTCACCTTTATAGATCGAGTCACTTGTGCCTTCTAAAATTCTTGGCACATTGTGTCACTGAAGTGATCTTAAAGGGCATTTGCAGTGTATTCTGCAGTAGCTTAAGCAATATTTCGCAATTAAATGATGGTCCCTTTTTTTGGAAGCAACATTTCTCAACAAAGTTGCATATAACTTTAATTGTTTATAATCAATTTTTTAAAGAGAATAAGACATTTTTTCCCCAAAAGGAAGAAAAAATATTGCTTATATAATTGCTGAGCTGTGGAACAAAATAAAAGTGTGAGAGAGTCTGGGAGGAGGTTGAAGATACCCCAAGAGTTAAAACTACATTCCTTTCACTTAATAATTTTATGTTGTAATAATAAAAAAATATACATTTTACTTATTAATATTGTTAATTATCTGTCTACTCTCTCAAGAATACAAGCTCAGTGAGGGCAATTTTTTGTTTTTAGTCACCACTATACTTCCAGGACTTAAAACAATACCTGACATATCACAGGGGTTGAGTAAATACTTGTTGAATAAATTAATCCAGAAGATCATAAATGAGGACATGTCAAATACGATTATTTGTAAAGACTACCAAAAAAAATCCTATATATTTCCTGTAAAAAAAGTTTCAATGGCTAGAGAGAGTAATAAAATTATCATAAACTGTATTTTAGGAAATCAAAATAAATACGTTTAGAATTCCATGAGAATTAAAAGCTGCTCTTCAAAAATGATTTCTTAGGAAAATATTTGTAAAATCTCTCTGTCATCATCAAAAATTTCTGTATGCCATTCATAAGAACCCTTCCTAGGCTTAAATGAATTGAAATTGAAATTTTAATTTTAAAATTTATGGGAAACTTTCACAAAATATGGAAAAGAAAGTAGCAGTAATGCACCATTGGACACTTGAAAAAAAATATGATGAGTAATAAAAAGTGTTGTGACTTTACACCTGGAGAAATAAATGTAAAGATATCATTAGCCCCGAGAGTAAAGGAAAGAGGAGATGAATTTAGATATGAACACAATTATCAATAACATATATAAATGGAAACAAAAGAAACTATAATATACTTAACAAGAATTGATAAAGGACATGAACTAGGGGCCCAGCCTCACACATCTACTTTGAATTCTATGAACAATAGCGTGTGGAAAATTTCACATAGTTCAAGGGCCTTACCCCAGATATCAGTTCCCAGGCTTCTATATCCCTGTGCTAAAGAGTAAAGCATTATGGGGGGCGGAGTCAAGATGGCGGCGTAGGCAGACTCTGAACTCACCTCCTCCCGTGGACACAGCCAATTTACAACTACTCGTGGAAAAATTACCCCTGAGACAGAACTGAAAACTGGATAAGAGGAACTCCTGCAACAACGGACAATCCTAACTGGGGTGGAAGAGGCAGAGACTCCCTTCTGGAGAGGAAAAACGCCGCCTTCACAAGCCGCCAGCGTCACGGCCGCCGGGAGCAGCTCACAGGTACGCAGCCTCCCGGGAGGCGCGGGGCCCTGAGCCGGGGAGCGCCCCCGCTGTGGGCATTTTGTGGACCCAGCACAATTGAGACCAGCGGCATAATATCTGACTTTGCCTGCTACTAAAGCATTGGGTAGCACCCCCAGAAAACCCGGTTCACAAAGAAACTAAAACTGGCTCTTAAAGGGCCCGCGCACAAACTCACCCGTTCCAGAAAGCATCCTAAAATCACCAGAAAGAAAGGTGCACAGTGCTTCGGTGACAAGAGACTCACCTAATAGGCCCTGAGTGCATCTCGGTGAGGGGTGAGACCTCTCCAGGGACTGGGACATTGGCGGCGGCCAGTGTTGTGGCCTGGTGTGAGCGTGCTGACACAGACGCCATTGGAGTTCTCCCTGAGACCTGCTAGCACAGGGTCTGCTCCACCCGCTAGAGCACCGATTTAATCCAGCTCAGCCAGGGCAGGCAGCCCACCCTAGAGACTAGCCCCACCCAACAACAAGCCCTCAGGCAACTTGTGGGCCTGCATAGATTGGTGATTGGATTCTCTGCAGCCTGGCAACTGAGCTGACTTGAGTGGGGCAGGGTGTGCACAAGGAGCGGGTGGAGAGTGTGGGGCGGTGGCAGAGTGTGTGGGGCTCCCGCCATGGAGAGACTGGGTCCACTTGGGGAGGTCGGGGTGCTCACACGGGGCAGGACTGTGTTGACTGTGTGTGTGGACCTGTGGGCGGCAGGGCTTCTCAGCCACAGAAGACTTGTACTTCTCCAAGACCCACATAGGAGGTTTGCTCCACCTTCCAAAACCTGAACAATTGGGTGCTCCTGTGCCTGAGGCCAGCCCCACCCAGCTGCAATCCTCAGAGAGCTGACAAGAGACCTAATAGGCTAGAGGCTTACAGCAATTGTAAGGTCCTGAGCCTAACAACGTGCCTGCCACGGTGGGGGCCTACTCACTTAAAAGAAATACTGCAACACAAATGTGGTATTAGAACTTGCAGCCAACTGTGCTGGGGCTCCCCACAGCTGATAAAGAGACTGAAGGGCCCACAACAACTACAAGCAGCTGAGCATTACAACAGCTGGCCAGGAGCATAACTCAGCCTCCCTGGGCGCCTACAGGGAGAGCAAACAGGCCACAGCAGAAGGATACACGTAGCCCACATAGGGGTCACCCCTGGAACATTGAGAACTGAGGGAAGCACACTGGAAGCCTCCTAAGCCATCACTTACATAAGGTCACCTATCCAAGAGCAGGAGACGTAGCTGACCTACCTAATACGTAGACACAGCACAGGGAAAGAGGCAAAATGAAGAGGCAAAAGAATACATTCCAAGTAAGGGAACAGGACAAAACCCCAGAAAAGGAACTTAGTGAAACAGAAATGAGCAACCTACCCGACAGAGAGTTCAAACTAAGAGTGTTAAGGATGCTCACTGATCTGGGGAGAAGAATAGATGGACTCAGTGAGAATGTCAACAAAGAAATGGAAGATATAAAAAGAACCAATCAGAAATGAAGAATACAATACTGGAAATGAAAAACTCATTAGAGGGACTCAAAAGCAGAGTAGAGGATACAGAAGAACGGATCTGTGAGCTGGAAGAAAGACTAGAAGAAATTACCCAAGGTGAACAGGTAAAAGAGAAAAGAATTAAAAAGAGTGAGGACAGTCTAAGGGACCTCTGGGACAACATCAAGCGCACTAACATCCGTGTTATAGGTGTCCCGGAAGGAGAAGAGCGAGACAAGGGGGCAGAGAATCTATTTCAAGAAATAATAGATGAAAACTTCCCTAACCTAAGGAAGGAAACAGACATCCAGGTACAGGAGGCACAGAGAGCCCCAAACAAGATAAACCCAAAGAGGCCCACACCAAGACACATCATAATCAAAATGTCCAGAATTAAAGATAAAGAGAGAATCCTAAAAACCGCAAGAGAATGTCAAGTTACATACAAAGGAAACCCCATAAGGCTATCAGCTGACTTCTCAGCAGAAACCTTACAGGCTAGAAGAGAATGGCATGATATATTTAAAGTGCTAAAAGGAAAAAACTTACAGCCAAGAATACTCTACCCAGCAAGGTTATCGTTCAAAATGGAAGGAGAGATCAAAATTTTCCCAGATAAGCAAAAATTAAAGGAGTTTGTCACCAAGAAACCAGTGTTACAAGAAATGTTAAAGGGACTGATTTAAGGGGAAAAGAGAAGACCACAAATAGGAAAAATTATCTATTTCCACGATTAGAACGTAATGTATACAAATGCACAAAAAAGAGGTTGGATATGATATCAAAAACATAAAAGGAGGGAGGAGGGTAGTTAAAGAGTACAGCTTTCAGACAGAGGTCAAACTAAAGTGACCATCAATTCTGTATAGAAGAAGTAAGGAACAGAGAAGGACTACTAAAACACTGAGGAAAAAAAAAAAAAGTTAAAAAATGGCAGTAAGTACATACTTATCAATAGCTACTTTAAACGTCAATGGACTAAATGCTCCAATTAAAAGGCATAGGGTGGCTGACTGGAGAAAAACAAGACCCATATATATGCTGCATACAAGAGACACACTTCAGACCTAAAGACACTCACAAACTGAAAGTGAAGGGATGGAAAAAGATACTCCACGCAAATGGCAATGAAAAGAAAGCTGGGGTAGCAGTACTCATATCAGACAAAATAGACTTTAAAACAAAAACTGTAAAACGAGACAAAGAAGGGCATTACATAATGATCAAGGGAACAATCCAACAAGAGGATATAACACTTGTAAATATCTACGCACCCAATGTAGGTGCACCTAAATATATAAAGCAATTATTAACAGACATAAAAACAGAAATAGACAGTAACACAATAATAGTAGGGGACTTTAACACTCCACTTACACCAACGGATAGATCATCCAAACAGAAGATCAATAAGGAAACATTGGCCTTAAACGACACACTAGAACAGATGGACCTAGTAGATATATACAGAGCATTCCATCCAAAAACCGAAGAATACACGTTCTTTTCAAATGCACATGGAACGTTCTCCAGGATTGATCACATATTAGGCCACAAAACAAGTCTCCATAAATTTAAGAAGATTGAAATAATACCAAGCATCTTTTCTGACCACAAAGGTATGAAACTAGAAATCAACTATAGGAAGAAAATCAGAAAAGCCACAAATACATGGAGATTAAACAAAATGCTACTGAACAACGACTGGGTTAATGAAGAAATCAAAGAAGAAATCAAAAAATACCTGGAGACAAATGAAAATGAAAATACGACATGCCAGAATTTATGGGATACAGCAAAAGCGGTTCTAAGAGAGAAGTTTATAGCAATACAGGCCTATCTCAACAAACAAGAAAAATCTCAAATAAACAATCTAACAATGCACCTAAAGGAACTGGAAAAAGAAGAACAAACAAAGCCCAAAATCAGTAGAAGAAGGGAAATAATAAAAATCAGAGCAGAAATAGATGAAATAGAGACCGAAAATAGAAAAAATTAATAAAACCAAGAGCTGGTTCTTTGAAAAGATCAACAAAATAGACAAACCTTTAGCTAGACTCACCAAGAAAAAAAGAGAGAAGGCACAAATAAGTAAAATCAGAAATGAAAGAGGAGTGGTTACAACAGACACCTCAGAAATACAAAAGATTATAAGAGAATACTATGAAAAACTATATGCCAACCAATTCGACAATCTGGAAGAAATGGATAAATTCTTAGAATCATACAACCTTCCAAAACTGGATCAAGAAGAAGTAGAGAATTTGAATAGACCAATCACCAGTAAGGAGATCGAAACATAATCACAAACCTCCCCAAAAATAAAAGTCCAGGACCAGACGGCTTCCCTGGTGAATTCTACCAAACATTCAAAGAAGACTTAATACCTATCCTTCTCAAACTCTTCCAAAAATTGAGGAGGGGGAAGCTCCTAACTCATTCTACGAAGCTGACATTACCCTGATACCAAAACCAGACAAGGACAACACACAAAAAGAAAATTACAGGCCAATATCACTGATGAACATCGATGCAAAAATCCTCAACAAAATACTAGCAAATCGCATACAACAATACGTTAAAAAGATTATACACCATGATCAAGTGGGATTTATTCCAGATATGCAGGGATGGTTTAACATTCGCAAATCAATCAACGTAATACACCACATTAATAAAATGAAGAACAAAAATCACATGATCATCTCAATAGATGCAGAGAAAGCATTTGACAAGATCCAGCATCCATTTATGATAAAAACTCTGAATAAAATGGGGATAGAAGGAAAGTACCTCAACATAATAAAGACCATATATGAGAAACCCACAGCTAATATCATCCTCAATGGTGAAAAACTGAAAGCTATCCCTCTAAGAACAGGAACCAGACAAGGATGCCCACTGTCACCACTCCTATTTAACATAGTATTGGAAGTCCTAGCCAGAGCAATCAGGCAAGAGAAAGAAATAAAAGGGATCCAAATTGGAAAGGAAGAAGTGAAACTGTCACTATTTGCAGATGACATGATTTTATATATAGAAAACCCTAAAGAATCCACCAGAAAACTTTTAGAAGTAAAAAACGAATATGGGAAAGTTGCAGGATACAAAATCAACATACAAAAATCAGTTGCATTTCTGTACACTAACAACGAAGTAGCAGAAAGAGAAATTAAGAATACCATCCCATTTACAATTGCAACAAAAAGAATAAAATACCTAGGAATAAACTTAACCAAAGAGGTGAAAGATCTGTACACCGAAAACTATAAAACATTGCTGAAAGAAATTGAAGAAGACACAAAGAAATGGAAAGATATTCCGTGCTCTTGGATTGGAAGAATTAACATAGTTAAGATGTCCATACTTCCTAAAGCCATCTATAGATTCAATGCAATCCCTATCAAAGTTCCAACAACATTTTTCACAGAAATAGAACAAAGAATCCTAAAATTTATATGGAACAACAAAAGACCCCGAATAGGTAAAGGAATCCTGAGAAAAAAGAACAAAGCTGGAGGTATCACACTCCCTGATTTCAAAATATACTACAAAGCTATAGTAACCAAAACAGCATGGTACTGGCACAAAAACAGACACACAGATCAATGGAATAGAATCAAAAGCCCAGAAATAAACCCACACATCTATGGACAGCTAATCTTTGACAAAGGAGCCAAGAACATACAATGGGGAAAAGAAAGTCTCTTCAACAAATGGTGTTGGGAAAACTGGATAGCCATATGCAAAAAAATGAAAGTAGACCCTTACCTTACACCATACACAAAAATTAACTCCAAATGGATTAAAGACTTGAATGTAAGACCTGAAACTGTGAAAGTTCTAGAAGAAAACATAGGCAGTACGCTCTTCGACATCAGTCTTAGCAACATCTTTTCAAACACCACATCTGACCGGGCAAGAGAAACAATAGAAAAAATAAACAAATGGGACTACATCAAACTAAAAAGCTTCTGCACAGCAAAGGAAACCATCAACAAAACGAAAAGACAACCTAACAATTGGGAGAAGATATTTGCAAACCATACATCTGATAAGGGCTTAATCTCCAAAATATATAGAGAACTCATGCATCTCAACAACAAAAAAACTACCAACCCAATTAAAAAATGGGCAAAAGACCTGAACAGACATTTCTCCAAAGAAGATATACAGATGGCCAACAGACACATGAAAAGATGTTCAAAATCACTAACTATCAGGGAAATGCAAATCAAAACTACAATGAGATATCACCTCACGCCCGTCAGAATGGCTATAATTAACAAGACAGGAAACAACATGTGTTGGAGAGGTTGTGGAGAGAAGGGAACTCTCATACACTGCTGGTGGGAGTGCAAACTGGTGCAGCCACTATGGAAAACAGTATGGAGATTCCTCAAAAAATCAAGGATAGAACTACCATATGATCCAGCTATTCCACTGTTGGGTATTTATCCAAAGAACTTGAAAACACCAATTTGCAAAGGTACATGCACCCCTGTGTTCATTGCAGCCTTATTCACGATAGCCAAGACTTGGAAGCAACCTAAGTGCCCATCAAGGGACGAATGGATAAAAAAGCTGTGGTATATATACACAATGGAATACTACTCAGCCATAAGAAACGATGAAATCCAGCCATTTGTGACAACATGGATGGACATTGAGGGCATGATGCAAAGTGAAATAAGTCAGAGGGAGAAGGTCAAATACCGTATGATTTCCTTCATTAAGTAGTAGATAATAACAACAATAAACAAACACATAGGGACAGAGATTGGATTGGTGGTTACCAGAGGGGAAGGGGGGAGGGAGGGAGGAGGGTGAAAGGGATAATTGGGTACATGTGTGTGGTGATGGGTTGTAATTAGTATTTTGGTGGTGAACATGATGTAATCTATGCAGAAATAGAAGTACAATGATGTACACCTGAAATTTTTACAATGTTATAAACCAATGTTACTGCAATAAACAAAAAATTAAAAAAGAAAAAAAAAAAAAGAGTAAAGCATTATCACAGATATAAAATAATCCCCATCTGTGTGCATGCCAGTAAATCTGGTAATTTGGCAAAGATTTGCATTCCTTAAACACCATGTGTAAAATTTTTCTGAACCAGTGCAGGTAATATTATTCCCTAATGTACAGTAATAGATATTATCTTAATTCTATATTTTTCATTCATTCGTTCATTCAATTAAAAACGTTTTCGGCACCGGTATTATGCTAGTTACTGGGGCTAAAGAGATGAACAAAATATATTTATCTGCCTCAAGAGATTCACAATTGAGAAATATGAAAATATAACCAAAAAACTGACATTACAATTGGATAAACACTATGGCTTTTAACAGATTGTTTTTCATTACACGTGGACTGAAGCTCAAAGCACAATAACAAAAATATTATTTCTGTTTTATGTATTTAAGTCATCATTGTGAAATTCCCTTTTCCAAGGTCTGATTAACCCTGGTAGTCAGGTAAGATATGCATAAGAAATAAGCTTTTTAACAGCAAAACTGGAACTTATTTTATCGTTACCATAATTATTATCAGAACACAGAAAATATTTTAACTCCATAAGTACATTTAATTTAATCTTTTAATACAAGCAGTTACAGTTGAAAATCTTCAAAGTCTTTTATATTGCTCCAAATAAAACACATGGCAGCTCTCCCCAATTCAACAGGAAAAGGCCTGTTTCTGAGAAAGCATTCGAGTATATATTTTATTTGCACAACATACTTATTCAGGGCTTGTACGCTAGGTAAATCTACAGACCTTTTTGCTATAAAAAGTTATGCAAGAAATATATATCCCTGATATTCCCTAGGGAGAGACTTCAAAAGCATTACTTTCAAATAGGGATAGAATTTCCAAAGAAATTCTTCATACCCCTGATTTTAAGCTAGACATCTGCTGGAAGAGAGAAATTTGAATTTTTTGGGAAATAAGTGAAAACAAATTCTGTATCTGATGAATATTGCTGAGTACTCAAACATAGATACCTTTCATAAACAAGTCATCTGCAACAGTAAAAATACTTTAGATTTACACAGCCCTTTCTTCTGAAGAATTCATTTAACGCTAAGCTGGAAAATGCTAAGGAAAGCAATGTTATACTTAAAAAAATATGTAGAAAGATGAAAATAAAACTGGCTGTGTCTACCTAGCAAGACAATAGACTATTTTAAGTCAGGAGTTAAAACAATCAAGCAACAAATTTTACTGATTAAATTCAGGGAATTGACCAGTTGTTTGAGACAAATGAATCAACAAGTTTTTAGAATCATCTACATAGATCAACAGATTATTTTTGAATAAGTAATGAGGGCACTAATTGAAAATTTTAGCATTTTAAAAGATGTTATTTCAGAGAAAAAAATACAATTTGCTTCTTTAGATATGAAAATAAAATTATTCAATAGCAATATTTACCTGAAAGTATAGAAGACAATCATCACATCACAAACAGTAATAGGAACCATTATTGATAAATTTCTGATTGATAATATTGAGACTTTTTAAAATTCTTTTTTCCATTGATCACATTTGTATTGAGTTTCTTCTTTGCATCAAGCAAGATACTGGGCTCTGGAGGAAATCCATGGTGAACTACGACACCAAAAAAAGATTTCTTCCTTTACAGAGTCTTGGTCAGTAAGAGTATTCTTCTTTGTAAAATTTGTTGCTTGAAAATCAAATCAATTTTTCCCCCAACTTGAAATTTAAGGAAGAATAATACTGACAAAAAATTACATAGTTATTTCTCAACCCTCTATAACTCTAGTTTTCTGAGGCTCTTTAATTTTATATATATGAAAATATATTTAATATATTTATATTTATAAATACACACATATAAAATATATTTATAAATATTATGTGTAAATTTATATATTTTATGTAATATATACAAAATATATTTTATATAAAATTACACTGCAATACCCAAAGGAAGAATAAAATTGGCCCAGTAAAAGCCTCTGAGAAAAATGCTATTTTGTTAACTTATGCTTGGTAATTTTCACCCCAATAGGGCTGTGTTTAGCACAGACTCTCCTGAAAGCAGAGCCTGAGGCGAGGATTAAAATTCTGATCCTTTATTTGTGCAAGTCAAGGTCCACGAGGATGGAAAAAAAGTGGAAGTGAGGCAAAGGTGCAAAGCATGATGATGTTACTGCACTGACGATCATGTCAAGAAGTGCCACTAAAAGACATAGCAGGTTGTTCAGAGTTGTGATAGTCTGATACACTGAGAGTCACAAGTTATCCTGAAGCTTCTATGACATCTCTTGATGAATCTACACAATGAAGACCAATGTGTAATACTAGGTTAGGGAGACTTTCAACAAAACTGGGCTTCTCGACCCAGGTAAATGTTGCTTCCTAGACACAAAGTAACTAAACTACTTATTTAGTGACTTTATTTGGTACCTAGACCCTCCACACAACTATGCTTATTTTCAAGCATCAAAATTATGTATAGATTTCAGCAAAAATCAGAATATATTTTTGTTAGTCTTGTCTTCAAATCCATTATGGATTTTTCATATGCACAATAAGAAATGTTTCTGTGCTGCATTCTAGTGTTTTTAAAGATTTTATTTATTTATTTTTTATTTATTTTTTCCCCCAAAGCCCCAGTAGATAGTTGTGTGTCATAGCTGCACATCCTTCTAGTTGCTGTATGTGGGACGCGGCCTCAGCATGGCCGGAGAAGCAGCGCGCCGGTGGGAGCCCGGGATCCGAACTCGGGTCGCCAGCAGTGGAGCGCGCTCACTTAACCACCAAGCCACGGGGCCGGCCCCATTCTAGTGTTTTTAATCACTGTTTTTGTTAGTTATTGGCATTGCTATCACTCCTTTTCTTGAATTTTCTGTGTCTGTGTGAGAAGATTAGCTCTGAACTAACACCTGTTGCCAATCCTCCTCTTTTATGCTGAGGAAGATTGGCCCTGGGCTGACATCCATGCCCATCTTCGTCTACGTTATGGGGGACACCACCACAGCGTGGCTTGATGAGTGGTGTGTAGGTTTTCATCCAGGGTCCGAACCTGTGAACGCTGGGCCACCAGAAGCAGAGTGCACGAACCTAACCACTATGCTACAGGGCTGGCCCCAGAAATTTTTATTCTCTTAAAAAAGGATTTTTCTTCATTCAGTGAATATTCTTTGATTTCTCTAAACACTGAGCAACCTTATACGTTTCAACTAGGGAGCCTAATGTCACTTATCACACCTCCTAGAAAACTTCATTCAGCCTTCAACAAGGCAATATTAGGCATAAGTTTTCACTTTACATCTATTAAAGGTTATGCATTTCTTACTTTTGTTTGACAATTTTTTTTAATTGAGAATGGATGAATAAAATGCTGACAACCAGTGGAGTCAGGAAATAGCCTTATCATCTTATGTTTATTAAAGTTTTTTTTTAAAATTGCAGTAACTAATTTAATCTATTTGTGTTTATACTGATTCCATAATCCTAGTAAGTGGAAGTATATTCTGACTTCCATTTATAAATAAGCCTAACAGGCCACACTCCAAGAAAAAACATTTTCAAGGAAAGAAATAGGGCAGGAATTGTTTTTGGGACAATTTTCAGTATTTAGAGTTACAAAATACAGTTGAATTTGCTAGCAACATACTTGAAATAGACTTAGGTCTAAAAATGGCCATTGCCAGTGTATTAAAAAATACTAACTCAATTATAAAAAAAATTTGCTTTGGATATCACTAGGCATCTGAATAAATAAAAATCTGATATAATGCCTTAAAGAACATATTTAATTTTGTTCCATTCAAATAACAAGAACAAAAGACTATGCATGTGCATTAAATCTATAGAAAAAAAATTAGATAAACATGGAAATGTTATGAGGAAAACTTGAATATGATAAAAATTCTAGAAATATATAGAATAGATTTAAAAGTTAAGAAATCTAAATTCTAGTCCTGACTCTGTCCCAAACCAGTTGTGGGACCTTTAGTAAAGCTAATATTCTTCCTGATTTTAAAATTCTTTATCTATGCTCCAAATCAGAGTTGAAATAGATACCACAAAGCCCCAGGCTACTACCCTGCAACTATGGTAGATGCTGCACATGGATCCCACCCGTCTTCTCCACTGTGCCCAACAGGTACCACATCCGTTCTCATCCTACCATTTCAAGCAGTTCCTAGCAACTAGTGGACTCTGGCAAGAGAGAGGAAATAATTTTGGCATCTTTTAATTAGATAATCTCTAGCAGCTCTAGTATTTCTTAATTCTAGCTGTCAGTTCTTTGTCTATACATTGCATAATTAATTGTTCTTTAACAAAATGTAACCAAATTCTGGTTTTCTGTGAGTGCAACTGCAGACTATCCTGTGTACTGCTCACATTCAGAAACAGAGAGCTATTCCATCCAGCAACTAAGGCCTAAGGGAGAAATCAAGCAGCTATTTCAATTAATGATTGTTGAAAATTAATTCCATTTGAGTGACTTAAGTATCACAGAGGCAGAATAAACCAGAGTTAGAAGGTCAAGGTATCTGGATTAAAACCCTATCCTCTCATCTTTATCCAAGCTGAAGCATTCATTCAACAAATATGTTTAAAGTCCAAGCACTCTGCTAGATGGTGGTACAGTGTTAAATAAAACTGACATGATCTCTGGTTTTATGGAGCTCACCACAGTCTAGTGTAGGAGTAGGAGAATATACATATATATAATACATAATTATAAGTTTATAAGATGAATTAAATTATTTCATTAGTAGAGGCACATAATGAAATATATGTTAAGAAAATGGATATCTAAGCTAAGACCTGAAGAATAAATGGAAGCTAAACTAGAACTAGAGTTGGTACTCTGAGAAGGAAAGAAGAGCACAATCTTTAAATATATTTTGTAAGAAGGCGAAATATGACCTGGTAAAGGACTACTTTGACAGATAAAGGAGATAAAGTTTGGCATTGAATTTCTGCCTTTGCTCCAAAGTGGATGGAGGCGCCATTGACCAAAATGGATAAAGAGAAGGGAAAGATTTGGAGGAAAACTTAAGAGTTCAACTTTTGGAATTAGAAGTTTATAATTCCAATAAAACTTTCAAGAGATAATGCCAAGTAGGAACTTGATATAAAGGTCTGGCAATTAGAAAAGGAGTCCAGGATAGATACTTAAATTTGGGAACCATCAGCACGTGTATGGTATTTAAAACCAAGGGAATGGATGAGATTGCTTAGGGAGAGAATTCTGCATGAGAATTTATAAGAGCTATGTGTGAGTCTTGAGTCTAGTGATTTTTATAGAAACTTTTCCCTCAAAGTACTGTCCGTGAAATAATAGCATCAGTATTACTCGAAAGTTAGTTTGTTAGAAATGCAGTGTCTCAGGACCCACTCCAGACCTATTGACTCATAGCTTGCGTTTAGAAGACCCCTGACGATAAATATGTTAAACTTTGAGACACTCTTGAGTAAAGAGAAGGGGTTAGCAAAGGAAACTGAGAAAGAAAAAAAAACAAGACAAACCAGGAAAATATGGTGTCACAGAGGCCACAAGAAGAGACTGCATGAAAACTTAAAGAGTAATCAATAGTGTGCAATGCTGTTGGGAGGACACATAAGATGACAGGAAAAGTGCGCCTTGAATTACAGCTTGGGGTTTGATAATGATATTAGCCAGAGCAATTTTGATGGAGCAATGCAAGTGGAAGCCAAGAATTTAGTTAGTTGAAAAATGAATGGAAAGTGATGAAATGGAAACAACCACATGTAGACAACTCTTTCAAGAAGTTTGCCCTAGAAGGAGAGTGGGGAGAGGTCAAGAAATGAAGGGAATTGAGAGGGTGATGAGGGAGTCAAATTGGATGATATTAACATAAACAATGATAGATGATAGGTAATGTTTGAATGTTAATGAGAATAATCAATTATAAAAGAAAAATTTTGAAGGTAACAAGAGGTGGACAAATCGAAGGAGCTCAGTGTTGACAAAGGGGGAAAGCAAAGAAGTCAAAGCAAGTGTGCAGAGTTTGTCTTTGATAGGCAAGAAGGTTTCCTTCATTGTTAAAGGAATAAAGGAGACGATGAGTACAGATGACCTTAAGCTTGGAGATGTGGTGGAGGGACGACGAGGGATTACTCATCTAATGGTTTCTGACACGAGAGAAGGTCATTTGCTTGAAGAGGAGGTGGGGAGGGGTGTCAAATATTTGAGAACAGGCAATATTTTTATTCTCACTAGATAAAAATATTATTTTATTTTGTTCATAACAATCCTTCCAGATAGGTTATTTTATTACCCCAATTTTACAGATAATAGAATTCAGGTCCAGTAAATGAAAAAGCTTGGATACAAACCCAGCAAACTTATTTCAGATTCACTCTTTGTCAACAACAAAAACATGTTTTTGTGAAGAGAGAGAGAATTTATTAGAGAAATATAAGAATGCTCGGTAATGAAGAGTTTTAATGACTGCCATTGCCCAGATTGTACGATCACCAGTAAAACACTGCCCTTACACGCACACAAAAATGACGTAATTTCACTCTGACTCACTTTTTTTCTTCACATTGAATGTACTATTATGGACCTTTAGGGCGGCCTAATAATAATTAATAATAGCAAAATTAATTAACCTTTGTGTAACAGTTCATAAAACATTTCAACATACATTATTTTACTATATATTACCCCATAATATTTAATAATTTAGTATATTTTCTTATAAAAATGAGGTTTTTTAAAGATTTTTTTGATGTTGGGTCAGAAGTAAATGTTACTCGGACAATTTTTCTCTCATAACATTGTTGTATGGTTAAATCAGATAGATTAGGGGCTGGCCTGGTGGTGTAGTGGTTAAGTTTGCCTGCTCCACTGTGGCAGACTGGGGTTTTTGGGTTCACATCCCCAGCGTGGACCTACATAGTGCTCCTCAAGCCATCCCACATACAAAATAGATGAAGATGGGCACAGATGTTAGATCAGGAACAATCTTCCTCAAGCAAAAAAAAAAGAGGAAGATTGGCAACAGATGTTAGCTCAGGGCCAATCTTCCCCACCAAAAAAAATAAAATTAGATAAATTATATGAAAGCATGTTATTCAAAGGAAAACTTTTACACTCCATTACAGAGGATGAAAAAAAAAGATCAAGTTCAAGGAATGAATGCCATTGCAATTTTAAAAACTGTGAGCAGAGCCCTAACTTATCATTCAATGGATTTTGATGAAAGTTATGTTTTACAGTTGATATCAACTACTAGGTTTGACCATAAATAATCGGTAAAATGGAAGTGTCTCATTGGTTGTAAGCATATTTTTGAGATGACTGGGATAATTTGACTCTGACACGATTCTGTGAAATGAGAGACTTCCTTAGGAAACTATTCAATACACGAGAAACACAATATGTCCTGAGAAACCTTAGAACATTTTCAGAAGAGTACTCTACACAGCGCTTTGTAAATGTGGCCAGAACAGTAGAAGATTTGAGAGATACCACCATAGGGTTTGGTAACAGCCAAAGTACAATTGAGAAAAGATTGCATGTCAAGATGCAAGAAGGAATCACAACAGCCAGGAGTGAGGACACAAAGGATAAAAGGGTCAGACACCTAAAAAACAAACAGTGATTGCCAACTCTGTAAGAAAAATCCTGAGGGCCAAGGGCAGTAACAACAAATGAGCAAACAAACAATTCATCTTTGTCAAAAGGCCAAACCATATACTCAGTAAAACAGGCTCCGGCCAAATCTGCAGAGAATACTATCTCCTGGGAGTTCAGATGATCCTGGCCTATGAAATATTTCTACAAAATAACAGGAAAAGTGAGAAGCTGATAAAAAATAAATGACTAAAATTCAGCAAGATAAAATATACCCACTCCATCCAAAGAGTTTAACCTCCTCATATCCTTTTACTTTTGCACTATACCTTAGGATAAACTAACTTGTATTTTTAGCTACAGATTTTTTTTTTTTTTTTCGTTTTTGGTAAATGTGTGGTGAATCCTGATGGGGATAACCCTGTACAGGCACCATTCTAAATGAGATGTTATTTGCCAAGGACACCAGAATCGGGAGTTAACTGCCAATTGTTCTAACTTAAAAGGGTTCTTTGAGGAGGAGACTTTGGAAGATGGCAGCATAGAAGGATCCTGAACTCGCCTCCTTCCATGGGCACAACAAATCTACAACTACCTGTGGGACAATTTCTTCTGAGGGAGATCTGGAAACTGGATGAAAAGAACCTCCATAACAAGGGACAACCCTGAGAGGGTTGGAAGAGGCAGAGATCACATCTTAGATGAAGGGCTTCGTGCTGGGGAGCGACCTCAAGGGTTCGGAGCTTTTCCAAAAGGAGCAGGGGATTCAAACTCCACGTTAGACAGCTCAGCCCTTAGATACAGTAAAGGAGAGACAAGATCCCAAAACACTTGAAAACCAATGGGGAATAGGCACAGGAAATCTATAGAACCTCAGGGAAAGGAAAACCTGCTCTTAAAGGGCCCATGCACAGACTCACTCAACCTGGAAACCAGTACAAAAACAACAGATAGAAAGTTGCATAGTCCATTGGTAAAACATACTCACTTACTAACCTTGGAGCACATCCCAGAGAAGCAGGAGGCAGCTGAGCCCACCCCCAGGGACTGAGACACTGGTGACAGCCATTACTGTGACCTAGTTCAGCTGTACTGTTACAGACACTGGCAGGAATTGGAATCCTTACTCTGGCCTATTAGCCCAGGGACCTGCCCCACCCACCAGTGAGCTCACAGCCGACTTGCACTGCTGGGCCTGACAAACAACCACAGAGGGGATCTGCCCCACCTACCAATTGTTTAAAATGGCTGCACACTGCCAGGCTGGGTACCTGGCCCACCCACCAACACACCAGAGGAAGCTTTGCACCACAGGGCCACATAGCCAGTTCACATTGGAGGCCTGCCCCACCCAAGAGCAAACTGGCAACAACCAATAGCCCTACACTAGGAAGCTAGCCTCACCAGAAGCCTGCCCTACCCACCAGCACATCTAAAACAGCCAAGCATTGCTAGGTCATGCAGCCAGCCATACTGGGGCCTGACTTGCTCACCAGCAAACTTGCAGTAGTTGTGTGTTACCAGACCTCACAGCCAGCCATGCCTGGGCCTTGTCCCACCCAATAACATGCCTGTTTCAGGAGCACATGGCAGGGCCTCACAACCAGCCAGCCTAGGGGTCAGCCCAGCCTATCTATGTGCCCTCAGCAATAGTAGCCCTGCCACAACAGAAGGGCACACAGAGGGGACATCCCTGGAGTATCTGGCATGGGTAAAAAGAGGGGAGCATGCTGCTGGACCCCATTAGACATCTCCTACATGAGGCCACATTTCCAAGATAGGGAGACATAGCTAATCTGCCCAATATATTGAAATAAGTACAGAGAAGTAGGCAAAATGAGGAGACAAAGGAATATGTTCCAAATAAAAGAATGAGACAAATCTTCAGAAAAAGAACTAAACGAAACAGATACAAACAATCTACCTAAGAAAGAGTACAAACTAATGGCCATAAGGATGATCACTGAACTGGGAAGAAGAATAGATAAACACAGTGAGAATTTCAACAAAGAACTGGAAAATATAAAAAAGAACCAATCAGAGCTGAAGAATACAATAATGGAAATGAAAAATTCACTAGAAAGAATCAACAGCAGAGTAGATGACACAGAAGAATGGATCCCTGATCTGGACTACAGAACGCAGGAAATCACTAAGCTGAACAGAAAAAGAAAAAAGAACTAAAAGAACATAGACAGTCTAAGGGACTTCTGGGACAACATTAAGCATAATAACATTCACATCATACATGTCCCAGAAGGAGAAGAGAGAGACAAAAGGACAGAGAACATATCTGAAGAAATAATAGCTGAAAACTTCCCTAACCTAAGGAAGGAAACACAAATTCAGGTATAGGAAGCACAGAGAGTACCAAACAAGGTGAACCCAAAGAGGCCCACACGAAGACACATTATAATTAAAATGTCCAGAATTAAAGATAAAGAGAGAAACCTAAAAGATGCAAAAGAAAGGCAAGAAGTGACATACAAAGAAAACCCCATAAGGGGGGTTCTCAGCAGAGGCTAGAAGGGAGTGGCATGATATATTCAAAGTGCTGAAAGGGAAAAACCTACAGCCAAGAGTACCGTAGCCTGTAAGGTTATCACACAGAATGGAGGGAGAGATAAAGAGTTTTCCAGAGAAGCAAAGACCAAAGGAGTTCATCATCACTAAACCAGCCTTACAAAAAATGTTTAATAGACTGATTTAAGTGGAAAAGAAAAGACCACAAATAGGAATAAGAAAATTATCAAAGAAAAAACATCACTGGTAAAGGCAAATATACAGTAAAGGTAGTGGATCAACCACCTATAAAGCTAGTATGAAGGTCAAAAGACAAAAGTACTAAAATCATCTACATCTAAGATAAGAGGTTAAGGGATACATAAAATTAAAAGAGGTAAACTATGATATCAAAACCATAAAACATTGAGGGGGAGTAAAAGTATAGGGCTTTTAGTAAGAGATCAAACTTAAGAGACCAACAATTTAATATAGATTGCTATTTAAATAGGTTATTATATATAAACCTCATGGTAACCACAAACCAAAAACCTATAATAAACATGAAAAAAATAAAGACAAAGAAACTCAAACATAAAACTAAAGAAAGTCATCAAATCACAAGGGAAGAGAGCAAGTGAAGAAGAAAGGAACAGAGAAGAATTCAAAAACATCTAGAAAAAAAGTAACTAAATGGCAATAAGTGCATACCTATCAATAGTTACTTTAAATGTAAATGCACTATATGCTCCAATAAAAAGACATAGAGTGGCTGAATGGATTAAAAAAAGAAGACCCATATAAATGCTGCATACAGAAGACACACTTCAGACCTAAAGACACTGAAAGTAAAGGGATGGGAAAAGATATTCCATGCAAATGGAAACAAAAAGTAAGCTGGAGTAGCAATACTTATATCTGACAGAATAAACTTTAAAACAAAAACTGTAACAAGAGACAAAGAAGGGCATTATATAATTATATAATGATAAAGGGAACAATCCAACAAGAGGATATAACACTTGTAAATATCTATGCACCCGAGATAGGAGCACCTAAATACATAATGCAATTATTAACAGACATATAAGGAAAAATTGACAATAACACAATAATAGTAGAGAATTTTAACACTCCACTTACATCAATGGATAGACCATCCAGACAGAAGATCAATAAGGGAGCATTGGCCTTAAATGACACATTAGACCAGATGGACTTAATAGATATATACAAAACATTCCATCCCAAAATTGCAGAATACACATTCTTTTCGAATGTACATGGAACATCTCCAAGATAGGTCACATATTAGGCCACAAAACAAGTCTCAAAAAATTTAAGAAGATTGAAATAATGTCAGTCATCTTTTTTGACCACAATGGTATGAAATTAGGAATAAACTACAAGAAGAAAACTGGAAAAGTCACAAATACGTGGAGATTAAACAAAATGCTACTGAACAATTATTAGGTCAATGATTAAATCAAAGAGAAATAAAAAATTACCTGGAGATAAGTGGAAATGAAAACATGACATACCAAAATCTATGGGATACAGCAAGAGTAGGACTAAGAGGGAAGATTACAGAAATACAGGCCTACCTCAAGAAACAAGAAAAATCTCAACAGTTTAACATTATACCTAAAGGAATCAGAAAATAAAAGAACAACTGAAGCCTCAAATCAGTAAAAGAAGTAAACAATTAAAATCAGAGTGGGAATCAATGAAATAGAGACAAAAAGAATATAGGAAAGATCGATGAAACTAAGAACTGTTTCTTTGACAAGATAAAATTAATGACAAACATTTAGCAGGACTCACCAGGAAAAAAAGAGAGAAAGCTCAAATAAATAAAATCATAAATGAAAGAGGAGAAAGTACAATGGATAACACAGAAATACAAAGGATTATAGGAGAATACTATTAAAAGCTATTCACCAACAAATTGGGTAAAATAGAAGAAATGGGTAAATTCTTAGAATCATACAACCTTCCAAAACTGAATCAAGAAGAAATAGGGAATATGAACAGACTAATCACTAGTAAGGAGATTGAAACACTAATCAAAAACCTTCCAAAAAACAAAAGTCCAGGACCAGATGGCTTCTCCAGTGAATTCTATCAAAAATTCAAAGATTTAATACCTATCATTCTCAAATTCTTCCAAAAAGTTGAACAGGAGGGGATGCTTCCTAACTCATTCTATAAGACCAACATTACCCTGATACCAAAACTTGACAAGGACAATATAAAAAAAGAAAATTGGAAGCCAATATTACTGATGAACATAGATACAAAAACCCTCAACAAAATATTAGCAAATCAGATCCAACTATATATTAAAAGGATCATACACCATGATCCAGAGAGATTTATTCCAGGGATGCAAGGATGGTTCAATATACGCAAATCAATCAACATAATACACCACATTAACTAAATTAAGAATAAAAAATCACTTGATCTCACTAGACGCAGTGAAATAAGTGGACAAGATTCAGCATCCATTTATGACAAAAACTGACTATAATGGGAACAGAAGGAAAGGACCTCAATGTAACAAAGGCCATATATGACAAACCCACAACTAACATCATGCTCGATGTTGAAAAACTGAAACATATCCCTCTAAGAGCAGTAACAAGACAAGATTGCCCACTTTCACAACTCCTATTCAACATAGTATTGGAAGTCCTAGCAAGAGCAATGAGGAAAGAAAAAGAAAAAAAGGGATCCAAATTGGAAAGGAAGAAGACGAGCTGTCACTATTTGCAGATGCCAAGATTTTATATAGAGAAAACCCTAAAGAATCCCCTCAAAACTATTAGAAATAATAAACAAATACAGCAAAGTTGCAGAGCACAAAACCAACATACAAAAATCAGTTGAGTTTCTATACACTAACAAAGGAATAGCAGAAAGAGAACTCAAGAATACAATCCCATTTACAATCACAACAAACATAATAAAATACCTGGGAATAAATTTAACCAAGGAATTCAAAGACCTGTACACTGAAAACTATAAAACATTGTTGAAAGAAATCAAAGAAAACAAGAAGAAATGGAAAGATATTCGGTTCTCATGGATTGGAAGAATTAACATAATTAAAAAGCCCATACTTCCTAAAGCAATCTACAGATTCAATGCAATCCCTATCAAAGCCCTGACAACATTTTTCACAGAAATAGAACAAAGAATCCTAAAATTTATATGGAACAATGAAAGACCCCAAAGAGCAAAGGAATCCTGAGAAAAAAGAACAAAGCTGGAGATATCACACTCTCTGATTTCAAAACATACTACAAAGCTTAATAGTCAAAACAGTATGGTTTTGACACAAAAACAGGCACACAGATCAATGGGACAGAATTGAGAGAAATAAACCCGCACATCTATGGAAAGCTAGTTTTCTACAAAGGAGCCAAGAACATACAATGGAGAAAGGAAAGTCTCTTCGATAAGTGATGTTGGGAAAACTGGATTGCCACATGCAAAGGAATGAAAGTAGACCATTATCTCACACTATACACAAAAATTAACTCAAAATGGATCAAAGACTGGAATGTAAGACCTAAAACCTTAAAACTTCTAGAAGAAAACATAAGCAGTATGCTCTTTGACATCAGTTTCAGCAGTATCTTTTTGAATATCATGTCTCCTCAGGTAAGAGAAACAAAAGAAAAAACAAATAAATGCGACTACAGCAAACTAAAAACCTTCTGCATGGCAAAGAAAACCATTAACATAATGAAAAGACAGCTGACCAATTGGGAGAAGATATTTGCAAATTATACATCTGGTAAGGAGTTAATATCAAAACCCATATAAAGAACTCATAAACTCACAACAACAAAACAACTTGATTAAAAATTGGGCAGGGGGTCTGAACCGACGTTTTCCCAAAGAAGATATACAGATGGCCAACAGGCACATGAAAAGGTGCTCAACATCACTAATTATGAAGGAAATGCAAATCAAGACTATACTATCACCTCATGCCTGTCAGAATGGCTATTATAAAAAAGACAAGAAATAACAAGTGCTGGGGAGCATGGGAAGAAGAGGAACCCTCATACACTTCTAGTGGGAGTGTAAACTGTGCAGTCACTATGGAAAACAGTATGGAGGTTCCTCAAAAAATTAAAAATAGAACTACCATATGATCCAGCTATTCCACTGCTGGGTACATATCCAAAGAACACAAAAACACTAATTTGAAAAGATATCTGCAGCTCCATGTTCATTGCAGCATTATTCATAATAGCCAACACTTGGAAACAACTTAAGTGCCCATCAACAGATGAATGGATAAAATAGATATAGTATATACAGATACACACACACACACACACACAAAATGGAATACTACTCAGCCATAAGAAAGATGAAATCCTGTGATTTGCAACAACACAGATGGACTTTGAGGGTATTATGGTAAACAAAATAAAGCAGACAGAGAAAGCCAAATACCATATGATTTCACTCATAAACAGAAGATAAAAAAAACAACAAACGCATAGATACAGAGACTAGATTGGTGATTACCAGAGGAAAAGGGGTGAGAGGGGAGGGCAAAAGAGGTAAAATTGCACATTTGTACAGTGACAGATGACATCTAGACCTTTGGTAGTGAACATGATGTATTCTATATAGAGGTCAAAATATAAGGACATACACCTGAAGTTTACATAATGTTATAAACCAATGTTATGACAATTTAAAAGAAAAAAGAGAAAAGAAATAAATAAAATAAAAGTGTCCTTTGAATTTTAAGAGGTCAGGTTTTGATAAAGAAAACAACAACATAAAATATTTGTTGAAAATAACCAAACACGTACTAATGAATAAAGTATATACAGTTTCAGTAAACAGGAAACTGAAACATACATTTACATAAAACACAAATAATGTAGAGACTGTTATCTCTGTAATGTTAGTTTCAAATTTTTCTTTAATAAATATTGCTCAAAAAATTTATTAAACAACACTAAGGGAAATATTTGTTTAGATATTTCCTGTCTAGATCTCATTATATACTAGATTCTCTGTCAATCAATATTATCTTTTTTGTATTTCATTTGATCCTTTTTGTTTATAATAATCCCAGACAAAATGATCCATTCCTTCTATAGTGAAAATTAAGATAGGTGAAAAAAATTCCATGAATAATTTTGCAATTGACCATTATTAAAATATTAAAGTTCAAAATTTCCATTCCTTCTATTTTGGCAAATCTGGATCATATTGTTTCTATTGACAAAGCAGAGGTCTCTGCAGTACTAGAGCATACGCAGTTATCATTTCTCCAAGGCACAATTTTTAAGAATACTAATGTTTACCCTACTAGTATTTGACAAGGACTTCTGTCCATTTTTCACTCTGTTGGCAATTAGAAGTTTATAGATCGACTGGATTTTTGAAGGGAAAAGAATCCCTTTCAATTTGAAATCCACTTACCAAAGTGTCTCCATTACTGAAAATCATGTAACTCTATAAAACTTCCTGTGTTTCACAACGCATGTCCATTTAAACAGGGCTAAAAGTAACTTTAACTTGAGACAAAAACATGTCAGTGGCATCTTTTCTATGAAATTTAATATTCTGAGGGAAAATTTCAATAATCATAGTATATGAACTTGAGCTCAAGAAAACTCACTAAATGGCCCAGCAATTAATTACTACTATGAAAGATACCAATAAGCATACCAAGACCTTGTATTTATTTCCAATTTTGCACCATTCCATAGCTTAATAAGTATTTACAAAGTATAACTATTTCATCTTTTCATTTCCAATTTTAAGTAATTTTGTTTTGAGTAGGAAAGCAAATAAACACAGAATGAAATAAAATATATCGGAATGTGTAGTAAGTTCTAGACATTTATCAATGAAATCTTGATGGGAATTTGTACTCCTCTAGGAAGATAAGTAGATATGTAAAAGTTTTATATAATTATTATTGTTTTACACATAAGTCAGAACATATTTTAATACTGTGCATTAATTTGAAAAAGTAAAAATATTCATTTTTATTATTTATTCATTATTTTATACACTTAATTGTTTCTTAATAGGTCATTAATAACTCCCAGTTAGCCTGGAATAGTATCTATTTAACTAGCACCTCTTTTTCAAGATGAGCATTTAGGGTGCTCACTGCTAAAACAGAATGAGCTTGGACGCCAGCCACTAGGGAAGGCTTACTCCACCAGGACTCCAGTCTGGTCAGAGAAGTATGTAATGTTCAGCCCTGAAGGTCATTTGCAGCAAAATGCACAAAGCCATCACACCACCAATCAATCAACTGGGTCATTGAGTAATAGAGGACATTATAGATTAGGTGCACTCGAAATTTATGCTGGAAATAGAGGCTGAACCAACTTCTGTAAAGAGTGATCTGAATGTTCTTCTCCAATGATTTTGCCACTTATTACATAAATCTAAAAACCTTATATTTTAACTTTTTGATAATGCATTTTTAGGGCCATAAATCCTTTCATAGCAATGAGCTCATAAAAATAAAAGTGCATATTTAATGAGAAACTAAATACCAAATGCCTGTTTCTCTAGAAATTTAACGGTAATTTTGTAACTCGCACAAAATATTTATTGATATTTGCCATTCACCATGGATTATACTGTGATGTCACTGACCATGAAAACAACAAGATATATATTTGATGAAAAAGTTTTTACCATGCACTTCAAAATTTAAGAATTTGTATTCGGAAGGTACATGAGACATTCGCACACTGTGTGAAGTATGACTTCTCAGTTGGACAAGACGAAATTACTAATTCCAAGTTTGTTATGAACACACAAAAAGTAAAGTGATAACTGTTAATGCATTTGCTCCATCTAGCCAACAGAGAATTTCATAAAGAGTTGCATGAGGTCGTTTTTTTGGCCAATGTCATTAGAAGCTTGAAAGAAAAATCAGTTACATTAACTCCAAAAATGGTTCTTTCTTTTCTTCCATTTTACAAAATCAAAATAAAGATTTGGAATTTTACAGATAAAGTGGAATATCTGACATTATTATCAATGCTATTGTAAATTAAATTTAAAAGTTCAGCATGCAGGTTAAAAGTATTTGTTTTTACATAGATGATACCAATACAAATTGAAGTGAAGGATAGTATTTTGACACAGGACATATTTTATATACATACATACATTTACTAAATTAAGAAAACTCTGAAGTAGAAATGACTTGGGAATTGGAAAAAATGCACAAAATTCAAATTGTGATTGAATATTCTACTGACATATATATAAAAATTAAAGTTGTGGAGATTTACACACATTCATACAGTATAAGTATACACACAGAGTAAATGAACTACAAAAATTTTATGCCATTAACAGTGATACAAAAATAAATATGCACCAGTATGACATACACACTGTTTTTGTTCCCTTCATAAATTAGAATTTTAAAATGTTTGAGCCTTTGAAAATATGTACTTTAATGATATAAAACATATTTGTTAATGAGCCCCATAAATTCTTTTTGTGCCTTATTCAAAATAAGTTGGATCTAAAACAAAACAAATGAACAAACAAAACAAAGCAGAAACAGACTCACAGATATAGAGAACAAACTGGTGCTTGCCAGAGGGAAGGGAGAGGAGGAAGGGTGAAACTGTGAAGAGGAGAAGAGGTATAAACTTCCAGTCATAAATAAATGCCATGGGAGGTAATGTACAGCATAGGGAATATAGTCAACAATATTGTAGTAACTCTGTATGATAACAGATGGTAACTAGTCTTATCAAGGTGATCATTTTGTAATGTAAATAATGTTGAATGAGTATGTTGTATTAAAGTATTCAATAAATAAAGTGCCAACAAATTTCAACATTGAACGTTAACCAAATTGCCATTATTGAAAACAAAGCTCACAAACCAGAAGTAAAACAAAGTACAAGATTAAATTTTATAATTCTAAAACTTAATCTTGGAAAATCTTGATCTATGGGAAGAACATCTTGATGAGCCAATTTTTATTCTATACTGGAATAAAATGAGATTGAGAATATCTATTATTTTTGAGATATCTAAATATGGGAACATATTCAAAAGAATTATGAATAAAGGCAAGTTATTTATGATTCTTCTCATATAAAAAATATTTGGCAGTGAAAGCTACTCTGAATGTAAGCCAAAAGTATCTCTTAAAATAATTGTGTAAAATAATTGCACATTTTAACTGAGATTTTTAAACATTACCCATTTAGCAGGATTGGCTTTGAATTTACCTGTACCTCAGCATCTGTAGAAAGAGTCTTCTCTTTCAAAACACTATTTTCTGAGTCTGTGCTATACAATACAGCAGCCACAAGCCATATGTGCCCCTAACACGTGAAATGTGGCTAATCCAAATTGAGATATTCTGTAAGTATAAAATATACATTGGATTTTGAAGATTGATATGAAATATCATTAATCTTTCTATATTTATCAAATATTGAAATTATAATATTTGGGACACACTGCATTAAGTGAAATAAATTTTTAAAAATTTTTACCTGTTTCTTTTCATTTTTTTAAATGTGACTACTGGAAAATTTAAAATTGTATTTTTGGCTCACATTACATTTCTATTGCACAGCACTGCTCTAAGTCCAGAAAAGAGCCAACTGAAGGTTCAATAATTTAAAATACATTAACTATACATTCAATTTTTAAAATTTATAACCAATTTTATTCTTAAAATTTAATGAGAATAATGCCATGTTAAAAAAAACTTTAGATAAATACTGTGAAAGGCTAGTAGAGAATAAAAGGAATAAAAGGACTTAGTAACTGATTATTCCAAGAATAATTATTTCATATATGTTCCTAGAATAATTATTTTGTTACTTTTACTTGGATAATCAATATAAAAAAGTGAAGTAATGGGTATTAAATATATCCATGGAAGATGAAGAACCTAAAACAGTTTCACCTGTGGAAGATAAGCTTTCCCAACTTATGAAGGATTCTGAAGAAAATCTTCTGCCAAATGATGCCTGTAGCTTCTAGGGATGGGAGGGTAGAAGGCACAGCCATAGCCCAATGATTGGGAGCCAAACCAAAGCATCTTGTATTAGCTGTGGGGAGTAATTAACCATGGTCTGAGCATTTTCCCAGTCCCATCTAACAAATCTTAGCAGCAGGACATGGAAAGATCAAACTCTCTCCTAGTAACTTAACTGCATCCCAGAACAAATATCAAGAATACATACAGATATTTTAAAAAGCCCAACATCCAAAAAGGTAAAATTCCCAATATCTGTCATCCAACCAAAATTTAAAGGCATTCAATGAAGCGGGAAAATATGACCATTATCAACAAATTGAAATCAATCCAGAACTAACATACGTGTTACTATTAGCAGACAAATACATTTAAACTGCTATTGTACCTATATTCCATAGGTTGAAAAATTTAAATAGAGACATGTAAGATATAAAAAAAGACCAAGCCAAATTTCTAGAGATGGAAACTACAATGTACAAGATAAAAATGGCATTTGATGGGATTTGTGGAAGTTTAGACACTGCAGAAGAAAAGATTAGTAAGATTATTAAACCTGAAGATAGCAATAGAATCTATTCAACATGAAACACAGAAAGAAAAGATAATTCAAAAAATAATAAACAGGGCATCAGGAGGCTGAGGGACAACATCAAATGGCCTAATATTGGTGTAACTGAAGCCCCTAAAGATGGAGGGTATCCTGTAGGGACAGAAAAATATTTAAAGAAATAATGCCCTAATGTTTCAAATCTGATAAAAAGTATAAACCTACAGATTCAAGAAGTTCAAAGAAACCCAAACTATACCAAAGCATAACAAAATTAAAACACTGACAACCAATCATAAAGAGAAAATCTTAAATTCAATCAGAAAAAAATGAGGTGTAATAGAGTGAGGAACAAAAATAAAGATGACAACAGATTTTTTCATCAAAACCAGTGCAAACAAGAAGACAATGGAGCGAAATCTTTAAGATACCAAAAACAAACACACAATGGGGAAAGAATAGTCTCTTCAATAAATGGTGTTGAGAAAATTGGATATCCACACACAAAAGAGTAAAACTGGACCCCTGTCTTATACCACTCACAAAAATGTTACTCAAAATAGATTAGAGACTTCAATGTAACACCTGAAATCATAAAACCGCTAGAAGAAAACAGAGAAAAAACTCATTGACATTGTTTTTGGGAATGATTTTTTGTATATGTCACCAAAAACATAGGCAATAAAATCAAAATTAAACAAGTGGGACTATATCAAAATAAAAAAACCTCTGCAGGGCAAAGGAAAGGATCAACAAAAAGGTAACCTATGGAATAGGAGAAAATATTTGCAAGCCATATATCTGATAGGAGATTAATATCCGAAATACATAAGGAACTCAACAGCAAAAAAAAAAAACAATCTGATTAAAAAATGGCAAAGGATCTAAATAGACATTTTTCCAAAGAAGACTCACAGATGGCCAACAAGTACATGAAAATGCACTCAACATCCTTAATCAGTAGAGAAATGCAAATCAAAATCATAATGAGATATCACCTCAAACCTGTTAGGATGGCTTTTATCAAGAAAGCAACAAGTAACAAATGTTGGCAAGAATGTGGAGAAAAGGGAATCCTCGTACACTGTTGGTGAGTAAATAATTGGTACAGCCATTATGGAAGTTCCTCAAAAGATTACAAAGAGAATTATCATATGATCCAGCAATCAGTCACACTCCTGGGTATATATTCAAAGGAAAGAAAAGTAACTCAAAGAGATATTTTTACTTCCATGTTCATTGAAACATTATTCACGATAGTCAAGATGTATAGAGAAATAACCTAAGTATCTATGCACAGATGAATGGATAAAGAAGATGTGAGATACACACACACACACACACACACACACACACACACACACACACTCAATGGAATATTATTCAGCCATGAAAAAGAGGGAAATCCAGAGGACATTATGCTATGTAAAATTAGCCAAACAAAGAAAGACAAACACTGTATGTTCTTGCTTATACATGGAATCTAAGGGCCGGCCCCGTGGCTTAGTGGTTAGGTGCGCGCGCTCCACTGCTGGCGACCCGGGTTCGGATCCCGGGCTCGCACTGACGCGCTGCTTCTCCGGCCATGCTGAGGCCGCGTCCCACATACGGCAACTAGAAGGATGTGCAACTACGACATACAACTATCTACTGGGGCTTTGGGGGGAAAAAAAAAAAAAAAATCTTTAAAAAAAAAAAAGTCAAACTAATAGAAACAGAGAGTAACATAGTAGTTGCCAGGGGCTGGGGGGAAGGGGAGATGGGCAGATGCTGTCAAAGGGTACAAACCTTCAGTTGTACAATGAATAAGTTCTGGAAATTTAATGTACAGCATGTAGCATGGTGATCATAGTTAATAATACTGTGTTGTGTCCTTGAAATTCACTAAGAGAGTAAACTTTAAGCATCCTCACCACACACACACACATACACACATACACTCAGGTAACTATGTGAGGTGATGGATGTGTTAATTAACCTGATTGTGATAATCATTTCACAAAGCATACATATGTCAATTCATCATGTTTTACACTTTAAATATATACAATATTATTTGTAAAGTATACCCAATAAATGTGAAAAAATAAATTAAATAAAACAATAAAATAAAATACCAAAAACAGGAGATGGAGGGAGCACTCTGGATTTTCAGCTCTCAGAGTCGGGGAGCAGGAGAGTGGAGAGAAGTTCTGTGAGTCATTCTTGGAACTTCACAGAGTGTAATCTAGCTACACTCCCCAAATTGGGAACCATGCAGAATGACAGAAAGAGAGGGAAGAACAGACAGACAGAAAGACAGTGATCACTTGAGTTGCAGAAAGCCAAGAGCAGTTTCCTACAAGCCAAAAAGCTGGCAATCAGACTGCAAAGTGGGGGGAAGTGGGGAGATCTCCCATCCAAGGGTTAGAGAGCTGGTGATTCAATTGTGAAGCTTAAGGAGATCTCAGAGATTTTATCAGAGCTCAGGTCTCAAGACCTAGAAAAGGAAATGTTCTAATCATAGCCAATAATGAACTGAATCAAACTAAAGCTGATAGAGAGTCCAGACTCAGATCAACTACAGTTAAGTTTCCCACCCCAGCAGTGTGAAACTTTAGTCTTTACTGTTTTTAATACAAATTTTCGGTATAGAATTAAAAATTAAACCCACATAGAAGCAAGAAAATGTGACCCAATAGAGAATGAAACAGAGATGATGGCCCTGACGTTGAATTAGGGACTTTGAAATAACCATGTTGAAGATGATACTTTATCCAGTAAACATCAGAAAAAGAATTCCACAAGTGCGACAGAATTGATTGTGGAAGGGAAGGAAGGCAAAAAGATAGTGCTAATATGGATACAGAAGAAGAGAATCAAAAGAATACCTCCATGTGCTCCCACAGTAAGTATTTCCACTGTAGCACTTACCGTATCAGTTTACTTTCTGTTTCTCCAAGTTGTCTGCATATTCCTCGAAGATAAGAACTTCATCTTGATCACTACTGTATCTTCAAGGTCAACACAGTACCTGGTACAGAGTAGGTGCTAAATAAAAATTTGTTGAATAAATCATGAATAAGAAATGAAAAGGGTAATGGTGACTTCATTGGGAGCAAAGTATCAACAGGAAAGATAAAATCCATTGGGAAATTAAACAGTATTTGTGGATCGCCAGAGTATCTTGATCAATTCCTAACTTACTAGAAGGCAGTAACTAAAACACTGCAAAGAAAACGCCAGGCAGAATGATTATAATTAACAAGATAAGAAACAACAAGTGTTGGAGAGGATGTGGAGAGAAGGGAACTCTCATACACTGCTGGTGGGAGTGCAAACTGGTGCAGCCACTATGGAAAACAGTATGGAGATTCCTCAAAAAATTAAGGATAGACCTACCATACAATCCAGCTATTCCACTGCTGGGTATTTGTCCAAAGAACATGAAAACACCAATGCGTAAAGATACATGCACCCCTGTGTTCATTGCAGTATAATTCACAAGAGCCAAGACTTGGAAGCAACCTAAGTGCCCATCAAGGGACGAATGGATAAAGAAGATGTGGTATATATACACAATAGACTACTACTCAGGCATAAGAAATGATGAAATCCGGCCATTTGTGACAACATGGACGGATATTGAGGGTATTACGCAAAGTGAAATAAGTTAGAGAGAGAAGGTCAAATACCATACGATCTCTCTCATAAGTGGAAGATAAAAACAACAACAAACAAACACATAGAGGCAAACTGGATTGGTGGTTACCAGAGGGGAAGGGAGGAGGGAGGAGGGCGAAAGGGATGATTAGGCACGTGTGTGGTGATGGATTGTAATTAGTATTTGGGTGGTAAACATGATGTAATCTATGCAGAAATAGAAGTATAATGATGTACACCTGAAATTTATACAATGTTATAAACCAATGTTACCACAATATAAAAAAAGCAAACAGCTTAACGTATTTCTATAAAGTATACACTTTGTTGAATCAAAATAATGAATTCCTTGCATAATTCTATTTTTGAACCATTTTATCTCAAGATTGAACATTAGTGTAAATTAAAATTTTTAAAAAATTAAAATCCCAAACTCCATAATTTAACATTCATCAATCATTGGTTGCAGCAAAATTTGCTCATGTGTGTGAACTTGACTGCAGTCACCCTAGTAGCATCACGATGTAGGAAAGACAAAGCGCACAAATCTTGATAGGAGGTTTACAATAACCTTGAAAACAATATTTCAGGCTGCATAGTGAGGGTGTGGTTGAGGAATTACTAGACTTACCAGCAGTGAAGCTAGGTGGAAGAAAAAAGAGAATGGAGGAGGTATCACTTCCATGTGTCAATCAATCTTCTGCTGGATTTACTTCACGCATAAATCTCCATGTCAAAGTCTTTCAAAGTCTATTTCCATTAAAAGTGCAAAGGAATTTACAAGCTCCCCAAAAATGATGGATTTCAATGGTACCATGTAGGGAGCAGAAAGGAGAATAAATTCAGGTAAGAAAAATAATTTTCCTTTATTGGGATATTTATTCTGGCAAGAAATGGATTTCCCTCTGAACTCTGTTTTGTGGAAAGGACAGTAGTTGGTTATTTTTTCCATCTTGGTAATCTCTAACCTAATAGAAACTCAATAAAAAAGAAGGAAGAGAGAAAAGTGAAAGTAATAAAGAAAGAATAAGAAAGGTGGAACATCTTGACAAAATCCCAGAGGCGTGTATGAGTAGGAAATAGAAGAGAGGGCGATGCTGTGTTCACCATCAGGTTCGGCCTTTAGCCGTGATCTCCCCTTTAGCTCTTGTATCATGACTCTGAAGTAAGAAAAAGAGAAAGTCTATGTGATTCAATCCAGCTAAACAGTATCACCTGTTTAATGGGGTTTTATGGTGCAGGCATATTTACTTCAGGAGAAAGTTCGCACTCCTCTGTACTTCCTGTAAAAACAGAGCATGATTTGTTAGTTCAGACTTGATGTTTGCTCTTAGGACTCAGAAGTGAACAATTGCATCTGGCTTCCAGAATTCTGAGATGTCCTCTCATCATATGTCCCAGGAATGTATATCTAATATTAACAATCTATGTCAACTTTACTAGAAGCACTATGAATATTATCATCTATTTAGAAGTTAGAATCCAAATTGGTAGAAAAGGAGTTGGTTATAGAGATTTTATCTAAAAAAAGCAAATATTTCTCAATGTTTTTTAAAAGGCAAAGGAATCTTGAGGCCAGCCTGGTGGCGTAGTGGTTAAGTTTGTGTGCTCTGCTTCGGCGGCCCAGACCTAGGCACCACATATCAAGCCATGAGTCCCATATAAAGTAGACGAAGATGGGCACAGATGTTAGCCCAGGGCCAATCTTTCTCACTAAAAAAAAAAAAAAAAAAAAAGAAAGGCAAAGGAATCTTAATATGCCTCTCTATTTTATCTCTTTTACATAGGAAAAAACCCACAGGTCCATAAAATATGACAAAATTACACAAAAAAATCACAAAAATATTAGTTCAGAAATTTAAATAATACCTCTCAGTGCATTCTATCCATTGTATTGTAGAAAATAGATTTTACACATATGGATTTCCTTCTACCATTTAAGAATAATTGGTTCCTTTCTAGACAGATTCATTATCAGCGTGGTTTTCTGATAGTTATGGGTTTTAATTTATCTTTCAATGATCAATAGATTTTTTAAATTTTGTAGGAAATTTGTAGGAAATAAATGCCATTATCTTGAAATAATTTTATATGGCTTCTTTGAGCCTGATATAACTTTTTTCTTTTAAACACTTTAAACAAGCAATGTTAAAGCTTCAAAATATTTTTTGGCCAATTTCTATGAATTCCAATTAAAGATTCATTAGGGCATTATGCCAGTAAATTTGAGCTGCAGCAGGCATATTTGTAATTACCCCCAAAAGAAGCCTGATGCTAATGGACAATCAACTTAAGAAGAGGGAGAGAGCAAGAGAAGGGAGGAGGAGGAGATGGGAGAGACTAGGGTGAGGGGAGCAGAGGAGAGGAGGCAGGGGGAGGGGAGGGGAGGAGAGGGGAGAGAAATGGACAGATAACAGAATGAAGTATGCACTAAAATCAATTCACAGTGAAATCAACCTCCTGACAGAACACAGTGTGCCCTCCTTTTGACACGTGATATTCATCCTTATGTGAGTCTTTATTGCTCTATTACTTTGTACCTTTTTGTGGATTAATCAGATCTTTTTATATTTATATTTCATAACCACTTTGTGAAACTGATTAAACAGGCTTATTTATATGTTTGAAGTTAAACACCTGTTCTTTAGCATGGATTGTTGTATAAAAAATGAATTAGAGATGTTAAAAACATCTATTCATTTTAGAAAGTACATTTGCTGTGTATCTGTTTCACTGGAGAATGTTCTTTCTCTTTATGTTTTTCAGTTTCCATCACTCATCTTTGAATGTCTTTAAACATGTTTTTCAAATCCCCTTCTATTGTGCAACTCTTCTCTGTGGCTGTCTCCTGTCTGCAAAGGTCATTTACTATCAAGTTTACTGTATATGCCTAATTTTATATTGTGCAGTAAATCTTCAACAGCCCCTACATGTGACAAGTCTGAAGGTTCAATCAGAGGTTGGGTGTATCAATGTTTAATGCATTTCTCAATAAAAAATTAGCACGTCTTCAACAAAAATAAATGTTCTTGTTTTATGTGCTATGTTTTACAAGACTTTTAAAATGTTTTTTATTATAGTTTTAGTATTCAGATAAGGATAGTATCAAATTGAACTATTAGGTTAAGAAAGTAAAATACACTCTGAAACATGACTACATTGCAGCTAAAAGTAATCTAAAAAATACAGGCGGTCAAGTATGTGGAGACAAACAACATAAAACAAAATATATATGATCTACATGAAACAATAAAATGTTTTCATATTTGAGAAAAAATTGGCTATGTGTTAATGATTCAAAAATTAAACTTGCATTTTTTCTACTTACTTTAGAGGTGAAAATAATACAAAATATTTTATTTGGAATAGCAAGTACTTATGAACAACGACAACAACAAAATCACTGAATTATTTTCCAAATTATCAATACCTGAAAACTTACTCCAGGATGTAGATAGCGATTAGTAACTAAATCTATTTTTCATTTCAATTGTGGGACAGTCTGAAAGCTAAAGTAAATAAAGTTAACAATTTAAAGAATTCTAATATGTATAATAAAAAGTAGTTTATTCACATTAATATGTGTATATGTATATATAATTAAAATTGAAAAGATATATATTTTATATATCCCTTATTTTCAAAGCAAAACACTCTGCAGTATAAAATCTCATTAATCCTTCCCATAAATTATTTCAGTACAGACATTTCAGACGCCAAACCACGTTACAGATCTGAAATAGAAATCAACACTGCAACAGATGCACATTAAAATTGATGTAATTTTAAGATTCTCCATGGTCATTTGGAGGGAAAATGTAAGCCATCTTGCTGATAGAATCAGGAGGCTCTTCTATTCAGTCATTTAAACCAATGCAATTTCTAATGGTTTTACTTGTGCTGTGGTGAATTTACTATAAATCCCACCCGTGTGACAGATTCAATCAGTCCATTTGTTGGAATGACAGGTCATATTTGCAGCAGAATGATCCAGCACCAAATATTTCAAAATCACTAAAGATATTAAAAATGACAAAGAATGCAAAGAGCAAGAATATAGCAGTCAGTGCAACACAATTTCAGAAATAAAAAGCCACTTAGATAACTGCAAAATTACCTGTAACTTGCTGCTGAAACAAACTGCTATCAAATCTTACATTAAGAATACTTTGCACTTGAATTAGCTTCTGCTAAGTTTGACAATATTCTCTTCAGTACATCTTTTCTGGTATCATAATCTCCATTGAGAAGCAGTGATGCATGCTGCAAAACAACACTAGGTACTTGGAAGACCTGGCTACTAGACCCAGCACTGTGACCTTGAACAAATCTTTTAAATTCTCCAAGCCCTGATGTCCTTGGGTATAACATGCCAAAAACATGTGCAGTTCCTTTGTCTCACAGTTGGGCAATTAAAAGCCAATTTTTAAAAAATCATCATCATATGAATGGGTAATGAAAACTGTAAAGCAATAGACACTTGTAAGATACTCTTGCTATTTTCATAATTTTGTGTTAAGAAATCTGTTTAAATGAAAATTTCTCTGATTAATCTTTAAAATTACTTTATCTTAATACTGCTTTCCAAATTATGTTACTCTTTCCTCATTGAAATTAGTTTTCTTCTTTTCACAGTGATTCGTTTCCTATACATTTTCTCACTGTCCTATTTTCATATTAATATATCTGATAAGTAAGATTAAATAAAAGAAAGAGAAAAATTGCATTATAAGCTAATTTACTGAAGTTGATTTTTAATTTCTTTTTAAAATAGTGCTATGACCGTTAATCAAACTAAGCTCCAAAAGAAGATTACAGAAGATGAAACACAGTTTTAATCTAGATATAGAGAATAGTCATTAGTCACAATTGGAGCCTGAAATATTCTCTCTGAAATATTTGGAAGTCCCACGGAATTAAAATGTAAGCAGAGTCTATTTTCTTCTGGATGTCGAGTCCTGCCAATACATTTACCCTGGCCAAGTGAATTTAATATGTTTCCTATAGAGAGTTAATTACTAAACTATTGACCCTAACGTTATGCATGCAGCATATACAGTAATTAGGTATGTAATTAGGTATACAGCAACTCATGCTGTATAGCTACTCATCCTGAGGAGTTTCCAAACGTTTGCTTCATATTTAATTCATCTTCAAATAGTATACTGCTAATTAAAATAGATGATAGATGGATGGATGGATGGATAGATAGAGAGAGAGATGGATAGATAAGAGAGATATAGATAGGTAGACAGATGATAGGTAGGTAGGTAGATAGATAGATAGATAGATAGATAGATAGATAGATATATAGATGGATAAACGATGGATTATGGAAGCAAGGCCTCTACCAGATACTGTGTGTGTCCCTAGGCATATTATTTAATCTCTTTATTTCTCGGAGTTTCAGTTTCCTCCTTTGTACAAAGAGGAGAATAATACTATCTAATTAACAAAATTGCGAGGATTAAATGAGGCAATGTCTATAGATCCACTGAAACAGTGCCTGACTCATAGGAAGTACCTAGTAAGCACCACGTATTTCTATTATTATCACAATTATTTTTATCATTACTATAATGATGTAATGATATAACTAATTTTCTTACTTAGTTGTACTATGTAGAGCACCCTCCCATAGCACAATTTAAGGTCCACATCACGTTAAATGGCTACACATGGCTATTACATGACTGCATAATCCATTTTTCCAAACTGTGCCCTATTTTGGGATATATATTTTCCTGCAAGTTTTTGTTGTTTTTAAAAACATTCCAGGTTCATCTTTAATGTAGGATATATTGTTAACTTATGTCATCATTTTAAGATATTGGCATTAATCATTAATATATGGACCATTGATGTAATTACATACCTAATTACTTTCTAATAACAGAGTATATTACTGTCTCTAATTATTATCTAAACTATTACTTTTGTATATTGTTTTAATTTTTAACAATGCATTATGAGAGTTACACTTAGATATTTGTCTGATTTATGTTAGTAGCAAACAGAATTTTAGAACTAATGACTAAAATATTTTGACTTAGGGATTTACTAATCTTACTTACCCTTTAATCCAAAGGGATTTGCTAATTTTACCCTTTAATCCAAATGTGGGGTTGAAATTTATAAAGATTAAAAATATATTTAATACCTCATCCTTTCCTTTGTTTTGCCTAACAGTAAAAAAAAAAAAGAAAAGAAAAGAAAAACTTATTGAATAAGCAGGAAATGCTTCCCCATATTTTAGAAAATTATATGCAGTTCGATATTTGGTCATCAAGCTCTTTATCTTTAACAAAATAGGAAATTTCCATTTGCCAAAAGTTAGAGTTTTCTTACAAAAGCATTTTTTGTTCTTGGTGAGGAAGATTGTCCCTGAGCTAACATCTGTGCCAATCTTCCTCTATTTTGTATGTGGGATGCCACCACATCATGACTTGATGAGCAGTGTTTAGGTCCATGCCCAGGATCCAAAACCATGAACCCCAGGCCACCCAAGCAGAGCATGTGAACTTAACCACTATGCCACCAGGCCGACCCCACAAAATAGTTTTTGAGAAGAGATTTGATAGTTTATTTGAGTTATTTTACTTACAGTCATAAATGGAAATACAAGATAATAGGAATACTACTAACAAAGAGAAGATGAAGGTCATGGTCAATGGGATGCTCACCAGAGATCATAGAGATGTTTAGATATGTGGCTATGGTGACATTTTATGAAGAGGAGGGCACATTTTAGATTTAATAAGGAATTCAAGTAAATAAGAAGCGTCTATCTAAGCCCAGGGTAACAGACTAAGGAATGACCAAACTTCACGTAAGTTTGCTACCATTAGTTAAGAAATCATGTCAACTATTGCTCACTTGCTCCTTAAACTGGTCCTGCCCAGTGCAGTGGTTTACTGGCCAGGTTGACGCTCATAGAAAAGCAAATGTGTGTGAAGTTTCCAGATCACACTGCTCATTTCTTCCCATTTCACTGATGAGAGAATTTGGACCTGAAAAATCCAGCACACGGCCAGCCAGATGCAAGATTGGGATTGCATCCCAGGTTTCTCCTTTCTTCTATGTGACAGTGACTTTACTATAATTTCTAAAACCTATACATTTTTAATTCAAACAACAAACATTCTAATCTAGCATTTGAACTTGACTTGGGCTTTTTACACCTGGGTTCCTTAATTTATGTCTCCCAAGATGGACCTTGGCTCTTTTTACACACTCTTTAAGCATTGTTCATCTGGGATTGTTGAACAAAAAATACCTTTACGTGTCATTTACTCTAACTCTGAGAGAGAACTGAGCCAGGTAGGATTAGGTGACTTCTGAAAGCTAGATCCAAAGTTAGGGAAGAAGCAAGACTATTTGGAAGGTCGCTTGAGTTCAAGGGTCAGGCTCTTGCTGTAATCATATAGTGCTGGTTTAGGAGAGCTACCCCTGTGTTCTCTGGTTGTCATCTAGAAGGAGCCTTGGTTTCTCCTCCTGCTTGGTATTGGCTGACATTTCCCACTCCCAGGGGGCAATTGTAAATTCCAGTCAAATTGTGTTTGGACAGTGATTCACACTGCACCTATAACATCAGTTTGCATACACATTATGTTTTTCTGTTGTATATAAACCAGATTTATGTACATACATATGTCTATATACCACACATAAAGAATTAAGAACATATTGTCTCATTGTAAATAAAAACTCCAATGTTTCAAGCTTTACTGGATAAGCACTCAACTGATGCTACAAGGACTTTTCCCTAAAACATTTCTAAGTTCTGCTTTCTCCTGTGTTGCTTCTCTTTTGGGAAAACTCTCCATTCATACATCCACACGTCTCCAATTCAGGGGAAAAAAATAAAACAAACCTCGTTTTCTCACCAGTTTCAACAAACTTCTGGGTTTGACCCTCTGGCTCTGATTGGCTTGGTTTATTCATGACCATTCATCTTTCCCTAAATAAATCACCATGGTGTGAACAATCAGAGGCTCTCAAAAGCCAAGCTTGGGTCACAAATCCACCCTTGGGAACAAATGGAGTCAATTTCACTACATGGAACAAGGGCAAAGGAAGACAGTTCTCCAAGGAAAATTGAGAGTGTTGTCAGAATCAGGCAGAACAACATCAAATATGCGCTAGCAACTTATGTGCTATCATATCACCCGAATGGCAATTTACTTCTAAAAACTCCCTGAGTAAAATAGTGTGGTGTTTCCATCTGTGTACATCTACCTCTAATCTTAAGTCCACATACTGTTAATTAGCAAGTACTCCAAACAGGATGCAACACTCCAGAGATTGGTACTTGTGTCTTTAATTATGATCAGGAAAATTTTCACCAGAACATTTTAATTAGCTTAAGAGATATTAGAAATAACTTTCATTGATGAAATCTTTGTACAAGACAGATGACTAGTGATAAAAGTTGTATTAGTTCCCTTGCCTGTGTATGAACAAGGTATAAAAATCCTTCGAATGTCAGAGCCTATCAATTTTGGTATAACTCAAGACCTAGAACAACAGTGCCCCACGCTCCCACATTTCATAGAATGAGTAATGGTCTAAACTGTTAAAATACTGTTGCTTCTGATGCAGTAAGCCTTTCATGTACAGTACGAACAGCAGAAGGCTCTAAATGAGTAGTGGGGGCACTGAGTATCATTTAGGTATCAACAGAAGTTTTTGATCACAGTATGCATTAATTTAGCAAAACATCATATTTTTAAAATCGGTTAATATAAATGTCCAGGAAATAATTGTATCCACCTCAACTGAAACTTAGAAAGGAGTTCATAACCAAATACACGAATTCAGCCACCTATTTGCACTATCAAGAACAATATTAGAGTATATCATCACAATTTTATGTGACAAATTCTGAGAGGCAGTAATATTTTTTTGATCAAGACATCAGTTTGAATTTCAAGTGATTTTTTTAAAAATATGATTTCTAAATTTTTGTTTTTAGCTACAAAATTTGTGTGTGTGATGAAGACTTTTAAGATTTACTCTTTTAGCATATTTAAAATATGCAATATAGCTATAGTCACCACGCTATACATTACATCCCCATGACTTATTTATTTTATAACTGTAAGTTTGTACCTTTTGACCCCTTAATCCATTTCACTCATGTCCCCATCCCACCTCATCTGGCAATCACCAATCTGTTCTCTGTATCTATGTGCTTGGTATTTTTTTTTTAGATTTCGCAAGTGAGATCATATGATATTTGTCCATCTCTGTCTGACCTATTTCAATTAGCATAATGCCCTCCAAGTCCATCCATGTTTTTGCAAATGGCAAGATTCTCTTCTTTTTTATGGCTCAATAGTATTTTATTATATATATCATATTTTCTTTATCTATTGACGGACCCTTAGCTGTTTTTCATATTTTGGCTATCGTAAATAATACTGCAATGAACATGGCAGTGCACATATCTTTTTGAGTTAGTGTTTTCATATTCTTTGGATAAATACATAGAAGTGGAAATTCTGGGTCATATGATAATTCTATCTTTAATTTTTTGAAGAACTTCCATACTGTTTTCAGTAGTGGCTGCATCAATTTACATTCCCACCAACAGTGCACAAGGGTTGCCTTTTCTCCACATACTCACCAACACCTTTCATTTTTTGACTTTTTGATAATAGCTATTATCATAGATGTGAGGTGATATCTCCTTATGGTTTTGATTTCCATTTCCCTGATGATTAGTTATGTTGAACATCTTTTCATGTACCTGTTGACCATCATTTGACTTCTTTGGAAACATGTCTACTCAGATCCCATGTCCATTTTTTGATCAAGTTGTTTGTTTTCTTGCTATGAGCTGTATGAGTTCTTCAAATACCTTGGATGTTAATCCCTTATCAGATACATGATTTACAAATATTTTCTCCCATTTGGTACGTTGCCTTTTCATTTAGTTGATGGTTTCTTTAGCTGTGCAGAAGTTTTCTAGTTTGATGTAGTCCCACTTGTTTATTTTTGCTTTTGTTGCCTTCACTTTTGATGTCAAATGAACAAACTCATTGCCAAGACCAATGTCAAAGAGCTTACCGCCTAAGTTTTCATCTAGGAGTTTTATGGTTTCAGGTCTTATGTTCAAGTCTTTAATCCATTTTGTGTTAATTTTTGTGTGTGGTGTAAGATAGAGTTCCAGTTTCATTCTTTTGCCTTTTCATTCAGGTGGTTGTCCAGTTTTCCCAACACTACTCCTTGAAGAGATTGTCCTTTCTTCATTGTATACTTGGCTTCTTTGTTGTAAATTGATTGACCATACATGCATGAATTTATTTCTGGGCTCTGTAGTCTATTCCTTTGATCTTTGTGTCTGTTTTTATGCCAATGCCATACTGTTTTAACTACTATAGCTTTGTAATATAGTTTGAAATCAGGAAGTGTGATCCCTCCAGCTTTGTTCTTTTTTCTCAAGATTGCTTTGGCTATTCAGAGCCTTTTATGGTTCCATACAAATTTTAGGATTGTTTGTTTTATTTCTGTGAAAAATGTCATTGGAATTTTGATAGGGACTGCATTGAATCTGTGGATTGCTTTGGGTAGTATAGATATATTAACAATATTAATTATTCCAATCCATGAACATGTGATATTTTTTCCATTTATTTGTATCTTCAATTTCTTTCTTCAATGTCTTATAGTTTTCAAAGTAAATCCCTAGAATTTTACTGACACTGGTTTGCACCAATTACTTACATCTGTTGATCAAAGAGGTACATAGACAGAGCCTGTTAAATTGTTGGGAAAGGCCAGGAGAATAAAAAATAAAACAAAACAAAAAACCTGACCATAAAAAAGGACCAGATGGAGTCCTAGCCTGATGAGGAATTTTCCTGGGCAGCAGTGTGCCCTTCTCAAGACTTAAGTACCAAGGAAGATTGTGACTCCAACTATTACTTTATTTTTGTTTTATGTAACCAACTTCTTACCATTAAGATTGTGTCTGTTACTCTTCAAGAATATTTTTAATACCAGAAAAAAATGTCAGATTGAGGATCTCTGAAAGCTCTGTCATCCATAAAAGCAATGAGAAAAAGTAAAAATTGTCAGAATCAAAGTTTTCAAAATGGGAAATTAACCAAAGACTTGCTGCAATCCAAAGAGCATTTGCTCAAGAAAAATGACTGAATCTCAATGAGAAAAGTGAGTTTTTAGTGTTTTAACTTGCCCTATATTTAGCACCCTCCCCTCCAGCTCCATGACAGCCTTAAAAATCAACAGTCTGGAATCACAGTGTAAACCAGAGTCCTGGTAGCCACTGATAAGGAAAAATGGAGTTGGAGATTTTTTAAAGCTCCATTCCCAAAGGGTTGTCATGTTTGACTTTTTTGTGGCTCCCTAGAAGATGCCACTGGAAAGCCTGTCTTCATTTGACCTGCCTCAGGGCTCTCTCAGCTCCAAATACCTCTCCCTGGGGATATTTGTTGAAAATAATTAGATAATTTTTGAAATTTTCAGCTGCCTCTGGTGATGGAAAATAATTGGGGCAAGAAATAGGATTTTAAAAAGCTTGTGAATGGGAAGTCTACAGGGGATTTAAAAAGCTTAGACATATTTCTGGTAATCTAGATGGAAGGACTTAAGGAGGCCCTAAGTTTTAACCTATTTCTGCCTTTGAGAGCTACCAAAGCTGGAAGTAAAGGCTAAGACAGAGTTTTAAACTGTCTGGCTGAGTGTTGAAGGCATGCCATAACACAAGCAAAGAGCACCTCAGCAGAGACAAGGAGTCTTATTGGTTCTAGACATTTAAGGAAATCTTTGTCCACTCATTAGCTGCCACTAAGAAAACCAAGCAGACTTCAGTGGCCACACACACAAGCAAAAAAGACTTTACAGAAATATCTCAGAAAAGTCACTACATAAAAAAACATCAACAACAAAAAAGTAACAACAATAAACCCTGGGGAGGGAAGAGAATATTATTTCCCGAATTGTCACATTATCATATTAAAAATGTCCAATTTTCATCAAAAAATTGAGATATGCAAAGAAACAAGAAAGTATGGCCAATTCACAGGAAAAAGTTCAGTTAATAGAAATCATCTCTGAAGAATCCCAGGACATTGGACATGTTAGACAAAATATTAAATTTGCTATTTTAAATATGCTCAGAGAAAAAAAAGGAAATCATGTCTAAACAACTAAAGAAAATATGAGAATGCTGTCACACCAAAGTGAGAATATTAGTGAACAGATAGAAATTTATAAAAAGAACCAAATAGAAATTCTAGAGTTGAAAAGTACAATGATGGAAATAAAAAAAAATGACCAGAGGGTCTCAACAGCAGATTTAAGCAAGTAGAAGAAAGAACAGGTGAAGTTGAAGATAGGTCAACTGAGATTGAACAATCCAAAGAATAGGAAAAAAAAATAGAATAAAGAAAATAAATAGGACCTTAGAAATTTATGGAATACCATCAAGTATACCAATATATGCATAATGGGATTCACAAGAGGAGAGGAGATAGTCAAAGGAGGAGAAAGAATATTTGAAGAAATGATAGCAGAAAACATTCTATATTTAATGAAAAACATTAATCTACACATCCAAGAGGCTCAATAAACTTCACATAGTATAGACTCAAAGAAATAAAAATATAGACAAATCATACTCAAACTGTTGAAAGCCAAAGAAGAAGAGGAAATCTTGAAAGCAGCAGAGAGAAATGACTTATCATGAACAAGAGATCCTCAATAAGATGCAAAGCTGATTTCACTTCAAAAATCAGGGAAGGAAAAAGGCAGTGGGATGAAATTTTCAATATTCTGAAAGTAAAAGACCGTCAGTCATGAATTATGTACCCAGTAAAAGTATCCTTCAAAAATGAAGGTGAACTTAAGACATTATCAGAGAAACAAAATCTGAGAGAATTCATTCCAGCAAACCTATATACAAGAAATACTAAAGGGAGTCCTTCTGGTTGAAATAAAAGAAAATGTGAAACTGTATGAAGAAATAAAGATCATTGATTTAAGTAACAATATAAGAAAATATAAAAGTGAGTAAAAATTTATTTTTTTTGCTTATAACTCCTTTCATCTTCTAACTGACTAAATAGACAACTGCATAAAGCAATAATTATGAATCTGTGTTGATGAGCACACAATGTAGAAAGTGATAGTTTGTGTTGCAATAATAGCACAAAGGAATGAGGGAGAAATGGAGCTAGAAAGAAGCAAAATATTTGTATACTAGTAAATTAAGTTAGTATGAATCCAAACTATATTGTTATAAATTAAGATGTTAATGGTAATCTTCAGGGCAACCACTAAGAAAATAACTCAAAAAATATAGTAAAAGAAACAAGAGAATTAAAATGACTCACTAGAGAATATCTACACAACATAAAAAATGTCGTAATCATGGAATAGAGGAACAAAAACTTGTATAGAAAAAAATAGCGATATGACATACACAAATACTATTTCATCAGAAAATTACATTAAATGAAATGTAATTAAATGTAAATGGGTAAAGTACTCAAATTAGAAGACAGAATTCAGCAGAGTGGACTAAAAAAAAGTCCCAACTACATATGTCTACAAGAGGCATACTTTAAATTAAAAAAAAAAAAAACATAGATTTAATGCAAAATGATGCAAAAAGATGTACCATATAACTAGTAACAAAAAGAGAGCTGAAATAGTTATACCAATAGGCTATACTGGCATTCTCAAAACATTTTTTTACTAAAGAAAAAGAAGGATATTTTATAATGATAAAAGAATCAATATATCCAGAATATATAACAATTAGAAACATATATGCTCCTTACAACAGAGACCCAACACACGTGGAGAAAAGAAAAGACAGAATTGATGGAAGAAATAGATAATTTATCAATAATAGTTGGATATTTCAATATCTCACTTTCATTAAAGGATAGATAATGTAGAGGGAAAAAATAAGGAAACAGATGACTTGAACAACACTAAACCCTATAAATCAACTAGACATGAGATGTATTTGGAGAAAACTCCACCAAACAACAGCAGAATACACATTATTCTCAAGTGCATATGGAACATTCCCCAGGGTAGATCATATGTTAAGCTTTTAAGGGAGTCTTCATAAATTGAAAAGTATTGAAATCAGAAAAAGCATATTCTTCTCCCAAAATGGAATAAAATTAGAAGTAAATATCAGAAAGAAATTTGGGAAAATCAAAATCCCTAAATAACAATGGATCAAAGAAGATTCCACAAGAGACATAAAAGAATACTTTGGGATTAATAAAAATGAAAACACAACATAACAAACTTATGGGATGCAGCTGAGTCAATGATGAAAGAAATTTATAGAGGCAAATTCCTATACTAAAAAGAAAAAAGATTTCAAATCAATAACCTAATCATCCATCTTAGGAAACTAATAAAAAAAGACTAAACCAAATCAAAAGAAAGTAGAAGGAAGAATATAATAAAGATTAGAGAAGAAATAAATGAAATAAAGAATAGAAAAAAACAATAGTGAGAATCAATAAAACCAAAAGTTAGTTGTTTGAAAAGATTAACACAATAGGCAAACTTTTAGCTAGATTGATTAGGAAAAAAGGAAAGATTCAAATTATTAAAATTAGAAATGAGAGTGGGCATTGCTACTGGTCTTATAGAAATAAAAGGGATTATAAAAGAATAATATGAACAATTATATATGATAACAAATTGGATAACCTAGATGAAACAGACATATTTATAGAAAGATATAAACTATCAAAACCAACTAAAGGAGAAATAGAAAATGTGGCTAGATCTGTCACAAGACAGATTGAATTACTACTCAAAAGTTTCCTCAAACCAAAGACCAGGACCAGATGGATTCACTGGTTAAGTCTATCAAACATTTAAATAAATATTAACACAAATTCTTCAAAAAGTAGAAGAGGAGAAGTTGCTTCCCAAGACATACTATGAGGCCAATATTACACTGATGCCAAAACTAGACAAAGATATCACAAGAAAACTACAGACCAATTTCCCTTATGAATTCCTATATTAAAAATGAAAAATCTGAAACTGATAATCTAACTTTCCACTTTTAGAAACTAAAAAATAGCAAAAATCTTCAACAAAATGCTAGTAAACTGAATCCGGTAGCATATAAAAACAATTATGAAAACTGACCAAGTGGTATTTATCCCAAGAATGCAAGCTTGGTTCAACATATGAAAATTTATCAATGTAATACACCATCTTAATGGAGTAAAGGGCAAAAATCATGGCATCATTTCAATAGATGCAGAAAATTACAAAACGCAACATACTTTCATGATAAAAAACATGCAAAAAACTAGAAACAGAAGAAAATATCCTCAACCTGTTAAAGGTTGTAGAAATGTTAAAGGTCAACTATGAAAAACCTGTCGCTAACATTACATTTAGTGGTGAAAGCTGAAAGTTTTCTCCCAAAGATTAGACAATGATGTCTACTCTCACTGTAAGAACAGATGACAATGTCCACTCACACCACTTCTGTTCAACATTGCCCTGTAAGTTCTAGCCAGGGTGACTGGGCAAAAAATGTTTTAGAAAGTAAGAGGTAAAACTCACTCTAATTGCAGATGACATCATCTTTTATATAAAAAATTATTAGTACACACACACACACAACCTCCTAGAACTAACAAAAAAAATCACCAAGATCTCAGGATAAAGTATCAACAAACGTTAATCACATTTCTAGACACACACAAGGAACAATCTGAAAATGAGGTTAGGAAAAGAATTCCACTTACAATATCATCCAAAACATACCAAATTTAGGAATAAATTTAACAAAAGAAATGCAAGACTTCTATAAGTGAAAAATACAAAATATCATTGAAAGAAATTATTGAAGACATAAATAACTGGAAAGCTATCCCATGATCATTGGTGAGAATACTTTATATTGTTGCAATGTCAATATTATCCAAATTAATCTACAAACTCAATGTAAACCTTATAAAAATTCTAGCTGCCTTTTGGCATAAATTGACAAGCTGATTCTAAAATTCATATGAAAATGTAAGGGATGCATAATGACTGAAATGCTCTTGGAAAAAAGAACAGACTTTGATAACTCACACTTCCCAATTTCAAAACTTACTCAAAATCTCAGTAATCAAGGCTCTATGGTACTTGAATAAGGATATACATATAGATCATTAGAATAAAATAAGAGTCAGAAATAAATCCATACATTTATGACCAATTGATTTTCAACAAGGATACCAAAAGCGTAAAATGGGAAAGAAATAATCTTTAAAAAATTATGTTGGGAAAACTGAATATCCGCATACAAAAGAATGAAGTTGGACTTTTACCTCACACCATATATGCAAGTTAACTCAGAATGAGTTAAAGATTTAAATATAGGAGCAAAACTATAAAAACTTTAGGAAAAAAATACAGATGTAAACCTTGGTGATCTTGCTTTAGACAAAAATGTCTTAGCTATGACACCCCAAAACACAAGCAACTAAAGAAATATAAATAAATACGTCAGGCTTCATTAAAACTTTTGTGCTTCAAAAGATCTTATCAAGAAAATGAAGTGGAGGCGGGCCCGGTGGTGTAGTGGTTAAGTTCAGGCATTCCGCTTTGGTGGCTTGGGGTTCACCAGATCGGATCCCTGGTGCGGAACTACTCACCGCTTATCAAGCCATGCTGAGGTGGCGTCCCACAGAGAAGAACTACAGGAACCTACAACGAGGATACACAACTATACACTTGGGGCTTTGGGGAGAAGAAAGAAGAAAAGAGGAAGACTGGCAACAGATGTTAGCTCAGGGCCAATCTTCCAAAAAAAAAAAAAAAAAGAAAATGAAGTGATAACCCACAGATTGGAAGAAAATAATTGCCTATCATATATTTGATCGATGTATAGTATTCAGAATAAAGATTCTTGCAACTCTACAATAGCATATAACTCAATATTGAAATGGACAAAGTAATTGAATCTATATTTCTCAACAAAGATTTACAAAAGGCCAATGAAAAGATGTCTTTAGTCATCAGAGAAATGCAAATCAAGGCCACAATAAGATACCAAGTCACAGCCAATAGGATGGCTATAATAAAAAACACAGAGGCCAGCCTCATGGCATAGTGGTTAAGTTCAGTGCGCTCCGCTTCAGTGACCCAGGTTCGCAGGTTCGGATCCTGGGCGTGGACTTACACCACTCATCAGCCATGCTGAGGCAGTGGCCCACATACCAAATAGAGGAAGATTGGCACAGATGTTAGCTCAAAGCTAATCTTCCTCAAACCACAAAAGAGGCAGATTGGCAACAGATGTTAGCTCAGGGCCAATCTTCCTCACCAGGAAAAAAAAAGAAAAAACACAGACAATAACAAGTGTTAGCAAGGATGTGGAGAAATTAGAGCACTCATACATTGCTGTTGGGATTGTAACGTTGTGCGGTTGCTTTAGAAAACAATTTGGCAGTTCCTCCCAAAGTTATCATGTGATCCAACAATTCCACTCCTAGGCATATACCCTAAAGAACTGAAAACATAATGGAATAACTAAAAACTAAAGAACTTATACAGAAATATTCATAGCATTATTCCTAATAGCCAAAATGTGGAAACAACTCAAAAGCCCATCAACTAATGACTGGATAAACAAAGTGTTCTATATCTATATAATGGAATTTTCTTCAGCTATAAAAAGGAATGAAGTACTGATGTATGATACAACCTAGACGGGACCTTGAAAACATTATGCTAAGTGAAAGAAGCCAGTCGCAAAGACTACGTATTTTATGATTCCATCTAGATGAAATATCCAGAATAGTTAAATACGTAAAGACAGAAAATAGATTAGTGATTTCCAGCAGGAGAGGATGAAGGAGAAATGTGGAGTGACTGCTAATGGGTACAAGCCTTCTTTTTTGGGTAATAAAAATATTCAGGTATTAGATAGTGGTAATGGTTGTACAATATACTAAAAACCACCAAATTGTAACTTACAAAGATGAATTTTATGGTATGTGAATTGATGTCAATAAAAAAGAAAGTATATAGCCTTTTATTTTTTTTTTTTGTATCTTATTAATCACATCACCATCCTTTTATGGAATGCCCAGAACTATCTACTATGTGCCAGCAATATGCTAGCTATGAGATTCATCAAGACACAGTCCCTGAAGTAAAGAAGATGACGTCTCAGTAGAGAAAATAGAAATGTAGCAAAAAACCTTAACACCATGAAGCAGAACAGATGATGCAGTGTATAAGACCACTGTGAACGGAATCGAACTTTCTGGATTCAAAATCCAGCTTAGCCACTTTATGCCTGTGATCTTAGGCAAAGTAACCTTTATAAACTTCCACTTTTTCCCTAAGGAAATTGAATGATAGCACCTATCTCATTTGATGCTGTGGGTATTAAATGAGAGTTTGAATGAAAAGATCTGGTATAATGTCTGGCTTACAGTGTAAACCCTAAATAAACGGTCGCCATTTTCATTATGCTAGACATGTGTTCAAATTGTTATGGGAGATTAAAGAAGGAAATACATAATTCTTTCAACAATCCAGGCAAGCTTTCAAGTGGGGAGTTGAATTTGAAGGATTAGTAGTATTTAATAAGCAAAATAATTGAGAAATGGCATTCATAATACATAGGAAACAGCAGGTCCTGTGATCAGGCAGCTCTTGGCTGTAGTTCCCATTCACCAGTTCTTAGACAAATGCCATTTTCTGATGAACATTTAACTTTCCCCAACAAAATTAGAAAATTAGGAAACAAGAGATTGTATTGAATTTAAAAGCTACTTTTATGTGCGTTATAGAACTGACCTTGATTCTCATATTAATCATTTTCCAATTTTAGTAGGTTTTAAAATAGTCACCATTGTATTAAACACGAGACAGCGCAGGCAGCATTGTTTTGAATTCTAACAAGTAAAAAGCCAGTTGTTTTCTTTTAATTTCCATAAATTACTTCCTGCTTTGTTTGCTTCACATTTTACTGCTAAATGCAATGGGAGAGTCTGCTCAGAGTGGGATTAAATGAGTTTATAATGGTAGGCAGGAGTTAAACAGTGAAGATTCTTACACATCATATTAAGACTAGACTTGACTTTGGAGGTGAAATGAGGAAAACATGGGAGAAAGTTAACAGGATTGTGACATAATCAGAATAAATAGTAGTCATTAATAAACATTACTGTGTCAATAATTGAAAAAGCCAATAAGCTTCTTCCTCAATAATTTAAAATTTCAAATTACACAGCTTGGGGGTAGGAGATACTACATATAAAAGTCAGAGAGCTTTAATTAGAGAATATGTGTGTGTGTGTGTGTGTGTGTGTGTGTGTGTGTTCCTTAAGAAACAAACAAAAACAAAACAAAACAAATACACATTTAAACTAAAATTTTTGTTAGTGTCGCTGTGTCAACAAAGGTTAGTAACCATGTTAAAAGAATCGAATGTAAGCCCAACCAAACAAAATAAATTGTACATTTTTATGTGACACACTTTATTCTTTTTCCAAAGAAAAGCTTGTTTTATGAATTAATACAAAATATCTTAAAAATAGAATATTTTAACATAAACCGAATTATTTATTACAGGTTTTCCTTGAGTTTCATAATTCTGTATATTTGTACATGAAATTCTTTGAGGGATGCAAAAGATATCTCTCTCTTTTAATTGATCATTCAGTGGCTGGTTTTGTATAGTTCACCAATTCATCATTCAAAATTATTATATAGTGTCGGTGCTTGGAGATAGAATAAAAGATAAAATTATAATTATTATGCGTATCCTTTATAGTAGCAAAAATATTATCTTATTTTTGTCTGAGTTCAATGGAAAACAACATTAAATTTAAAATAGGCTATTACGTAGATCTCAATAGTAAAAGCCAGCCAATGCTGGGCCACATTCGTAGTCTACATAATTTGAGAGAATATTTGTATAATTTCTCAGTGTAAATTTTGGAACAATTTGTAGGTGTTAGTGATGCTACAGCACATCATTCATTCACATCATTTATTTCAATGCATAGAATTGACTTAATTTGGATACCTTCTTATTTGCTGTCCTAGATCTCTACTATAACCCATCAGATGAAATCTCTTTTGGAGTTGATTTCAGTCTTCATAATGCATAGCACTATAATGATAAGCATAATACAATTATGATATTTTGATAATGAGGTGGTCAAAGAATGAAAAATCTCGTCTGAGAGGCTTGATTCTTCTACAGCAAATTATGGAAGAGGTGGTTGAAGATGTTTAGCTCCACTTGACTTAAAAAGTGATAAAGATTGAAATATACCTCTTATAAAATATCACATGTCTAAGTTTGACATATTTTATGCCAATTTTTAAATTTTTGTTCTGACAATATGCCTTTAAAGTATGAACGTTTATTTCCTAAGTACTTATGAATGTTGAGAAATGAGAGGGAGAATATCAGAAAGGAGATAGTGTCAGAATTAAATTAGAGAAGCAGAACCACTACAGAGGATGTAGAATGAAAGATTTAATACAGGGCTTTGAATTTACGCACTAGTGGTGGCTGGTAAGATAGTCTTGGTCTGCTGTTTCATCTCCATCTACCACTGAGCCTGAAGGCACAGGACAGGTGGTAAGGCCCGAAAGATGGACAAGAGGTAGAGAAGAGCAATGACAACTGAAACCTGCGTCTGTATCTCATGGGAGCCCATACTGGCCTCTTCTCATCTCCAACCTTCCAATCTCACTGCCATGGATGACTCATAAAAGAAGCTGCCACTCTACCAAACAATCAAACTTGTAGCTGGCTCAGAGATGAGATGTTGACAGCAGAATTCCAGCAGGAGCTGGAGACCTGGGCTGGGCTGCTGCTGCATGCCAGCAATGTGAGTAAGCAAATCTGTAGAAACTTTGATGAGCTGCAGAAGAGCCAGACTTTATCAAACTTCCCAGAGTGAACACAATTACTGTTTTATTTTCACCTTCCAAATATCACACAGATATATCTTGTGGCCAAATCTAAGCAAACACATAAAAGGAAAAAATTCTGGGAAATGTAGTTCGGCTTAGCCAAGTCAACACATTCTAAAGCCACCACAGTCCACCTCTTGTCAGCTAGGCACCCAACCAAACACATCTCATTTAACCACAATTATTTCCAAATAAAGACAATAGCAATGTTATGCTTTTGCCTAATATTGTGCATCTATCCTGCATACAACCGAAGCATGCTAACTTTCTTCTTACAAAAGGTACAGTGTTCTTTTTACCCATCTTTCACTAATGCTCATTCTTCTGGCTGAATCACAGTCTCTTTTTGATATCCCATAACTAAAATATTGAACTATTAAATTAGCTAGTATTTACAAATATGGTGTTAGATAGTAGGAGAATGAGAGAGAGAAAAAGAAGAAGAATTAGTTAAAAATGTATAAATATATTCATAAAAGTTAGGAAGAAATACACATAACTGTTAACGATTCTCATTACTGCAAGTAACGACATAATTGTTGTAGCTAATACATATCTAACTCCTTCCTCTCTCCATTTCATGTCTCCTTTGCCCTCAGCTAGTCGAAGTTCCTTGCCTACAGGAGTAACTCAAACTTTTAATACTGTATGAATTGAGTTGTTGAGTTGGTTCAATCCTGTCTGAACTGGGTGTTGTAGTTCTCCATTGACTTGATCCACAAGATATGGAAGTTCTAAGAGGCATCTCAGGGAACCTTCCGAGTTCCAGACATAATCCTCTTTTCATTCACCTTGTATAGGAGTAATCCAGTTTTCTTCTGAAATTCAAGATCCATCACCCCAACCAGTACAAACTCACTACTTTGTCTGATAACTTATCGGCATCCGGAGGCCAAAAGATCCAGGTGGCAGTCTCAACTTCCAGTTCAAAGTAATGCATTGTGTGTCCCATGGTGGACGTGTTCTCTCTTTGAAAACTAAGACCACTAGGGGCTGGCCCGGTGGCACAGCTGTTAAGTGTACGCTCAGCTTCGACAGCCTGGGGTTCGCAGGTTCGGATCCCGGGCGCACACTGACGCACCACTGGTCAAGCCACACTGTGGCAGTGTCCCATGCAAAGTAGAGGAAGATGGGCAGGGATGTTAGCCCAGGGCCAATCTTCCTCAGCAAAAAAATAAATAAAATAAAAAATTAAAAAAAAATTACAAAGAAAACTAAGACCACTAGATTAGCAAAGTCCAAACTTGTGGGAATAGGAAACAAAATTTTGTTAGTGAATCAATAGGGGTAATATGAAGAAAAGCTATTCACATTAACACCCTTGATTACTGAACCTGTAAATACTAGCTTTTAAAAGCCAGTATGTACACCATGTGCTATAAAGGAAATTGCCCCAACCCAATGACCAGCACTGAGAGATTTGATTCCTTTTTTTTTTGGGGGGGGGGGGGGTAGGAAGATTGGCCCTGAGCCAACATCTGTTGCCAATCTTCCTCTTTTTGCTTGAGGAAGATTGTCCTTGAGCTAACGTCTGTGCCAATCTTCCTCTATTTTGTACGTGGGACGCTGCCACAACACGGCTTGATGAGTGGTGTGTAGGTCCGTACCCAGCATCTGAACCAGCAAACCCTGGGCCACCAAAGAGGAGCACACGAATTTAACCACTATGCCACTGGGCTGGTGCCAGATTTGATTTCTTGATATAAATTATGGGAAAGGTAGTCAGTAAGTACTATTCTTGCTTTGATTAAAGAGTGGTGTAATTTGAAATGCACACTCTTTCTCCAGATTCGCTTGCCTAACTGTGCTCTTGTGTTTCAATTTTAATTTTGTAATTGTCATCCTGTCACAGTTCCACTGAAGTATGAATATTTATTCCCTAAGTAATGCTGATTGTTGAGCAATGAGAGGTAGGTATACTGGAATGGAAATAATGTGGGTTGTGAAAATAGATAACCTGGGTTTACATCTTGGCCTTGTCATGTCCTGGGAATGATCTTCAGGGAGTTAGTTAATGTCTATGACTCTAAGCCTTCTTATCTTTAAATGGATATAATAATTACTTCACAATGTTTTGTGAGAATTGGATAAAGTATATATATAAATCAGATAATAATAGGCACATAATAAAAATTAGTATTCTAATTGTGTTTTTCAAATAGTGAGATGCATACTTTTCCATAAATTAAGCAGGTTAAAATAATATAAGGTAATGGAAAAAATCATAAAATCAAATAATTTTATTCAAAATGTATCCCAGAAATTGCATTTTGCTGTTTGTTCCACATAACAAACACTGAAACAATGTGTTTTCATTTGTTTTTATATATCTCTGTTGATCATTGGAAGAATTCAATTGCATTTATTTAAATAATTATTTTAAGAGATTAATCTTTTATTAAATATATACCATATACATTATATACATACTATGCATACATTATATACATATTATGTTATATGGATTTAATTTGTGTATAATCTGACAGAAATTCCTGTATCCTGTGTTGTGTTTGGTAGTTTATTTTCCATCATAGTTTAATCTGAACCTACACTTAGTCAAATCCCTAAGCAACCTTTTAACTAAAATCAATGAATTTATAGAAGCTTTAATGGTGAATTAAAGAAAAATATATTATCTATCCAACCTTTGATTAAACTGGCTGCCTAACTGTGCCCAAAGCATGATTTTTTTTTTTTTTTTTTTTTTTTTTTAAGATATGGTGAAATCAATATACCAGCATTTGGTCAAGATTGACAATGAGTGTTTTGAATCTTTCATTCTTTTTTATTTTAATTTCAAAGTATCTTAAATCATTCATAAAAACATAACCAAAGATATCTACCTTCATTTAATAGGCATGTGCTCTAACCTTATTTCTTTTCCAATATCTAGTGAAAACATGCCATTGTGAATTCCTAAAATAAATTTCCCTCTTTATACTAAGTGTTCAAATTGCTTCTCTCTTTATTCTGAGTGTTCATATTATGAGAAGACACCTGTTTGTTCTATTCTAGGTTAATATTTATAAGGATAAGGCCTGAAATCATCAACCCTTTCAATAGTTCTTTAGAAACTTAATGTAAAAAACAATAATTGTATAGAAACAGTCTGAGCTTTTAGTTGTAAATTGATGGAAGATAAAAGAAGTTATGATGGCAAATATGTAAATGAATACAGAAAATTAGCTTGCTACTGTATTCATTTCAGAAAAAATTTTAAAAGCAAGAGGCAAACAAAAGAATTAGAGATGAGCTAGTTCAAAAACACAACACTGTCATTGACATAATTGGCTTCCATTCATTTGATCATCGCAGAGACAAAACTAATCTTTATTTTTTAAAATTGTTACTGATTTACGTATTTTTTTCTGTATTGTAGCTTATTGAGTTAAAATTTAAGCTTCTCAAGAGTTTCTGGGTTGAAATACAAAACATTTGAAAAGGTTAAACCTTTCATATATAGCAGGAAAGTAACCCACCCACTTAAGAATAAATAAATAAGTGGTTAAAAAAACAGAGATTTCTTCAAATGAAACAAAAACCTGATAATAAATAGTGTCTACTTTTCCTATTAAATTTTATTATATGCTGTAAGGTTTTCCAATGCATCCTTGTCCATTTTGAAGAAATCAATTCTAATTTATTTAATGTCATGCATTCAGATCTTGAGAATTCTTAAAATAAACTACACATGACATGCAGAAGAAATATCTAGTTGAGCATGATGTACGAGAGAGCATGGGTGCAAATATGAGATCTTTTCAGACAATAAGTCTATGAAAAGTAAGTGTAACTATTCCCCCATCTCTCTATCAATAGCTTCACCATCAACAATGAATGTTTGCTTTAAATCTACCTTTAATATGAAAATGCATTAGGAATTTTGGACTCTGTGAGGAATGAAAAAAACAACTCTTATTCCTTCAAGAGCCTTACAATCTAGAGAAAATAAATAAATAAAAAATTAACACAGTAAAGTAGTTAAAATAAATGCTCCAGGTATTAAGAGATGAGAGTGATTATCAATGGAAGACCTAAGGGATGGAACTACATAGAAGGCGGTTTGTGAAAGGTAATGCCAATAACTGCTTAATAAAGATTAGTTATATGCTAGGCACCCCCATGTACTTTATAAACATGTTCTCATTTAATCTCACAACAGCATTATCGAATAGGTAGTATTGTTTTCCCAACTAAACGGAGGTGACAATGAGGCATAATTCAAATTGCTCCAAGTTGCACCACTATTAAAGTTCCACAACCTGGATTTTCCCCACTCTGAAATTTAACCTGAATAAAGCGTAGGAGAAGCAAGACCCTGAAATAGGGAGGAAAAAAAAGACAATTGTAAGGAAGCATAAATGCACATATACATATTCTTACCACAGGAAATACTATGGAGCACGTTTCTAATATAATTATTTCTAATATTACATTCTGATTATGAATGAATAAAAATGATTTTGTTTACTCTAGAGTTTGTATATAAAAAAGAATAAAGTTTTGTCACTGGTTTCTAGAAACTGAAATTCTCTAGCAACAATATTTATTTATATTTCTAATTATTTCTAATCATTGATAAGATCCTGAACCTCTAAATATTCTCCTGGGCACTGTGACAAGTATTTCAAATCCCTCAGGCCCAGGCCACAGCTTTGTGGACACAGTACCCCAACCCCAACAAGGAAATCAGAAAAAGCTTCAACGTCATATAATTTGCACAGTCTTAATTTTTCAGTTTTACCTGTAGCTACAGAGCCACTCTTGAATAACATTCATTTAAACTTTATACTTAGTACTTTTTGGAATAGTCTATTTGCATAGTTTCAAGTAGAATAATAATGTACCTACTTTTTTGAAGATTTAGATTCTTCTGGAAAAGAGAATCTTTTTAAACTAGCCAGTTTCTAGCTTCGCATATAAATTGGAAAACTCTTTAGATGTGTTTAAAATTTCTTGCAAACTAATATTTGAAATTAATAAATGGTTATCGAATGTTTACACATAACATTTTTACATAACATAACATTTATAACAATAAGCAAAGTACTCATTTTAATTTTGAAATATATAATATTTTATCAGAATCCTATGAATATATGACCAGAATTCTAAAAACAAAAAACAGAGTCTGCAGATTAACAGGAAAAAATAATACTGGGTCATGCGATTAAGTGGAAAAAAAATAGAAAGTGTGATAATGAAATATAAAACATTAGGAATTAGATGAAATGAATTTTACACACAACTTATAAATTTGACAATTATAAGAAGGCTAATACAAATTTATACATAAGTGCAAAGCTTTGTTCTGGTGTACCAGTAAACCAGCTCTCTGGAAAAATAATTCTGGTTTTATGCATTTGCCAATTTCCATAGTATAAGTACTCCTACTATGGTCAATTTCAAGCTACCAATATAATTTCACTGAACAAGGAATTGGGAAGAAATGCTAACAATCTGGTCTCTTGATCCAGCGGGAACCCACTCCAGCATACCTTGCTTTTCCTCCACCCACCACGAGAAGTTTCCTACAAGCACAGATTGAATTTCCCCTCTTTTGTGTGTATGATGTATATGTAACTTACAAGACAATGACCATACATGGTTAACTGGAAACGCCTGAGCTGCCAAGGTAATCTGTACTTAGCTAGTATTGTAGCATCCACATTTCAGTTCCATCCAGAACCACATTCAGCTCTGATCCCAAGTTACCGCTCTTCCCAAGGACAGTGAAACAAAACACCCCTTTCCTGGCAGCGTGAGTACAATACAAACGGTTCTACGACAGGGAGCAAAGCACACAGCCTAGGGTGTATCCTTGTGTTATCAAAGGAAATACTCCCTAGGGGTATTATATTATAAGCAGAGAAGACAGTGTTTGCAGCAACGACTGGAGTGAAGGAACACCTCCTTAGCTGTACAAGCGATTAAATCTGCTACTTAAAATCTGTTTTTTGAACAAATATTTGAGTAGAAAATGAAAAATAAGATTTCTGATACAAGAAAGCAACTTTCCAGTATAGCACAGTATGGTTCAAGAACAGTATAGGACACACAGCAGAGTGTCAGAACATGGATAAGATATGAAGAAAAATGCAAACCACGGAAGAACATAATCTTTGAATTATTCCCTAATGAGAAATAATATGAAAACTTTACTGAATGTCACTTATCGTGTATTTTTTATGAATTGTCATTAACTACAAAGTCTATACCATCGCATCTCATGATGTATCTCTTCCAGGAAATTCTATATATTAAAACCTGGGAAAACTAAATCCAACCTCACTACTCTAATCAACATTCTTGAACCAGAGCGGAGGAAACCAGTCTCAGCGGCATTTCCTTATGGACTTTTGCTGAAACAGGTCTTGTCTTTACCTGGATGAACTAAATGTATTTACGTTTACACGTGAGCCGTTAGCTTTCAAAATTTAGTGTTTGTTAATTTCAGCCAGGAAAATGCTTTATTTGGGGATAGCAAGAGTTAACAAGAGACTGGGTAATCAAGGATGAGAACTAGTTTCCCAAGCAGGAGAGGTAAGGCATTCAAAACAGAGAAAAGGATGTTTGCATACGAAAGTGTTAGGATTCATTTGTGTCTAGTACTACTAAGATCTAGCAGAGAGGGCAGAACAAAAACTGAAAGAGAAATAAGAAGAGGTCATGTAAGTTTTTGTCTCTTCTCTTAAGGTTTGTACTGTATCTGTCAGATCAATCATGTTAAAACTTTTGTTTGGAACAGCAGAGCCTTTCTGTGGTAGATACTATTATTTATTCACAATCTTTCATGCCCCCCATGCCCTTGCCAGAGTTCACTATCAATTTAGTGTGCTTCTCTACTATGGGACATCGTAGGCCAATGTCATTTGAGCACACAGGATATGAGCAAACTTTGAAATGTGCTTGTATTGCTTGGCTTGTCTGGAGCTTCTGCATACTTGTGAGGCAAGCAGGCCACAGACAACCACTCATACCAGATAGAAAGCCATGTGGAGGAAGCCTGAAGTACTCACATCAAAACCACCTCAACCAATCCAAAGACCTATGAACAAGAAAGGAAATGATTGTTATTGCAAGACATTGACATTTGGGAGACATTTGTTACATGGCATTATTACAGCAATTGTTGATTAATACTTTTTCTTCAAATATAATTTTAGCTGGGCCTAATAAATAAAATACACAAAGAAGAATTGTTGGTTGATTGGGATGAGAGGCTCAATCCACCACTTAAGTTAGCTTCTCTTTTACCTATTCCTGGTGCCCTCAATTTGAAAAGAAATGCAATGGTTATATGGGAATATAAAGTGATTTTAAGTGGTGGCGTAATATGATCAGATTTCTGTGTGTGCATATTTTAAGGCCAGCGTAGCAGTGGAAGGATCAGTAGAAGAGGATGAGGCCAACGGGAGAGAGAAAGTGCTAAAGTGCGAGAGAGACTAATGCTGCAGACCTGAACTGAGTAGTGGGAGAAAGAAGAAGAAATGGATTTAAGACATTGATCAGGGTAACTGACATGACAAGATCAACTGGAAAAGTGTCTGAGGAATGGTCTCCCCACCCCCCCCCCACCGTCCCGGTGTTAATTAACACATTTAAAACAACAAAGACCTAACACTTCTACCTTGCCATGCATCTGTTTTAAATCGTATGTCAGGCAGAACAATGAAGTGACTGATTGAGCTTCTACTATGTATCACATGGCAGTAGACCAGCCCAAATATAACACGTGACACATGAGGAAAGTTGGATAAAATCATGAAAACTTGATAAGCAGGCAACATTAATAAACAGTTTCCTCTTGTTTAAATTTCAATTAGAATAAGAATATGGATGATGATGATAATGATAATAATTTTAAAATCATGACTTCTCTAAGTAAGGAGAAAAAATTACAAAACCATCAGCTTGGTAGATTGAAATGAGAAACTACCACTGAATTTTTAAAAATAAGGAAATTACGGTTTTAATTATCAGTATAGTAGAAAAGAACACGAGTTTTGACATTAAAGAGAAAAGTAGCTAAAGAGAATATAATATACATTTGTATAGACCCTTTGGTTTACATGGACTATCAACAACTACTGTATGAAGCAATCAGGCTCTACACACATGTCAATCTCTCAGGGACTGTGTGTAAGTCAAGAGAGAATCCTGAGCAGTGGCCACCATATGGAAACAATGACGGGTCAGAGAGGAATTGGAGACAAGTGCTCCTGCTCAGGAAGGTCTCAGCGGAGGCCAAATGGTGTAATCGTCTGGTTCCCTAATTTATCTTCTCATAACAGCACCCTTAGATCTTGATGCTGAATCAGAGCACTAAGCATCACTTCAAGAAAGTAAGTGCTTAGCCGTGGATCACAGGGCAGGTCTGCTTTGATGCTCGGGTTTTGCAGGCTGGTGAATTGGAAGCTTGAAGTTTCCACATTGAAGGAAACAACTTTGATATAAGCCTTGGGGCTGAAATATCAAGAAAGGACTTCTAAGAATCAATTGATGATAAAAGCTCTCTCCTGTTTTAACTTACTTTTGTGTATGTGAAAAGAATGGTACCAATTATTCTGTTTGCTAAGCTGGTTGGTTGGTCCTGGTGGCAGGATGCCCTTACTTCATAGTAAAGGGATGCTAACCCACAGAGACATGTCAAATTAAACCTTTAATGTAAAGAAAAAATATCAAGAACCTTAGAACCTTCAGAAAATGTTTCCACTTAAGTAATATTAGATGGAATAGAAAGTACAGATATTCCGCTGCTTTAGTAAATGTTAGATGATAAGGTTAGAGGTTCTCTCATGTTAAACAGGATGAACTAATGCAAATAGTGGGAAGCAATGAAAACATCCAAAATAAAGCTTACTGGGTTTAAAATTTAGAAGACAGTGAAAGAATAGGAGGTCATGAGTAAATGAGGTTATGTAAAGTTTCGCAGTTATTGGAAATTTAGGAGGTTAAGACATCCTCATTGGAGAAAAGAATGTCCAGAAACAAGTGGCCATAATATTGGAATGATTAGATATGATCAGGTATAAACAAAGAAAAAAATGTAAATAGTCTTTAAATATATTTAGGTTATGGAAATTAAAATTAAAACTATAATGAGTATAAAGAGATACCGTTTTTACCTACAAGATTGTCAAAAGCCAGAAGACTTATCATAGTCTTTGCTGGCAAGCCATATTCTCATATATAGCTTGTGGAAATGAAAATCATTTTCTATTAAGAAATTATGTAAAAATTATAAAATTAAAAGAGGACTTTATGAACCAATGGTGATGATGTGCCATGAGCTGGGGAGAATGCTTAACTCAACAATTCACCTAAAGTTAAAAAAAAGTTACTGGAATATAAAAAGTAATAGTTGAATTTGAATATGTAATAACATTTAGCATCAAACTTCTCAAATATAAATAGCATATTTTCTGACTGTTTATATGCTTTTAGCACAAAGTACAATGTATCATAAATTATTTATTCATCTATCAAACATTTCTTAATTTCACACTTCATTCTAGGGACTGCATTTGGATGTTATCAATATAAAAATGAATCAAATATGCATCTTGCTCTCAAGCAGTTCATAATCTAGTCAATAGACAGAAACTGAGCACATAGTTTCAATACAGAATGTTAAGTGGTAGAATGATACACATGTTGGTATGAGAAAATTGGGGTCAGATAACTTTTCAATTAGAGTAGAACTGAGAAGTCTAAGTACTCTGGCATATTTTTTATGGCCAATTTCTTCCTTTACCGTCCAAGAAAAATATTTCACGCCTTCTTCTCACTCTTTAATTCTCCAACACTTCCTTCCCCATCCTTACAATGAACTGATAACCCAATTTCTTCCTTTACTGAGAAATTCAAAAGCTCAAAACTATCGCATTTACTCATCTACATGTGTCTATGCCTATACTCTCTACCTTCTTCCATACTGCTGTGGAAGATTTGCCCATGCTCCCAACTATGGCCAAACTTGCCATTTTTCTAGTAGATTCTGTCAGCTCTTGTATTCTCAAGACACTGTTCCAATAATTATTCCCTCTATTTCCTGCATTATCATTTTTTCTGCTATGCTGATCATTACAATCAGAATAAACACACATCAAGACACTAAAACCTTCTGTCAAGATCGCCAATGGCTTCTACATAGCTAAGTTTAATGGTCAATTTTTAGCTCTCATCTTATGTTATAAGCAACATTTAACGCTGGTGATCACTTCTCTCTCCTTGAAATATTTTCTTCACTTGGCTTCTAAAGATCCTGACTCTCCTGGATTTCTTTTTTTTTTTAAGAATTTATTTTTATTTATGTTGTGTGTGTGTGTGTGAGGAAGATCAGCCCTGGGCTAACATCCATGCTAACCCTCCTCTTTTTGCTGAGGAAGACCGGCTCTGAGCTAACATCTATTGCCAATCCTCCTCCTTTTTTTTTTTCCCCCTAAAGCCCCAGTGGATAGTTGCATGTCATAGTTGCACATCCTTCTAGTTGCTGTATGTGGGATGTGGCCTCAGCATGGCTGGAGAAGCGGTGTGTCGGTGCGCGCCCGGGATCCGAACCCGGGACGCCAGCAGCAGAGTGCAGACACTTAACCTCTAAGCCATGGGGCCGGCCCCCTCCTGGGTTTCTTACAATATCACTGGCTGTTCAGTTTCTTCCCTGGTTCCTCATATACTTGACCTCTTAATGTTGAAATACCAACAAGGTTTCTCCTTGATTCTCTTCTCTTTTCTCTTAGTGTTTACTTGTTGGTCATCTCATCCCTTCTCTTGGTTTTAATATAACCTATGTGCTATCAATTTCCTAATTTACATCTCCAATTCAAAATGTTCCCCCTGAACACTTTAGTCACACACACACACCCAAATAGATATACACGCACACAAACGCAAGCACACATATACAGACCCACATACAACCTCTCTACTTTGGTGTCCAATAGAAACCTTATATATTACAAAACTAAAAGTGAGTTTCTGATATAGTCTTCCCAAAATGTTAAGTTTTATGTCCTACTACTTTCTTACATAAATCTACATTAGACTTTCAAGGGACAGTAATCATTTTATATTTCCAAATGAGATTTCAAGTCTTTTGTGAATACCCTAATTCACAAATTCTGCAATAGCAAACTATTTCTCTCCTAAAATTCAGGAAAATATGGCCAAAATTTAAGTAGGCCAGTCAAATTCTCAATGAGAATCATTGCATATATAAAAATATGTGGAAAACAACAATGCTTCCTTGAATATAGCTGCTAAATTACCCTTCCAATGCTAGGGTATGTGCACAGGATAAGAGATTCAAATTTGCGGTGCACACATTACTACAACTATTTACGAGCTTTCAGGGTTATTCAGAAATAACAAGAATGTTAAATCCTCATATGCCCACAGCTCCTATAGTATTAATGAAATTCTGCATAAAATTTTAACATGGGTTATCAACTATAATGTTACCCACGCATGTTTTGTAGGAGCAATTAAGTCTTTAATCCACCTTTGACTACTCCAATCCACAGAAGTATCTATCTCTCTGAACTTCCAGAACAAGTAATCCTTATACCACATACACACAAGAGTGGGCAAATACCTCAAAAGAGTCCTGAGTCCGAGTTCCATTATTAACTCCATTCTCAGATGAAGACTTGAATTTGGGAGAGATAAAGCAAATTGCCAAAGCAAGGTCACATACTTACTTTATATTTAGTTTACTTATATTTTGTCTGACCTTGTTACAATAACTATCAATAGTAAATAGCTAAAATAATTATAATACCTAGAATCAGATGACCAGCCACTAGTCTAATGTTCTAATGTTTAGATACTGAGAACATAAGAAAGATCCAATAAATATCTTTTGGTTAGTGGATTATAAAAACTGCATCGTAGAGTGTTTTAGATACTGAGAACATAAGAAAGATCCAATAAATATCTTTTGGTTAGTGGATTATAAAAACTGCATCGTAGAGTGTAACATACTGAGGTATAACAGCCCTCACAAAATCAGTATACAAAAGGTCAAAATTTGAAGAATAAATTTTTGCCTGAAGGTATTCTTATACCTTATTATTTCTGCTTACCACAAAAAATTGAGAGCTACCATCCATACCATAATCTTCCCAATTTAAAAAATATCTCCCAAGTTAAGTTTCTAGAGAAAATTTTCAAAAATATAAATGTATACCTAGGAACTTTATTCACTGAGATTGCTTCACAAAAATGTAGCTTAACAGTAAATTTGTTAAAAAATAATTTCCAAAATGTAATTAAAGCAAGATAGTTCTTAAAGCAAGATATAATATAGTAAATATAAAAAATCGTTTATAAAGATAATTTAATAATATCACAACACTAACAAGATGACTTAATCTGCATATTTACTTCATTCCAGAAACCAAATTATATATAACAATGAGAAAAAAATGACTCAAGTCAACTGAAGCATTGTTGGTGAAGAAAAAACACTACTCAGGATAAAATTTTAAATAGAAGCTTACTGTGCATAAAAACACACTGTAGGACATAGATGTAAATGTACATTTCTTTTCAACAATCACAGGAAAAAGAAGAACTAATTGAAAACCGATAAATTAAGTACAGTGCAGCAAACGGTCTCTAGCTAACACGGCCTATACATCAATAGGTCATTCTCAGTTAATTAAGTGAAGGCATAATCAGCTTAATTTATGTAGTTCACGGAAGTTAATGATATCATGGTACAGTACCTGACGTCTGGCCTGTCCATATAACTTGTTTTATACCTTCAGTTCATTCTGTTGTTCCTCAGAATGGCCACTTTATGTCTGTAGCCCCCATCAGTGCTCGTCTTCTTGCAGAAAATGGGAAATTTAACAATAAAAAAGTAAAGATAAAAGATCTCTTAACAAAAAGTTATTTTTAAAATGACCTGATGTTTCAGTGAATTATTTTACACTCCATAAACTGCAGCAATGAGAAGTTTCTGAAATCAAAGCAAATATTAAAATAAGATTGGTCTAAATGCATATAACATGCATATATAGATATTAAAAAGATGAGCCAGTGAAGAAAGTTTTAAAATATTGTGCAATCATAAAATATATAAGCATGAACTTAAAAGATGTAAGAATGATTTGATATATTTGTAAGCTGTGTTACATTTCAATGCTCGATTTTATACCTGCTGGTGGACCATCTTCTGTTTCAGGGAGAGAGTTTCTTTCCACTGTCTCTGCGGCTCATCTTCTCTTTTCTAAAGCTGCAAGTTTACACACAAAAACAAACCACAATGTCAACCAATTGGACCTCACTTAAGGAACCTAGGAGATCGATTTGTAAAGCAAAGAATGAACAGGACACTTTTTCTGAAGTACGTTGCTCAAACTGCTCTTTCATTAAAAGATGCTCTTTCTTATTGATTTTGGCTTAAGTAATGAGAAAGCTTATCCAAAAATCTTTAGCATTTGGGCTCAAGTTAAGGAAATCAATACAGTCATTTCCCATTTGAACTGCCGTATGTGAGTTTTATGTACAAGAGACAAGACAAAGCCAAATTCAGATAAATCAATAGCCTTGTCAATAGAACATGAAACTGACAAATGGCATTTTTCAGCAATTAAAGTGAGCTGTAAACATACAAAGACTAATCAATTACAATGCTTTGCCATTAACAGTTTTTAATTGGTACAAAAGTTATGTGTGAATGTGACTCCCCAGCAGTGAAGAGGAGAGAACAAACTTCAGCATCATTTCACTAATGTTGTGAAGTGCGACCACTTCAATAATGTTTTTATGAACACACACATAACTTTACATCTGCTGAAGTAAATTAGGACTTTAATTAGGCAGATAGTATTTGAATATCAAACAATCTATATAAGCCGGTGAAATATTTTATAAGCACAGTAAAGGTACACATACTGCATCCTTTCTTTTGGAATATACTCTTTCAAACGCTGTTTTAAATTTTTAAAGGGTTTATAACATATTTTTGTATCTCTTAATTGAATGAAATAAAAATAACTTGTATTTAAGTTGAAGTAATAGCGTTATTCCTAAATTTGAGAAACGAAAGCCTAAGTTAAAGCATTGCATATCTTCTCTGGTTGCGTTCTTCAAAAATACAAAAAATTCTTTAAAAAATATTTTCAGTTATAAATAAGGGATTCTAGCATTTATTCAAATGACTTTTAAAAGTGTTTTGTATCAATGGTAACCTGCAGTAAAATATTGAGCCATTATGGTTTGCCATTACCCTGAAGTAGTCAGGAAAATTGCAGTACAGATAGCCAAATATAATTCATAATATGCTAAGATAGGCATATCATTAAAATGCAGATAAAAGCTTTGTTTTTAATAAAAAATGATATAACAAAAGTAAAAGGTTAATTGAAAAGCAAAATAAACTACCGAATTTAGTAAGGCACATTACCTAGATTAACAGAAATCAATGAAATCATTAAAACAATTAATAACTTAGAGCTCCATTCAGACTAAGATAAACTCTGCGGCTATTAGAATGCGGATACAAGGCTACAGAGACATATCTATCCTGACTGGGTAATTTCCTCTCCCCTGTAACGGTTCACTAATATATGCAGCTGGCATTATACAGTCACCCACTTCTTCTTGTGAGACAAGAGATCGTTCATCCTTTTTGCTATCCATGCTAAGTGAATCATAAGAACCACAGTCCTTGCAGAAGAGAACGTATTTCCCCCCAGTGTTCAGGATATAAAATGGTCCATTAAAGCATCAATAGTATTAATTAAAGCCTCAGAATTGTTCAGCCTGTTCCCTGGATAGAAAATGTGCAGAGATCTATCCATCTTCCAATCATAAACAGGGACGTATATACAGCAAAGTCTGGCACAGATGTCTTCTCAGTGATTATGAGGGTACACCTAAAGCCATCATGTTCTTCTCCGAAGATCACATTCTGAAAAGAAACTGAAAATAAGCAAACATAACGTTATGAGTTACGTGAACATAATAACAGTTATAATTATAAATGCTCTCTTTTTGCCCAGTGCACTAAAAAAAAAAAAGTGAAACTCTAGAAACAGAACAGAAATGGAAGGTAATGTTATGAAACAGAAAAGGATGCTTGAGTTTAACCCTATTCCCAAGCTTCAGCCTTGATCTAAAGAAAGTTCATACCTTAGTCCTACAAAACAAAAACACACAGGTGACATTTTAAACCTATTCCAAGGCTTCATTGCCACTACTCCCAAATGCCAAGGCTCAATGATTACATACTATTTTGGTCTTTTTTCACTCAGACTCAAACCAAAAATCTACTGGTGCTCCCCAATAGCAATGTAACCCTAAAATAAATCATTATTTTAGATAAAAATCTTTGTATTTAATAGGGGAAAAATCTGGTCTCATTAAAGAAAAGCAAATTTTATTCGTTATTTTAATCTGCAGCTAAGGAAACGCAAATTATTAGTAAATGTTTAGGAAATAACATGCAACAAAAAATTTTGAAATCTTAAGCTTTTTTTTCATGTTTTCTTTTTTAATTGTGGAAAGAATAACTGTAAATTAAAAACTTTTTAGTTTAACATTCTGAAAACTCAATGTTAAGAACACTGGTGCCAGAGTCAAAAGTGAGCTTGCAATACAGGCTCTGACACTTACTAATAAGTCATTTAACCTCTCTGTGCCTCAGTTTACTCATTTGTGTCTATGCTGTGGAATTATGGGATGATTAAATGAGTACCTGTAAAGCACTTAGAACAATACCTGGCACGTAGTAAGCAATCAATAATTGTTAGCTATTAGTATTGTTTGTGGTCTTGTTTTCATTATTCTTATCATTATTACCCCCAAATTTGTGCCTCTGCTAGCAGTAATTACTTGGGCTTCTGCCACAAGTCAGCTAGTTTTAGCTATCCAAAAATGTTCATTATGTTCATATACATCCACACATATTCTCTATTTTAAACTGGGGAACTTCCCACTATGTTCCCACCCTCCTACACAAGCACAGTTGTAGAAATCTTCAATCATGAAATCTTAAGTTTTTAAAAGGAATTCTGACAAATGATATTCCAGAAGAATGTTCTATACAAACATCTAAGAAAGTACATGAACAATTTGCAAACTATCAATAAACTGAATAGAAAATAGTATACTAAAACAAAAAAAAAATTCATTCTTAATCCTATATTTTAAGGAAAAGAGTATCCAAGTTTAAAGAGTGCACAATTCATGTACAAAATTCATATTAGACAAAATCCTACAAAAACAACAGATGTAAATATATAACATCCTAATGAAAGTGAACGTAAGGCCATCTTGTAAGTGAAAATAAGTGAGGACATCTTGTTACACTAAATAACCCTTTCTTAGTTGAAATCTTTCTAGCATGTGGTCATTATAAATTTCTGCACGCTCTCATGATTTTTTGGCCCTGATCCTGTGCAACTAGCCCTTCTGAGGTCCTCTGATAGCTTTGTTCTTAACAATTTTAATGAATTTTCCCAGGGAATAAGAAGGCCTCCAGGAAGAAAGAGCACCTGTAGAATATTCATCATCATAGACAGAAGAAAAGCACAATGAGAGATCCTGGTGTCTGTCATGTAAATTTCTTTTTTTTTTTTATTCATTCATTCATTTATTGATGCATTCATTTAATTATTCACTCAATAAATATTTACTGAGGACCTACTATTAGGATCAGATGGTGTAAATTTCTGAACCCCCTCCTTACTGCCCATTTTTCCTATATAACTACCTCAAAATTCTGTAATGCTTGAAGACGAGTCTTTGAGACATTAGTTACCTGTACTCTGATTTGCCAGCTAATCTAATTACACTTTGTTTCTCGATCTCTAACTCCTTGTGATTAATTGGCTCAAATCGCAGTGAGGAGAGCGAGCCCATTGCTTGGTATCACTGATCTGAACTGCAGTGGGCTCTGGAGGAAAATAGATCTTGGTTTGACACTGCAGCTCTGCCATTAGCTAGCTGTGGTAATTTGGGGCATATTTTTATTTCTTTCTTAGAATTTCCTTATCTGTAAAAAGTGGAGAAAATAATAGAACATTCTCAAGGGGTTGTCGTGAAGATTAGATCAGATGATATGCCTCGTACTTGGCACAGTGCCTTACCCATATAAGGCTCATACTAAATGCTTCATGACCAAATGAATTAATTACTTTATTAATTAATAAACAGTCTTCTTATAATGCAGAATTTGAATAAGATACTGCCATTTAAAAATATATTGCTAGTCAAGTCATTTGTATGTAAATGTAATTACGAAAACTTGTTATTGTATTTGCAAAAAAGAGTTCTGGAATAACTCTACTAACAAGGATTCAGATTGCTATGGAGTCATTCAATGACTTATTCACTCAAAAAACTCATATTAAATACCATGTCATACCAGGCACAGGGCTTGTAACCCTACATTGAGTAGAATTTTTTAAACGACACTCATTAGCAGAACCATTTTACATATAGCTGAGACGATAAAACAAGTATTACAGTCAATGACAAGATAATATTTTGCCAAGCATTGTTACCCTAAGAAGCAAAATAGAGTGACAGGTATCTCTTTCAGGTTTCCGTTTTCGCCCTAGAAGCTGAATACAAGAAGAATCAGTCTCAATTTTCACTTCCAACAATAGGTACATGACCACAAGCCAGCCTCTAAAATCAAATTTAGCATCCTCATCTACAGCATGCAGAAAATAACACCTGCCTTTCTCTCTTCTCAGAATTTTGGTTGAGAATTCAAGAGATACAATATATAAACCCTGTAACCTCTAAAGAACTGTGACAATATATGTTGTTGCTCTTATTATTTTCAACAGGAAATATAAGCAGAATTCTATGTTTTTATTCCCCCAGCTATCTTGAGTACTTTACAAATTACTGAAGAACATCAATGCTTTCTCTCTTCTCCAAGATTTATACTGCTGCTCCCTCCATCTGCTTTCTAAACCTACTCTTGCTTCAAGTCTTAGCTCAGACAGGTCTTCTCTGAAGCCTTCTTTTACCTTCTCCAACATACTTGCTATTGATTCAAGTTCCATTTCTGTGTACCCCTAAAATCCCCTATTATCTCTCTACAAGAGCACTTCCACTATTAGATAATTCCCTTTTTATTTGTCCCCCTAACACTGCTAAACTGGAAGTTCCTGAGGATAAGAACCATATCTTACTTGTTTTTTGTATATCTGACATGACAAGTACTTCAGTAAATGTTGCTTGGATTAGTAAATGAATTAATATTATGTTTGGGAACAAATTTTTTTAGGGCTTACTATATACTATGCACTCTGAAAAGCACTTCCCACTCTATAGTAGGTGTTGGAGAGAAAGCAATAAACTAGCTGGGGGAAAAAAGCCATGCTGTCATGGAATTTAGATTCTAGCTAAGTCTTATATGGCACTATATGCCAGGCACTAAGCACTTTACATTTGTTAATTTTCACAATCTTCATAACAACTCTATGAATTTGTTACTACTATTTCCCCAATTCTACAGATATGGACACTGAGGCGAAGAGAGGTTGAGTAACTAGTTCAAGGTTAAAGATTTTAAGAGCTGCACTCACAGTTTGAACCAGGCTTTCTGTACAGTGAACTTGCAGTCCAGGCAGGGGAGCTGTGTGTTAGTGGATCACGCCACTCAGCCTGATGGGATGCTATGAACTGTGCTACAGACCCCTGGATGCCGTGAGCACCCAGGGCACCGGCTCCTTTCCTCAGGACCTCTTGTTCCCTGAGTAATGTGGCAGATGCACTGATCCAGACCTACTTTCCAGTCTCCTTTTATATTCATTCATCAAAAGCACCATTACCTCATGCCTCATAGGTGTAATACAATTAAGTCAGTTAACATTCCCTTCATATGAATTGCTGGTTGAAATTAAGAGACAGCCCACTTATACACATTTCCCAGAGTAGAAGTTCTATTTTATGCTTTGTTTTTTAAAATTTAGATTGTTCTCCATTTTATACCTTAGGGGTATAGGGGCTCCTAGTCTTTGACTACAGCTATTACAGAAAGTAGAACTGGAAATAAGCTTTTTCATTTTTAAATCATTCTTGTTTCTGGAGCTCAACAGCACATTGTTAGCACATAGCATCAGCAAGGACGTAAAAGTGTTTTCTTTATACACTTTTATTAAGTAATATTTTTAAAGTAATATGTATTACATAGTTATTTATATTTTATTATCTATAATATATTTAAATAGTATTTCACCAGATATATGAATGCTGCATTCTAAAATAAAATAACACTGTCTTTTTCTCCAGCCCTCCCCAAAAGTATGCCTCCGACATAAAAGCAGTAACATTGTATCTGAATTGAAAGTTTAAATCTGAAATTTCAGTAGCATTAAAAATTGGCTACAAACAAAAATTGATTGCAAGTCTCTCTTTTGAAAAGTTTTTTAAATATGTGCTTATATTTCTTTTATCTTCTGGTTGCTCCTGTGTCTCTTCTCTCTTCTTTTTTCCTTTTTTTCTTAACATATGTTAGTCCTATTCAATTTCCTTCTCAGGACTCCACTAACACTTCCTCTCAATTCTAACTTAATCTCCTATCTTCTTTCCCATTAACCTTTAATATACACACTTGCTATCTCCTCTTTACTTCCTATCTGGCCCATTCCTCTCTCATTTCTTTCCTAATATAATAGATGTGAGAAAGGAAACTCAATACACTATAAAACAAATACAGAAATTAAGGTCTCAAAGATTAGAAAACAGGATAACTCAATTGCACCACTTGAATATAAACATATTTACATATTGTCTCCTTCTCAGATGTTTTTTCATCTTGCTTTTCTCAACCAATATTTTAAGGGGGAAAAAAAGACATACTAATTTTTAATCCCTCTATGCTCCATCAACTATAATTTCTCTGAACCACATTTGAAATAACCTGTTCAAAGGATTAAGTGTGTCTGGTATTTATCTTTGAATCTCTCCTACCCTGCAGAGTGACTGTCACAGAATAGGCCCTCAATGGGTGTTTGATGAACACTGAAACAAGTAGGCTTAATACTTGGTAGGAAAATAAATAGGTGAATTAAAGGAGAAACTCCTGTTCACGGATTGCACTGTGAGGACTGTGAACCTGGATGAGGGCGAGTGGTCAGGACCCACGACTTTATATCCCACTATTCTACCTTTCACTCTTTGCCCTGATTATCTTTTCCCTTCTCTCCTAGGCCACCTTTGCAAAGGTTCTAGCAGCTGTGTGGGAGTTCAGGTTAGGGTTGTACTAAAGGTTCAAAGACTCAAACAGCTGATGCTGTAATGTCACTTGTTTTTGATCCCTAAATAAATGGTGACCCAAATCTAACACTGGGCTAAAAGAAAAACCTAAATGTAAAACTTGCTTCAATGATCTTGTTTTTCTTCTCTTCCTATCTCCCTATAACACTCAGATTTTAAGACACATTGAATTAAATCCTCACATATTCTCAATACAACTTGGACTTGTGGAATGTCAGAAGTGCAAGTAACACGACATACCATGGAGAACAGCGGTTTTCAAAATGGACTCTTTCAGAGGCTCCTTGCAAGCGTTCAAATTTCCACCGCCGCCCCCATACTTTAACCAAGGAAGATCTGGTTTACTTTATACACGTGATTTCAGTGTACATTTTTTTTTTTTTTTTTTTTTTTTTGTGAGGAGATCAGCCCTGTGCTAACATCCGCCAATCCTCCTCTTTTTTTGCTGAGGAAGACGGCCCTGGGCTAACATCTGTGCCCACCTTCCTCCACTTTATATGGGACACCGCCACAGCACGGCTTGCCAAGCAGTGCGTCGGTGCGCGCCCGGGATCCGAACCAGTGAACCCCGGGCCGCCGCAGCGGAGCGCGCGCACTTAACCGCTTGCGCCACCGGGCCGGCCCCCAGTGTACATTTTTGTTTGGAGAAAGGAATTTGTTGTTATCTATATTTTTACATCAACCAACCTAACCCAATTCTATCATCTAAAAATAAATAAAATCAAAACTAGAAAAGTTAATAACTGACATGTTCAAAAATAAGCTGGTGCCAGAATCAGGATTTGAACCACTAAAATTACCATTAAGACCTTTCATCTGCCAGGAATATTTTTTCTCTGGTTTACTATATTTCAGAGTGTAGACTGGTTGATAGAAAAATTGTATTGGTCTACATAGCAAACATTTGCACTACTGTTAATTTGCACTGTATTTAGAGTGAATCTCATTCCAAAACTTAATTCAACCAATTCTGGAATTAACATACAGTGAAAAAGAGGGACAGAGATTGGATTGGTGGTTACCAGAGGGGAAGGGGGGAGGGAGGAGGGTGAAAGGGATAATTCAGCACGTGTGTGGGGTGATGGGTTGTAATTAGTATTTTGGTGGTGAACATGATGTAATCTATGCAGAAATAGAAGTATAATGATGTACACCTGAAATTTTTACAATGTTATAAACCAATGTTACTGCAATAAACAAAAAATTAAAAAAAAAAAAAAGAAAGAAATGATAGGGTAATTCCCCCCTCACACTTTCTGAATTTTCTGTATATTTTTATAATTTAAAACAGCTAAAATTACCAATTGCTATCCTTACCTTAGACATTGAATTTGATAAAATATAAATTATCTTAAAAAAAAAAAAAAAAGAAGGACATGTAAGACAATAACATGTTTTACTTAGTTAATAAATGGACTGATTTCATACTAGAGAACGGAAGCTGTGTGTGGTGCAGTGGAGGCCTGTTGCAGGAGCAGACAATACTTCAAAAGGCAGCACGTAAGACTGATATAGGTGAGTGATAAAGAGTCTGATAGGTGTCAGCTATAAGCACAGGTTGAGGCAGGTAGCTTGACTCTTCGAGTTGACTATGGTCAAGTTTGAAATCGATTGGAGCATTCCAGTGGGAAATACTTAAAGCAAAGAGACCGTCTTTGTACTCGTCCAACCAATAAGAAGAGAGCTCTGAGTGAAAGAAGGTTTGCAGCATGGACAGGTCCTTGAGCGTTACAGGATTTGTGGGCTTTCTAGAAGTCTTACACCTTGAAGATCTAACTAATTGTCCTTACCCCTAAATCATTTCACCTGACTATTTATAAGGGGCCTTTTTGATTAGTCACTAGAACAACCATGTTTATTCCTTTTGGATCCTCCAACTGATAAAAATATTTCAGGCCCCAGGTTTAGCAATGCATTTACTTGCCAACACAGTCCCCGTATTTAGTGAAATTTGATGATAGATGTGAGAATTTAATCAATCAGACATAAGAAACATCATGCATGTGTATATATGTGTTCTTATTTTTGCCTGTTTGTTTTTGGGGTTTTTATTTTTTTTTGCTCCTTTCTTGGTTTTTGTTTTGTTTTGTTTTTGTTATTCCATTCCTCTCCCCAGAGAAATTTCCATTTTCCTCAGGATCAAGAACTTCACACCTTGATTATATATTTAAAAAATTCAAAATTCAGTGTACAGGCACTCATCTTACTCATAGTAAGATTCACTTAATATTAGATATGGAATATTTAATATTCCATAAAACATGTGGGAGATAAAGCAATGTGGGCTGGAGTACATGGAGTACACAGTTCGGCTATATCGGAAAGGGTTATCATCAATCTCTCGATGAGATATTTGTCCAGTGTAATATGTCATGTATAAATATTGCAGCAAACTCTAAGAAATTCTCATTATAGAATGAAGATTCAATTATTCTCAGTATATATGCTTGTCACATTTAAAAAGTTTAAAAATAAAAACATACTTCAGGTATTGTTAAAGATAGCTACCTGGACTCAGCCTGATTTTGATGCTCAGAAGAGAAAAATACGAAATAGTATTTTTGTAAAGGTAATGTTGAATACCCTGGTAATAGGGTAGCATAAGATACATGGTGAGGAAGCAGAAAAAATTCATCTGCTGGTTTTAAATCCTAATAGACTAGATTATCAGAAGCTCTCTCAATTTCCAGTTTTACCAATTCTCTGTTTTTAAGATCTCTACACATCCCAGAAAATATTTTTACTTTATCAAGTTATTCCTTTTGTACTTTCCTTTCCAAATGAAAGCTACAGCCTACATTTACATTTTTCTGTCAGAAACCTTCTCAATTCTTTCTCCTAACACCAACATAAGCCTACAAAACAGATCTATAAACTAGACCTTCTAAGGTAAATCCCAAGTAAAACTAAAACATAATGATCACCAACTTCAAAACCACACTTATTCAATGTGAAACTCCAATAGCTTTCTTTTCTTACTTCTCCTTGCTCATTGAAAGGGAGGAAGAAATTCCAGAAATATTAAGGAAGACAAAATAATTGATTAGATGTGGAGCCCAAAGAAGGAATTGTTTAGGATGATTCTCAAATGTCTGCCTTGAATAATTAGATAAATGTAATTTCTGTCATGAATAAAGACCAATGACATTCTGATTAGATTTCCATTCTGGAAAAGTCAAAGATATAGGGACACAGAACATATCAGTGGTTGCTAGGGGTTAGGGGTTAGGGAGAGGTTTGATACAAAGGGCAGCATGAGGGAATTTTTAGGAATGATGAAACTGTTCAGTATATTGATTGTGGTGATGTTTACGTGTTTCTATTCAATGGTGAAAACTCATAGAACTGTACATCAAAAACAGTGAATTTTACTATAAGTAAAAATAAATAGTAAATAAAAATAATCAGTGTTTGAGATAAGTTATTTTAAATGAGGATATATCTTAAGAATTATAAATATGTCAGAATCATTACAGGGGAAAATAAGTGAAAATTAATAGAACACCGAATTAGAAATTAGACTAGAGCAAGGAAAATAAGATTGTTTGCAGACTAGAAATAAGAACAAAGTAACCATATTAAATTAAAAGTGAGAGACAAAAAGTAAGGATGACACCATCTAGTGCTTCCTCAGGTATCTTTTGTTTGAAAATTACTTCCGCATTTCTACTCCTAAACCCCATCAACAAGTCATTTTCCAGAGAGTGGTTGGTCTCAGTTGCTTTTGCTCTACTTATTTGGTTGGCAGAATTCTCTCTGTTGAATATAGGAAGAGGTGGACAAGAAACACATGCTATGGCAGACATTTCAGACAAACTTGATAGGTTACAGTTTAATTTTATAGGTTATGGTTTGAGGAAAAGAAATAATATTGACCACATTCTGGTCCTCAGCTTTACTGAATGAATGAGCTTTGCTGAATTCAGTTTGTCAAAGCATCTGGACTCATGACAATCAAATCAAGAGGGAGACTATGGTCTTGGAAACAATTCCCTCTGCACACCACCATCAGCAAGAGTTAGCCAACTGCCCCTGCCTCTCCTAGAGGATTCGAAGATTCTATCAGCAGAAGTCAGTGGAGTGCCCCAAATACTGGTCCTCTCCCTTACTGCTCCAGGACTCCCTGGTTCCCACTCACATCCTTCTCTCGCATCAGCTGTCACAGGCTCGCTATCACCAACTTTGGAACACCAGGACTAATGGCATCTTTATATCCCTGTTAGCTCAGGACAGATCCCCATTCGTCTGTGGCCTCACCTCTGTCTCTTCTGACCTCATCACCTAACCTTATCCATCTCCTAAATTTTAACAGTCTGGACCTCAGGGTCAATCATTAGCAAACAGCTTTTAAAGTTTATACCAAACTACTTTCATGAAATTTCCCATCTCCTACTTGTCTACAATGAAACTTGGTTCTCCTACGACACTGCTTCTAAGAGGCTATTCCAGTAATATGTTCTCTTTCCACATCCCTTCTGTCTCAAGACCTAGAAATGAAATAGATGTCTTTTTTGCTCCTCATTGTTGCTTCTAGACCACTATCCCTACATTTTGTAGTCATCCAATACTCCCTCTCTTTCTTTGAAAAGTTTAGCCCTGACTCACCGATAGTCTCTCCATTGCCACACCTGTTCTCCTTCTTGGTGATTTCAAGTTCCACATTGAACTCAGTACCGTGATCTCTCAAATCCTTGACCTCATTTATCCAATGATCTAGTTCTCCACCCTACTGCAGTTATTCAATGCTGAGTTCATACCCTTGACCTTGACATTTCCAATAAAAACAAACTCTCCATCTCAGTTTAACACATCTAGCTTCCTATTACCATTTTTATGTTCCAGCTCACTCCTTCTGACATCTCTCTCTCACAATCTTTGGACTTCATCAGAACTTTCAATCTATTTATTCTACCAACTTGTCACTGCTCCTTCCTCCCTTCACACCCTTTCATCACTATTTATCCAGCTTAAATTTATCATAAATTATTATAATAAATCTTTCCCTTAATTCCTCCTACTTGCTTGACAAAAAAAAATCTAGTTAAATCCAACTTTCAAACTCTACCCAGAACCCCTGAAGCTAAACCTGGCTGGAAAAAATACACAATAAGCTGACTGGTCTATTGTGATGACAAAATTTAAGTTGATCCTTAAGCTTGCTTAGGAATAATATTATATTTATCTAACCTATTTTCTCACCTACTGTCTTAGATCATTGTTCTCCTCACGTGCCCAAAATCTATTCCAATTTCTTCACACCCAGCTCATGACATTGCTTCCTACTTTGGTGAGAATATGGAAACAGTAAAAACAGAACTTCCATAAACTGTCTTCACTACATCTAACTCCCTGCCTGTATCTGTGCTGATAACACTCTACATTCTCTACTGTTACTGTGGATGAACTCTGAATGCTCATAAGTAAGTGACCCCTCCCACTTATACACCTGTAATTGACTCCAACAATTTTCTACTCTTTCTTTTGTATTCTCAGCTTTTCTCTTTCCATTGGATCATTCCATCAGGATGCAGCAAGCTACCATTTCAACCATATTTTTAAAAAAATAAACCTGCCTAGACCCAATTCCTTCATGTAGCTCACCCACATCTTACCTCCAGTTTTATAACAAAACTCTTAGAAAGAAGCTATGCATAGTAGTCTTTTATTGCTTCCTTCCTCTTTTCTCTTGAATCCACTAAATTACATTCCACGATTATCACCGCAAAGAAAGCATTACCATCTTCAGCAATGACCTTCACTTCACTAAATCCAAAAGTCATTCCTCAGACTTCATCCTATTTCATCAGTCAGCAGGATTTGACATAGTTGATCATTTTCTCCTCAAAATTCTCTTTTCCTGTTTTTTTAACATAGCTTCTAAAACATTACCCTCGTGGATTTTCAGTTGCCTTTTTGGTCACTCCTCTAAGTCTTTTGCTGTTTTTTTTTTTTTTTTTCCATCTCTGATTTCTAATGTTGGAATGTTCTTGGCCTCAGTCCTTGAACCCATCTCTATTCAGTCATTATAGTGATGGTGCCATCCAGTTTATGGCTTGGAATAACATATATTTATGCTGACAACTCCCAAATTTATATTTTCTACCTGGACTCCCCCTGAATTTGAGACTCATATTTTCAAGAGCCTTGGCATCTCTACTTAGTCACTTAATTAACCCGTCAAATGGAACACATCCAAAACTGCTTTACGATATTCCCCTAAAACTGCTCCTCCTACAGCCTTCCCCATCTTAGTTAATGACAACTCCATTCTTCTAGTCATTCAAATTAACAATCATGTTGTCATTCTTGACTCAACTTTCTCTCAACCCCATAGCTAGTCTGATAACAAATGCTATGGTCTCTAATTCCAAAATACATTCAGAATTGTATCACTTCTCCACTCCATCACTGTTACCAACTGGGTTGAAGCCACCAGCACGTCACATCTGGATTTTTTCTATTAGCCTTCTCTAGGTCTTCCTGTTTCACTGTTATCATTCTTCAGTCTATTCTCAACATGGCATCAGAATGAACCTATTAAAACCTAGTTCATATCATGTCACTCCCCTGATCAAAACCCTGCAATAGCCCTCCATCTCAGAATAAAAGCCAAAGTCCTTACAGTGATTTCAAGGCACTAAGTGATCTGAGATCCCTATTACCTCTCTGAATACATCAACTTCTGTTCCCTCCTTTTCCACTATTCCCATTGTTCTAGTAGCACTGGTTTCCTTGCTATTTCTCAGATAGCTCAGAGACACTCTCACATTTACTCATACTACTCGCTCTGCCTGTAGGTTTTTCATCAGTTGTCCACAAGGCTTGTTCCCCCCCTTCCTGTAGGAATTAATTTAAAAGTCACTTTCTCAGTGAGGTCTTCTTTGGTCACTCATTCTAAGATTTAAGTCAATAATCCTGTCTCATCACCATTCTCTGCTTTATTTTTTTCCTCCATAGCATATATATTTGACACAGTCAAATTATTTATTGTCTATCTCTAACAGTAGAATTTAAGATTCATGGGAACAAGTTTGTTTTTATTTTTTATCACTTTCATTCATTGCTATATTACCAGGACCCAAGACAGACAATTCCTGGCTCATAATAGACACTCAACAAATAATTTGCTGAGTTAATATATATATGTGTGAATCGAAGTCTACAAAATAAAATGGATAAGAATGACATTTCATTCTAATAGTTATTTTAAACTAAGATTTCCAAAAATGATTCATTATTATTTACATCTTTTAAGCAGTTACTATGTGATAGATAAGAAACTGAGAATTTAGAAAGGTAGAAACTAGAGATATAGAGGCATATGTGGGCTGCCATGAAAAGAAATCCCCAAATTTCAATAGTTTAACACATTAGAAATTTATTTCTTACTCATGCAAACCTAGTGTGGGTTAGTGGAGGTTCTCCCATATCTGGTGGCTCAAGAATCCAGGTCCCTTTTATTCTGAGATGCCATCATCTTCACATGAGACTTTCATGATTTCTAGACCTAGGGAAGAGATAACATAGAGTTCCCTAGGCAGTTCTTAAATTCTTCAACCCATATAGATCCCACTGCCATTCACCTTTCCTTGAAATAGTTATAGAGTCCTTGTCTTGCAGCAAGGATATGGAAAGTTCGCTATCTACACTATGTGCATTAATAAAATGATAGGTAAATTTCAGATGGCATATGTTCAGGAAAGAATCTAGATATAAAAAATAATTGCAAACTATACCAAAGAGCATAAGGAAGTTAACATCGCTCGAAAAGAGCATAATTACTGAAGTAAATCAATGAGGACTAGGGTTTTCAACCGGAACTTTAACATGAAAATAAGTTTTGCCAAGAGAAAAGAAAGTTAAAAAAATTATTTCACTCAGGATTATTTTAATATTCTATTTCATTTTGCTTGTGTGATAGCCAAGTTATTTTTTTTTTCCCCCAAAGCCCCTGCAGATAGTTGTAGGTCATAGCTGCACATCCTTCTAGTTGCTGTATGTGGGACGCGGCCTCAGCATGGCCGGAGAAGCGGTGCGTCGGTGCGCGCCCGGGATCGAACCCCGGGCCGCCAGCAGCGGAGCGCGCACACTTAACCGCTAAGCCACGGGGCCGGCCCCGCCAAGTTATATTTTAACGTTTCTGACAAGTGGTTAGAGACACTGAGAGTGACCAAAAGTACAATAATCTTATTTGTATGTTCCCCCTGGATAAACATATTAAGTGTTAATAGGTTATGAGCATTGGTATTAAATATATGGCTGCAGCTTTATAATTCTTGAAACACATTATTCTGGACCATTATAGTTCATCTAGTATGCAGATACATCCAAGTATCTCTAATTTTTAGGGACTCTTCTTAAGAGATTCTTTAAAACTATGCATAAAATCTACAATTGCTGGCAACAATACTGAAAAAAATACTTGGAGATTGGTATAAGGAAAACAATTTGACTATTATAATAGTAAGACAACTAGTATTACGTGAAATTTAGCTATTACATAACAATTTCATTCCCTATAAAAACAGTTTATTGCCAAATTGGCATACAAGGTCATTAAAGTTATTCAAATGGAATCCGATTGGTAAATCTGAAGCTACATTTTCCATTGTATTATTTGAAGCTAAATTTTTCACTATACTGTGTTATAATGAAGAGGATCTATCAGAGACCACATCCAGAGATTTCATTGTCAGTATCACTTCTAATGTGATTCCACGGCAAATCAAAACAATAGATTTATGGAAAGTGTTCTACGTAGTTGAAAAATTTGGAGAAAAATGTATATCCACTCATCTCATTTTATTTTTAACTTTGTCATAAAGTTTGAAGATTTCTCAAGTATTAATAAAATCTTGGGGTTGGCCCGGTGGAGTAGTGGTTAAGTTCGCACACTCCGCTTTGGCAGCCCAGGGTTCGCAGGGTCAGATCCCAGGCACGGACCTATGCACCGCTTATCAAGCCACGCAGTGGCAGGCATCCCACATATAAAGTAGAGGAAGATGGACACGGATGTTAGCCCAGGGCCAATCTTCCTCAGCAAAAAGAGGAAGATTGGCAACAGATGTTAGCTCAGGGTTAATCTTCCTCACCAAAAAAAAAAAAAAAAAAAATCATTGCCTTCTTGATTGCAGATTATCAAGTAAAGTTTCTGATATAAATGGTGAAAGTGGAGCACTTATTATCTGCTCCACACATTTCCACAGAGGTGAGGTAACTTCTGCTTTATTTCCCGGGAGGAAAGACTATTATAGGAACGTTTCTAGCTCTTCTTCCTTGCGCATCAATTTGTTTTATCAACAGCGAGGGTTAGAGATGAAATTAGAGTTAAGGGCTAGATATCTGTGAGGCTTCCATTTCTAAACACTGATATTAGATTGGCTTTAACTCTTAATCATTTACAAATACTTTAGGCTGGCAGTTTATAAACACATCATCAATATAAAGCTATATTACCATTATTGATTACTAATATGTGAATAAGGCAAGATGCTTTTTGTCATAGTGGGGATGGATGTTTTAGCATGTTTTAGCACTTTAAACTTTGTTTTCATTAGTCTTACTTAGTACCATAAAACATATTATATATTGTTTAAGTTGATTTTTTTTCTTGCAGATAACTTTCATATTTATTGGAAAATTCTTTTGCTGCCTATGAAAAAGAGTATACCACATAAAACATAGGCTATACAGTTTTTAAACCTACTTAGTCAGTAGATTTAAGTCCTTCTGAATATAATGTCTAAACAATTGGATTTCAGAGAAAATGTGAACACTCTAACTTAGCTTTCTATTGACTAATCCGTACATTATTTTCCCAATTGACTGTCATGCATTTGCATTCTTTTGAAGAAAAAATGTACAATCAGAATAATAGATACTTTTTCAATAAACTGTATACTTAAAATGAAAAATAAATAATATTCTTTGTTTGGTGACTCAAGATTAAACCTACCTCTATTTCTTCCAGTGGCATCACATAATCATTCCCAAAATTAGACTATTTAAAACCTCTGAGTATAGAATCATGGATTCATACAATTTGTCTTTTCTGCTATCTCTTCCCTCCATATGAAATTACTAACAAAATTCTTTTGCTTCTCCTGTAATAATATCTCTTTGATCCACATTTTCTTTTTCTTTTCCAGTCTAGGTACCAATCTCTTCTTACTTGGAACTGTCTATAACCTGCAAAATGGACCTCTGATGCTTTAGGTGTGATCATCTTCCTAAACATCAGTTGTATCCTGTTACTGGTCTCTTCAAAAGTCTTTAATGCCTTGTCGTTGCCTTCATTCCTGAAAGTGGGAAGGTCTCTCAGTTTTTGAGATTGGCCTACTTTTGACTCTCTCATGACTCTCTGGAGACCTAAGATGACTTATTTGTGAGACCTTAAAGAAAGGAAAAAGTTTCACTGTTTAGGGCTTAGTCTAAGCTCCAAATTCTAGATTTAAGAAATAAAGAAAAAGAAAACTTTTATTTTCTATGTTATATAGTTTAACTTGCCTGGGTTGAAAGTAGATGGAATTCAGAGAAAAATTTTTGTCTAGAAGTAAAATGCCTATATTTTACGTTTCTGGCTCATGTGTTGTTCCCCTAGGCATAATATTTGGTGTAGTCTTAGGGAAAGGAAGAAAGCCCCCAAATTTCTAAATTCTCTTCCAAATCCTATGCTCTATCATAGAGTAATTCTGTGAGTGTTACATTTTTACATTTTAATTAGACCTCAAAACTCTCTATTTCAAATGATACATAGGTTATGGAAGGAGTAATGCAGAAGAACTCAACATTGCCCATTCTCAAGTTTGCATTCTTTTCAATATATATGCAACAATGAAGAAATAATTTAAGATAAAAGGGAGTCAAGTCCTGAAGACTACCTCAAAGCTAGGAGTGAGTGACCTCGGGTGGAATGGTGCAGAAGGCCTTCAGGAAGAAATGGAGCCTGACTTGGTCCTTGAAGGATACCTGGGCAACAGAATGTTGAAGGAAAATGGAACTGGGCTGTGACAGTTGGAAAGGATAGCAAGAGTAATGATACAATGTTGTAATGTTCTTTAGAAGACCAGACTAACCAGAGAGGAGTAGCCATGATTCAGTGTAGTAGGTAAGAAATTTGAGAGGAGAGGTGGAGCTAAGATTGATAAGAATGATAAGAATTATATGAAGATATGGATGATAGAACTAGACTGGGAAAGTTCATTCAGAGTAGACTGTCAAAGAAAAATCAAGAGGACTTAGAAGTACGTTGGTGGTGGCAAGAACTTTATTAAAGGTGAGATGTTATAAATGAAATTCTTAAAAACAGTAGAGTTAATAGAGGTGGATGAACTGTGTGATATCTCAACATCTTTTCCAAATCTATAGTTCTTTCAACACACACGTAATTAATTTATATTTTGTACAGCCTATTCTTGCCAATGTTCATTTCCTACTGTGAACTTAGAATAAGGCTGATAGTATTTAACACGTTGTACGTTTAAAATGAGTACACAGAATATTTTCACGTGAACATGTGCAAATTGCGAAACACGATGAAATTTTGAATTAATTCAGGAAATTTTCACATATTCAAAGAGTATATTATATATGTGTTTCTACACTTTAATAATGCTTACCAGATCCAATTTCCCCATAATCATTATTTTACTACTAGAGTCAAAATAAAAGTTTGGAAGTAGCAAAGTGGTAAGGCTCTAGGAATGTATTCCTAATTGTGAGTCAGGTCCTGTGTTCTGGGCGAACAAATAGGCATAACGATGACTCAGGTGGCACATGGGTCAAATAATTTTATCTGTGAAGGTATCAGAAAGGCAATTAAATTATTATAAATATTATAAATGGTTTTATAATATTATACAAAATTATAAAGTCTTACACATCATCACAATTTCATGAAAACAAATTAACAAAAGCTTTGTGAAACAATAAAGTAAATGAATGACAATCAGCATTGTAGGAGTACTACTAGAATATTTGGAAGTTACTTCTAGAGTTTCTCTGCCTCTGCTTCCAATTTCATTTCAAAGTTACCCAACAGGTATAAGGATCAAAGAACAGTCTCCAAATCTCAGAGCCACAACAGATCTTGTATTTGATATTCAGATAAATACACATTTATTTACATTTTGTGTATCTTATGGAGATATCTTATGCAGATATTCTGTAAATAACCTAGTAATATGTGTCTCATTAGGATAAAAATATGACATTATGTATAATTGCTATATAGATCATTTTAAATTGAATGTTTTTTTTTTATTTAGGCAGTATTAATCTGTGCAACACAAGTTATATGCTACATAAAAAGTATGTTTGCAAAATTAAATATTCTAATAACATATTCCATATAATAAAGGATAAACTATGCATATGCTTATGTAACAAATCATGTATTAAAATACCCCCCCCTCCATTTAACCAGCAAACATTCAATTATAAACCTTAAGCAATAAACAAAACTCTTTGAAATCAGGTGCTTTGTATCTATCTTTACTAGTTTTATTCATTAAACATGTATACAAATGCAATTATGTGCCCGCACTATTCAAAAATGAAATAAGACTTTTTTATTGTGCCTGTTCAACACCTAATTTCCCCTCCTTCTGGTACCAGTAGGTCAAATGTCTTTAGGAATCACCTCCCTCCTATTCTTGATAATCTAGTTTAGATAACTTTGTTTTCTAAAACTCTCTCTTTAAATTTTAGTTATTAATCTATTATGCCTTTCTTTATTCCCTTAATTTTACCTTTGTATTTTCCTCATACCATCACTATGAAAAACTGTTATAATTTACCTATCTGCATTTGGAAATAAAGGGGAGCAACTACATCAGTGGTTTTTAATAATCAAAGAGATTCAAAAGATTCTAATAATCTAAATTTTAATAGTGAAAGAGAGCACTTTGACCTGGTCATACAGAGAACAAAACAGACCAGACGTATTCATTAGAGAACAAACAAAGGAAAAAGTGACCTAGATGTTGCCTGTTTAGTTGAATGAAACCAAATTTAATACACTAATTCTGATTAAATTTAAGAGAGTTTAAATGTTTTGGATAAAAGAAAGTGGAAGATTTGGTGAAGTGAAGAAAAAATTGCCAACTACCATTCAAGCTACAAATAGTTGTCTTCATGTCTTTCACTCTCTTTAAGAACATTTTGAAAAGTCTAAATTACTCAAAATCATTCTATCCACCTTGGATATGATCCAGTAGAGGTCAATTTGCCCAGACCATGTAACAACCTAAAGGAAGTTTGGAAGCTGTTTTGAACACAGTAAAAAGAAATCAAGGAGAAAGATGGAATAGGATAGCTATAATACAAGCCACAGATAATGGAGGGAGAACTGTTTCAGGAAATTTTGAAAAGTTATTACAGTTTCCTTGCATGCAGTCTTTTTGTGATCTCTGACCTCTGCTTTACCCAACATACCTTTCTTGAGGACCTAATAAATGAAGTTATCTGTCAAATACTGGAAGAAGCAAAGACAAAAGATATAGATATCCTATCCTAAAAGATCCTAAAATTGAAAAAAAAGATAGGGGTGCCTCCATCCTATATATTCATTTGTTCACTGATTGAATACCTAGTTACTCAACATTCAGAAATGAAGGAAGATCCACTGTGAGTTCCCTACAGTAAGAAATTTTAGAGATAAGGAACTGTGCTGGTGGGTGATAGTGAACAGAGCCAAAAATTCTGTCTTTAAGGTGCCGATTTAGTAATGCAGTTATGAAGGAACAAGGATGCTGCAGCAGCAGCAGTTTAAAACTCCATGAGAATGTAACTATTGTCAGCTGTTTTAAAAGTGGAATCAATGCAAAAATATAGATAAGCCTCATTAGCACCTCTTTTGGCATAAGGGAAAAATAATTCCATTGTAAATTTCAAATTTATAATTGTCACAAAATCCTCATTTTACTATTAGGGAAGATTTTTTAAAAATAGTCTTCTAAAATAGACAAATGTATTTATTGACACATCCTCCAAAAACCCAATACAAGATAGAAAAGTAATAAATGCAAATGGATTGCAGAAAATAAATGGAGATAAGTTCCTGATACACTATAAAGGGTTTAATTAAAGATAATTTATGGAAGGGACTATTTACACCTGCGAAGGGAGTGCTAAGGAGGCAGTAAAGGATGCTGGCAACCCAGGGACCAGTAACAATGGAACATCATTACTAGCGCTAGTCCTGAAGGGCAAGAGAAACAAATTGGTGCTTCAGAAGCTTGGAAGGAACTGGAGATGTGAAAAAGGCGCCTCTGGAGAGCAGTGGTGGCCATTGTGGAATTCAGTCACTCGGGACTCACAATCAGACGTAGACAGAGCGTGAAATAACTACTCCAACCATCCTCATTGCACGCCAGCCCTTGCAATTGACCAAACCCCAACCAAAAGCCAAAATGCAAGGGAGTCTGCGTGATGCAGTTGATAGAGATCAGCCTCCCGTGTTGTTGAGAAAGCTGGGAAATTGATCTGGGAATGGAGAGGATGACAGGGATTAACCAGCACACGAGGAATAAGACTTCACCTTTCCTTGACCTACTAAGGTTGATTTGTAATCTATCAACTCGGCCAGGCTGAACCACATTTCCCAAAATTCCCTTTCTTATATGTTTCCAGTTAGAGTGGGCTGTAAGAGGGATTCTGGTGGGAGATACCCAGAGCAGAGGTGCAACAGCAGCTATTTTGTAGCTCACTCACTTTGTCACTTTACTGACTCACCTTGTAGCATGAGGCAATGGCCAAGCCAGCAGCTGGCCTGCATTCCTCTGGATTCTCCCTCAGTTTCTCTGATTCCTGGGCCAGCTGTGTGTGCTTAGCTCGATGATAAATGGTCCTGGTTTCTGTGGGACACATACACTGCTAAGATCAGAGGTAAAAAAAAAAACTGACAAGGTGTTGATCTGTCCATGTGAGCCCAACCTCATCCTTGTGGCTTCCACATTGTCCTTACTCTCCCCTACTTTGCAGCCATCTTTACTTCCTGTCTGCTTTACCTGTGGACTTCAAGTTCCAGCATCAGATGCAAATTGAAGAATCTTGCAGATACTGTCTAACCAGTTCCCACAATTGTGCAAGTTCAAATTCCTGTAACAAATCCTTTAAAATATATAATTATAATCACCCCCATTGTTGCACTTCTCTGATGGAACTCTGACTGATACATCTGCTATGAGTCTTCAGTAAAGTGAGAAGATAACAAAACGTGAGCCAATCACATCACAGGACACTAAAAGGAATTCATTACTTAGAAGCACCAAGCACCTCTGAAGTACTGGTTTGGTTGAAAACAGGAGGATTATTTGAACAACTTCAAGTCTCTGTAGCAATGCAAAAACCCATTGGAAGAGAGAAGCCCCAAACATTGGAAAAGAGAAATGGTACCAAATGGAGAAATTGAATGAGAGGTTCTGGATTGGGGAGTATCAGGCTCATCTGAGAGCAGAAAGAGAGGACACTTAACTGAAAACGGGAAGATTATGTGAAATGATGAATACAGAAGAGTGAACAGTTCCCCTCCCCAGCCCCGTTATTTTGACACACTCCAAAAATGCAGACTCCCAAGTCTTTAACTGACACTCCACCCGCTAACTTAGGCAGGAGATTGAAGACTCCTCTTTGGGTGAAAAGATCTACTTGATCAAAAGTGTAGCTACTTACATTTGGTCACTTCAAAGAAGGAGCTGGCACTTAGCTATTTAGTACCTCACCCTTAAATATAAATGGTTATTCCAAGATCAGCAGATTCCGAAGAAATCCTCTCATATGACAGAGATATTTTAATAAGACAAAGGTTTAGCTGCACATGATAGAGACAAAAAATTAACAGTGATTTACACAAGAGGGAAGTGATTACTCTTGCAAATAAAAGCCAGAACTGATGTGGTGACTTGTTAAGAAAAGTTGGCAAGGTCTGATGTTCTTTGTGACTAGTTCTTTGCTCTCCATAGGGTGTTGTCATCATCCGCCTTGCATAAGATGGCTTCCACCCTCATCTACACCCAGACAGTGAAATGCAGTGGCAGACGCAGCAAAGATCACGCGTCTTCCCTTTAAGAGCATGTACCAGAAACTGCACACATCAAAGTTGGTTATACGGCCAAACATGGCTGCAAGGGAGGCGGGTGAATTACCTCTTTATTCTAGAGGCCCTGTGCCCTGCTAAACCCTGAAGATTCTAAAACTAAAAAAAAAAGTGGAAAAGGCATATTGGAGAGACATTTGGAAACCTGCCCGTTTTCTCTTTTGGGTATTTACTATCTGTGCAAACTCCCTTTTCAAGAGAAACAAATCCTAAATTCAATCCTATTGATGCACTCAGAACAAAATCCAGGATCTCTATGCAATATTCAATCCTCTTCTTTAGATTTAGATATGGCTGCTCATGAGCCAAAATCAAAGACAAGTCAGCAGTCTATGTGTCCATTTTACAGGGTAGAGTAGAAATAAGATTACAGAAATTAAATCTCCCATTGGGAAAATAGAAGAATAGGGTATCCATGACATTTTCAGATCCTGCTCACAGGAATCGCAAAAGCACCGTTCCCTGTCAGTGGAGAAAGTTCCTTGATTAGTCTATGGAGCAGCGACTTGACTGTAGTTGGCATTGCAATGTGTCTCTCTTAGAAGATGCACTGCTCTTATACATTCTTTCTGTTTGTAAAATTTGGGGGTCTGGAGATTGTTTTAGAGGTAATGTGATCACAGCTTCTGTACATCAAGCTTGTGGTTTCTCTGGCAATCTAATTGACTCAAAAAATGGGAGTTCAGTCACTTTGCTTCCAATCAATTCTGTATTGGAGTAAACACAGACCATATTCTCTCTAGATATAGTTTATAAATCTAATAACTCAGATCTTTTATTTACTGGCCTCTAAGTTCTACCTAGCGCCCTCTCTTGTGAAACAATAGGCTTGAGTGAGAAGTCAGCCCCATTCATGACCTTTAAGCTGTGTTGGCACATATTGCTCGCATAGCAACATACTTGCTTCGGTTAGTAAAACAGAATCCGTTGACCGTGTTTTTTTGTTGTTTTTTTTTTAACATTTGAGATCCTAAACTATCCAACTCTCGGTCAATTAATATTGCAAGCTGTATGCAGAAAGAACTTTGCAAATAGGCTTACCGTATTTACCTTCTCTATATAAAAATATTAAGAAAATGCACACATTATCAACATTTTCTACATCTTATGTAGCCCATAGCCCATTGTCTATCTGCCTTCCTATATCACAGGCAACAGTTTTATCGAATATTATTCCAACTTTCCAGCCTGTAACATTTGAGTTCTCACTGCTCCATTATAAACCAATGCCATATATTTTCAGTTCTAGTCCACGCAGCACCCCTCTTCTGATTTTGGAACTATGAGGAGAAATACCAAAAGAGACAGCTAAAAGAGTTTAAAGTTACTTTTTGCTAGTGGGACTCAAGAATAGAAAAATATTTGACATTTTGTCAAATAAAATATCATATAAAATAAAACCCTCTTCAATAAATTTATCCCAAGACAATATAGCCAATCTGGCCCCAAAGATCAAATATAAGTGTATCTCAAATATAAATTTTGCCCAAACTTATAAGACTAAAGAGAGAGTGGAATACGGTAGTACTGTCTAAGACTGTGGTTCACAGCCAGGGCCAATGTTGGCCACTCCCTTTCCCAGGAGTCATTTGGCAACATCTGTAGACATTTTTGTTGGTCATGACTGGGAATGAGGAGGTGTTACTGGCATCTAGTGAGTGAAAGCCAGAAACTCTGGTAAACATCCCAGAATGCACAGAATAGTCTCCTTCCCCCCACTACAACGTCTGCAACAAAGTTTTATCCAGTCCAAAATGTCAATACCACTGAGCTTGAGAAACTCTGGTCTAGCCCACTGGCCAAGAGAGACTAAACCTATGGGTAGAAGCTACAAAACCATAAACATGGTACCCCTAACCTCTGCATTGACCAAACAGATGACTGACATGTTAGGATAGCAGAGCACACAAATAGAAGATGTGATTCTGGAAATAGAGCTCCTATCATTGGAGCAGAAGGAAGTAAAGACCTTGCTGTAGTGTTTGTAGAGATTCATACTGCTAGCTACTTTAAAGCCTGTGGACTTGACAACTGATACTGGCCCTGGACTCTGCAAAGTTTCCCTCAACATCAATATATTAATTGGATTGACTAGGTGAGAGGCACTGAATTAGCCTAAACTTACATCAGTTCATTGTAGGAAAAAGGAAACACTTCAAGCATATGCTCCACTGATATAATAGGTCAGTTACTTACTAGAGACTGATTGCTGAAGTAATAAAGAGGAAGAAAAACAATTATTTTGATGGATAGATGAACTCCAGAGTGCATATACTAATTTAGTTATTTAATTTTCATTACACTTATGAAAAACTAGAATTTAATACTATGCATATTTCTTTGGGGAGTTTCATTTTTAATTAGATATGACTTGAGCTCACTCTTTTCTCACTGCTCAAATAATGCACGAACTCAGTGTGTGTGTGCATCAAATACAAGTAGGTGCCTGCAATTGTATAAATAATTTCTATTTCTTCACCACGCGCACCCAGATGGTTCTTCAGTGGCATACAATTAAAGACAAAACAAAAGGCCATAAGAAATGATCATAAGTGAATTTATTTATTAAATTAACCATTTTCTCACTAACTTCTAGAGTTTGGTTTCAATTTTGTTTTCAATGATTTTTAATCTTCTTTTACATGAAAAATAAATTTCATTGTTAGATTTTTAAGAAATAATGTATAGGTGACAATTCAAGGTACATTCCATTGTTCCTAAAGTACTTTTTCAGAGGCAAAGGACAGTCTTTTAAAAAAGTAATTTATTTATTTTAATAGAATCCTGTAGTTATGGTAAAGTGACCAACTAAAATTATTTTATTAAATGATAGTAAGCATTTTTAGACCTAAATGTAGTTTCCCAGATTCCTTTTTTTGTGTGTGTGAGGAAGATTGGCCCTGAGCTAACATCTGTTGCCATTCCTCTTTTAGCTTGAGGAAGATTATCGCTGAGCTAACATCTTTGTCAATCTTCCTCTACTTTATATATGGGATGCCACTGCAGCATGGCTTGATGAGTGGTGCGTGGGTCCACGTTCAGGATCTGAACCCGCAAACCTTGAGCCACCAAAGCGGAGCGGGCAAATTTAACCACTGTGCCACTGGGCTGGCCCCTACTTTTCCAGATTTTAAAAAGATTTAAAAAATAAACAAATAAAATGAAAAGTAAAGAGAAATAGGATAGTAAACCTCAAAAACGTAATCTGATTTAATAAAATAATTTGCAGAAGTTTATATAATTTGATATAATTTATATAATTTTAAAAAGCAAAGCAATACTATGTATGTTCTTGGTTACACACACACAAATATGTTTAAAGGATTGGAAGAATGCACACCAAATCAAAGATCAAGGATGCAGGCAAATGAGGAAGGAAGGAGCAAGGAGGGAGTTTAGACTGCCGTGTGACTGGGGAAAAATGAAACAACATCTTTCTCTGTAATTTTTTATTTCATTTATTAAAGCAATATTTAAATAGAGTATGATGAAATATTAACAATAGCTAAGTCTGTGTGAAGTATGCAAAGATGTTTGTTGTATAGTTTTCTGAATTTACTGTGCTTCTTAAAATTTCTCAAAATAAAAATTATAATTAAAAATGAAACAAATGAAGGGTATCTGATATACAGATGTAAATATTCAGAAACCAAAAAAATGGATGAGAGTATATTTGAGAATCCACAAGCAATGGGGTTCATGTAGATTTCTTGGGGAGAAGATTGTGAGATGAGGCTAGAAAAGGAGATGGTGAGTCTATATTAAGAATTTCAGATGTATCCAAGGATGATGAGAAGCTGTTGGAAACTAATGAGGAAGGAAGTAATGTGATCCAGTATGTAGTTGGAAAGACTGGCCTAATATAACCAGAGACACATTTTCCAGTATGACCTTTTCCATGCAGCCTTCATGGAAAAATATAATTGTAAAAAAGATTATATGTATAGAAATCAGAAAAAGGAAACCCAAATGTGCATTCTGGGTATCTCTGACTAAGAAAACACATACAATTTAAAACATACATTTAATAATAAAGCAGAACACATTTCCCTGAAATAGAGAAAAATTTGTATCTGCACTGAGAAGTGGACCAAGTCCAGGAAAAATTGATACAGAATAATCTCACCAAGGCACATCTTCTTGAAGTCATTGAACTTCAAGAATGAAGACTCATCTAGGCATCCAGGCAGTGAGGGGAAGTCATCCACAAGAGGGAAAGATAAATTGGGTGCCAGATGTCTCCACACTAGCATTTAGGGGGTATCACAAGGTAGAAGAGCCATGTCTACAACATCTGAGAACATCTGTACTTCTGAGGGAAAGTGTGAACAAAGAATTTATGCATTACTCAATTGTCCTTCAAGTCTGAAGGCAATGGATAGATATTCTTAGATACAAAATAACCTAGAGCCCAGTGAATAGAGCATTCATGAATTAATAAAAAAAATAAAGCTAATAGATTACAAACATTTTTTCAACATAAAGATAAATCAAAAATTTTAAAACTCTAAAATTGATAAATCATAGTAAAAAGAGACTATGTGGTGAACATGGAATCCATTTAAAAAGAGATCTAGGTCTAAATAATGGTGGGGATTATTGTTACACAAGAAATTGAGTATCTTAGAAACTTTGTAGAAGTTACTTATGCTTTTTTCAAAGAATGATCTTGTTTGCGTCTGTTGACTTCTGGCTATTAAAAAAGTGGCAAAATTAGCATAAGTATACTTCCTTTACTTCCTTTCCCCTCTCTTTGCTTTATTCTACCTTTTAATTACCTTACCTTACATTTATTGGGTGCACGCGCGCACATGCACACACACACATACACACACACGTACACACACACTTCCAAAAATGGACCATGATTTTTAGAGATAATATAGACCACATCCACATTAAGGAAGAGGCTCTAGTTCTACACGCATTATCATCTGCCCAGATTTCCTTGCCCAAATCATAGGTAGTGCTTTACATTATTATGAAGAATGGTTTCAGTTTCTCCCGCTGGTAGAGCATCTGCTGATATGTGAATAATGAGACCCATAACAATTTTGCCAAATAGTAGAACCATTTGCCTCAATGGCTTCTTTTAATTACACAGAAGAGAAACTAGGCAGACGTTGCAGGTTCAAAATTCTTTCTTTATGTTGTACTAAGTCGCCTTCCACTTATTGTTCTTTATAATCATGAGACACATTTATTTTTCTTCTTTCTACAACAAAATAAAAGTAGGGCTTTGTTCTTCCAACTACATACGCAAAGGTGTTTAATACTTTTGTTATAACTCATTTTAAAATATTAATATTCTACTTGTGCTGCCCCACAGGCTATGGAATGTTATTTCCCTAGACTCTTTTCTGTAAACAATCCAGAAATTTGATCAAACTCATTAACCATTTGTGTTCCTTCTACTTCAGATGCAATAAATTACAATTGGAGTTTCAAATTAGCATGTAACATATGTGAGTTTGATTAACTTTGTTGCATCGTGAGCTAAAGGTCATATCTTCAAAGAGAATTATGAAAAAAACCCGTTTGAAGCAAAAATTAAGAAACATAAATTTTTTCTGATTATTTTTTCAGTTACTTAGTGACTGAGCAAGCTGCCTAATATCCATTTCTTTCTTTGCAAAACACAGTAAGCTGTTATCAAATTGATAGCAATTAAAGATGTTGTTCATTTTATTTACAAATAATTTCATTCTTATCATGCTGGTTTCCTCTCTTCGGTCTGACATTGTTTTCATGTCTACCCTCAAGTAGACATCTTCAGAAGGGAATTGTCTAAATAACACCAAAAAATATTTTTCCTTTAAGAATAAAAATATACATATAATAAATTAAACAATTATGAAAGCCAAATATTCTCCAGCATATGCAGCAATTTCATAGATCCTCTTATGTTTGTTGTTTCCACTAATAAATCAAGTGAAACTTTGTAAGAGAATGGGCTTGTTGTACCTATGCTTGATGGTGTAACCAGCATTCTTGGTAAGCATATGTTCCCCTTTAAAAAAAAATAAGATATTATCTTGATTTTTCAATATATACTCAATAAAATGACAGCAGATTTTATATATATATATATATAAACTTTTCTATGAAAATTTAACTCCCAATGTGTTGAGACTACAGACTCAGTTATCGCCATTTCAGCTCTTTCTATTCATTTTGCATGAAGAGTAGTATTTTGCAATTCAAACTCTTAATTGCTACCTCCCTTCTCACACCCAGCCAATTCCACCCCCCAAAACACACAAACATGCACTGACATCCTTTGCCTGAAATTTTTTTTTTTTTTGAGGAAGATTAGCCCTGAGATAACATCTATTGCTAATCCTCCTCTTTTCGCTGTAGGAAGATTAGCCCTGGGCTAACATCCGTGCCTATCTTCCTCTATTTTATATGTGGGGTGCCTGCCACCGCCTGCCTTGATAAGTGGTGCGTAGGTCCATGCCAGGGGTCCAAACCTGTGAACCCCAGGCCACCAGGCCACTGAAGCAGAGCATGTGAACTTAACCACTACACCACTGGGCCGGCCCCATTTGTCTGCATTTTATAGGAGAACAACCTATTCCCAGGATTGAGGATGTAAGAAAAGGGGGCAGATTATAGAAAATGGGAAATTTCTGCTTTGCATGACCCACAACACCTTGTCAAACGATTCACGCATAGTATGTATCCAATATGTGTTTGTGGGATGAATGAGTAAAACCAAAGCACATATATATTTTTACATATTTTTATTTATAAATACAATACCAGATTCAAATCCAGATTGTGTCAATTAGATTCTTGCATCCTCTGTTCTCTTTTAAGATGAATAATTGAAGCTCATTCTTACACAAAAATATTATAAATCAAGTTAAAAGATTTTAGTTCATTATTTAGCAAAAAAGGGATTTTGATGTAAAGAATCTATATCATATGCCATGAAGTCAGAGAATTCATTAAAAAAAGTTCTTACCAATTCAATTGCTACTGAAGTTCATGCCAACCATGTCTAATAGAGGAATTTGCCTACTTACAGTAATTTTAATTATATTCTGTATGACTGTTGACCTTCTCTTTTGGTTATTGAATAAAAAAAGGAATTAATGACTAACCCTAACCCTGCTATTTAATTTATTTTATTCCCCTACCATCTGTATTTCAAGTATCAACACCTGAAAAGGTGCCAGTTTCATATTAAATAGGCTTTTAAAAATAGTCATTCCATTTTTAAGTAAATTTATATTGAACTATAACTTTAATCATAATGCTGATGCACTTTTAGTATTTTTGTTCCTCATACATTTTATTTGCACTGGCACAACCTAAAATATTAAATATGCCATTACTAAATATTTTATATTTTTATATTTGTATGTCAAATGTTTTATATAATCCAGGAAGACATTTTCGCAAAGTTGATGACAGACTCTTATCTCTGACGTCTTTTGGAAATTAACATCGAAGGTCCAGTTGTTGTATTCTCATTCTATTGTCTTCAGGATAGCTGTGATTTTCCTATCTGCATGTTTGCACATCAATAGAGGCTAGTTTCTTACAGCAAATATCAATAAATCCAATGAGTTTCGAGTTTACTATTAGGGATTTAGTCAACTCAAGTTTTATCCAAGAATGTTTTTAAAAATTCTTAAAATTACAGAAAATTGAGCAAATTAGCCAAATGTTCTCGAAATCTTGCTATTCTACCAAATATTTTACCCCTGAATTTAAAGTTTTCCCACATTCCCACGTCATCACATACAACTTGTACAACTCTTTATTTACTGTGACCAATAGCCATATTTTAAAACAGCCACTTTTATTGCACATGCTTACACATGAATTATTTCTGTATCATTTCACCTTACGTATCCAATTTTGTTAGCACCCTGTTACAGATTGTAGAAAAGTATTTAAACTTGACTTCTTTACTTTCTAATTTTTCGTATGTGTTTTTATCATTTTTAACATTGGGTGAATTAGTGTAGCATTGACTATTGGTGGTACCCACTTAAGCATTTTCCTCCTTTATCCAGTGAACAAGGCCTAAATCTCTCGGATTGCTCACCACTTTTTCATCCATTAACTCAAGGAAGGGGCCCTTTAATTAATCCCAGACAAAGTTGATGATGTTTTTCTCTTTACCTGTGATTGGTTTAGGTAATCCAGACAATAAGTTTTGAGGTGATATCAGCAGAGCCATCCAGGAAATGTTTTCTTTGCTCTTATAAAAGGTCACAATACAGATATGTGCCCTTTGGACATTGCTGTGTGAAGAAATCATGCTGGTGTAACCATCTGGCAACGAGGAGCAGGGAATCCTGAGTTTAAAACTCTCAGAGAATCAAATAGAGAGGAAAGACAAAAAGATTTGGGGTTTTAATGACATTGTTGGTCTTCTGAAGCAACCGTGGAGCTTTTCCAGACTTCTTGTTCTCTGAGATAAGCAGCCCCTTATGTTGGCCACTTTGGCTATGTTTCTGTTACTTGTGATCTGAAGCAGTCTAATTGTGACATCTCCATAATACAAATAATGACCCCAAGACTCAGAGAAATTTCATGGCTGACCTAAAGGGGTTGTGAGTGAGTGGTAGAGGCATGGCTAGAATATAAATTCCTAGTTCAGTCCCCTTTCTAGTACATTGTGAAGTTTCTTAAGAACTTGTTGCTTGCACAAACCATTGGTTAGCAGTGCAGCGTATAAAGCTACAGTGTATACAGTAAAGTATTTTATGCAATAATGAGCACATATGCATGTTATCTTACATTGAACCATATGAAACTACCATTCTCGTGGGTCAAAAGCGTCCAAATATTGGAAATTTCATGTGGTCTAACCTAATAATTTTATAGAATTTCCATTGCTAATGTAGAGCAGATATATCTAATTAGTGTACATTAAATGCTCTTTACAGTATCCCCCTTATCCATGGGAAATACGTTCCAAGAAGCCAAGTGGATGCCTAAAACTGGGATATCAAACTCTACATATACTGTTTTTCCTATACATACATGCATATGATAAAATTTAATTTATAAATTAGGCACAATAAGAGATTAACAACAATAACTAATAATAAAATAGAACAATTATAACAATATACTGTAACAAAAGTTATGTGAATTTGGTTTCTCTCTATCTCTCCAAGTATCTTATTGCACTGTCTTTTCAGACTGTGGTTGACCGCGAGTAATTGAAACCGCAGAAAGCAAAACCGTGGATAAGGAGGGATTACATTATTTTAATTCTTAAGTTTACTACCTAAAGTTTAAAGTGGAATTTCCTTCATTTTTTTGTAAATTACCTTTATTGGCCTTCTCTCAAGGGGAAATTCAAGTTTGTTTAAACTAGGTTGAAAAGTTTATGTGCATGTACATTCATGACAATGTTGTAAAACTTCAAGCATCTAAAAGACATGTTCACTTTTTTAATGAATACTTACAGAGCTCAGTCAGAAACCGTAGCATGCTTCACATGATAAAATTCCATGCATATAATAATATGACCTGAATAAACCATTAAAATACAATGATGCAACAAAAATAAGGAGCAATATACCTCCCATTAGAGAATGCTGCATCATGTTTTTGCAAAACATATGAGCAGTGATGTTTTGTGATATAATTTGTAGTCACTTAATAACATTTATGGTTTTATGTCAGCCATTTGGGAGTTTATTAAATCCTTTCTCCTCAATATGACTCTCACTGATTTTAAGAAATTTACGTATAGAATTCAATAGTTGATTTGATTACCTTTCAACATTATTTTAATTGATTTTAGAATACAGTACTTCAAGGAGGAATTCAACTTTTTTGTTAAGTTCTTCACAGTACTCTCTGTTTACTTCCAAAAGTATATTTTCTACAAATTGTACACTAACAGATTCTACAAAAACTAAAATTGTTTACCTTCAAAAAATTTAAACACTACTTAAAATGCATAGAGTTCTCCACAAAAAGATTAGCAGCTTCAGTATTGCAGTGTAGCAATATTACAAAAATGATTACAGAAATCAATAATGCTTTCATTTCCAGAACTAATCTGATGGTAAGATCTTGTTTATAGAGATATTAAACAAATGCATTATTCACATTTTGTGATGATTTTCTAGAGAAAAAAAGACATTTTTTTAATTATCATATGGAAGTGGTGTAATAAATGAGTATAATTTTTATTAACAGAAAGTTAATTTACATAAAATAAATGCTCATTGAATTATTGAATATGATAATATCTACATGCATATTCGTGTTTGTCATATTTTGTGCCTTTCAGCGACATGAGAATTATAACAACCTGATTTATGCATTAAATTTAATGCATAATATGACAACATACAGATATGTATGCCTTATAATGTATAATTTAAACATGATTGCTATATATTTCACCCATTCTTTCATGGCTTTACCGATTTTCTCATGCAGCCAGAAATCACGATGAAAATGCAGGTTGCCAGATATGAATGTCTGTTTGAATTAATGAATATTTTCATAAAAATACTCCAACTATGAATGTTTTAAAAACCTTGTCATAACATTCACCAAACTTACACATGACAGCAAGCATGTGTTCCTGCATTTTCATCTTAAATATTTGATGATTGCCTCTTTAAATCCAAGATTCATAACCCACAGGCTTTCATTTTCTTACACCATGTGTAATTCAAGAGACATTTATTAGTACAGTCCTCTTTTTATGCATCAACAAAACATGTCTGAAAAAAAGCAATATATGAACTTCCCAGAATTTCGGACATATTTTAAGGTATTAATTATACATAACAATATTTTATAATATGTATACACTACTTATTCTCTTTTTCTCTCTCCCTCCCAATGGAATAAAGATAGAATTTACAACAAAGATGATTCTGGTTAAACATTAAAACTACAGTACAATTGGAATCTCTTTCAAGTTACATTAAAAATGTGTAAACATTTCCTAACCTACCCACATTTTCAGGAAATGGTTACAGTGCAAAGCTACAATTTATGAGGTTCTGAAAAACATCAATGTTCTTCTAATAATTTCTTAACAACAATGTCAGTTTTAAAATTACAAATTTAAATTTAACATAGGTAAATAATGGTAACAGGCCTGGTACAGTCATCTGTATTATTTAAGAAGGAAACTAACTGACCATTGTAAGAGCAATTCCATACTAGGTTACAACTGAAGGTTGCCCATTGATGGGTCACTCTTATTTGACCTTGGGTATGCAGAAAGGTAGTTCACCATGGTAACCTTGGTCTTGATGCTTTCCATACAGTAAACCATTTCAGTCTCTTCATGTAATTCTTTTATTGGCTATGCAATTGAAATGTCATGCTTCATGAACAGAGAAGCTAGTAATTTCTGATAGGTGATTAAACCATCTTTCTAACGTATGAGCATGGATACAGTTGTATGCAACTATTTTAATGCACACTTAGTTCACCCTAATTTTTGCTCTGCATTTTTTAAATATTCTGGTAAGTATATTTTAGCCTATTTTCTTTTTTTTTATTTTTTTATTTTTTGTTTATTGAAGTAACATTGTTTTATAACATTGTATAAATTTCAGCTGTACATCATTATACTTCTATTTCTGCATAGATTACATCATATTCACCACCCAAATACTAATTACAACCCTTCACCACACACATGTGCCGAATTATCCCTTTTGCCCTCCTCCCTCCCCCCTTCCCCTCTGGTAACCACCAATCCAATCTCTGTCTCATACACTGCTGGTGGGAATGCAAACTGGTGCAGCCACTATGGAAAACAGTATGGAGATTCCTCAAAAAATCAAGGATAGAACTACCATATGATCCAGCTATTCCACTGCTGGGTATTTATCCAAAGAACTTGAAAACACCAATGCGTAAAGATACATGCACCCCTGTGTTCATTGCAGCGTTATTCACAATAGCCTAACATATTTTCTTAATCTTTAAATACTTACAGTCTATCAATATACTATCAAAAAGCCGGTTATCATTTGATGAGTTATATGATGGTGTTTCTACCTACAGAAAGAATGTGTGTGTGTGTGTGTGTGTCTGTATTTATATTTATACATAAAACAAAGCCCTTTAAATAATACTGAAATTTCCAAAAGCAGGCCAGTTTTAAAAGGACATTTTAGGCCCTAAGCCAAAACTGACATTCCACCTTTAATTACGTGAAAATCAAAAGAATGTATATTAGTGACAAATTATGAGAAAAATCCTGAAAACCATACTTTCTTTAAAAAGCAAGAGTTACAAAATTGTTTTTGTCCTTTATGAATTGTTCATGTCAATGTCTCTAGACAATCATCCCCTTATGCTTTTATAATAAAACTCTGCTTTTATTTGAAGCTCATTCCATTCTACTATATTACTTGCATAATCATATCCATCAAGATATAAGCTCCCACCACTACCACCCAGCCCTCACTTTTGTTGAAATCTTGGCATTTATCTCACAATTTCTCTATTCATAACAATTTCTGCCATCACCCTGGGATATTTTAAAAGCCACATGGACAACTCATCCCAAATCCTGGCCTCTCAATTCCTTCAAATCTTCGTCACCAATGACCCTCTCTTTGGTCATCCATGGTCCTAGATAAACACTGGATCTTGTCATCTCTGACACTTAATATTCTTCCAAACTTGATATTGGTATTTTAAGAATTCTGTTCTATGATCACTACCAGTTTTATTATTACTTTATTATTATTACTATTATTTAACTACACTAACTATAACCTGAAAATTTATTACAATTGAAATCTTCAATTTGTTGACCCCTCTAGTATCTCTCTATAATTAGTCCCTTCATAACTTCACCTCCCTCTCTACCAAGTTAAAATCATATACAACAAAATTCCAACCATTGCATTTATAATACCTAAAACTCCCCTTCTCCTCTGCATCTGCATTTTATGCATTTGAAAGATCCCAAATTTGAGTGGTTCCAATAGTCTTTTTTCTCCAGCCCTAACTTCAGGCATCTGAGCTCTGTTAGAGAAAAACAGACAACAGAGAATATTGACACCTTTGTATAAATTAATATATCCCCAATCTTAATGAAACACTCAATACTTCCTGGTAAATTGTAGCGTATTCATTAGTCAAGCCGCTTTTCTGCTCTCCACGCGAAGATTTCAAACCTTCTGCATTGTCCTCAAACCACCAGCATTCTCACAGCAACCTCATTCTCGACAGATAGCTGCGGCTTCCACCACACAGAGTAAATAAACGCAAAGAGAGGAAAACTCCCAGCCGTCACACCTAAGAACTTATTGGCCTTTGTTCCAGGCTCTTACTATTCCCTTGTTTAAATAGCTGGTTTTCTTCTGCCCATATTAGGTCCATTTCCCTCTCATTCTCTCAGACGCTTTAGTACCAATAACTTCTGTCTAACTTTGGCAAATTCTTCTTCTAGAACATTCTTCCCACTCCTAAACTGATGAACTCATAATCCTTTAGATCTCAGTTCACATGTTCCTTCCTCACTGGAGATATACCATTCCCTCCAAAATAAATCAGATTCCCCTGTTTTTCAGTCTGATTTTCCATCAACTGTATCTTACTCTCCTGTATTTTAACTGACATGTTTATCACAATTTGGAAGTCTATTTGTTTCAATGATTATTGAATTAATATCTGTCCTCCAATATTGTTAGCAGTACAAGGTCACCATTATGGCACATCGTAAGAGCTCAATAAATTTTTGATAATGAATGAATAACAATAGAAGAAAACACGTAACATGTAGTACGTGCCAAGCACTATATTTATAAACTCATTTAATACAGCAACCCTATCTTCATCTTATAAATGAGAAACCTCAGGCACAGGGAGGACTTGACAGACTGAGTTAGAAGAGTTTGGTTCCAGAGTTTATTATCTAACAACTATACTCAACTGCTCATGAATGGGTAAAGTAAAATTATTACAGTATGCATATTCGAAAAGGCAAAAATATTAGAGTACAACTGTGATGAGATTTAGTCCATATTTTTATGATATACAGTATAACTCTGAAGTGGCAAAGTTGAACTATATTAAAGTTCAGGACTTTTTCAATCCTTTGACGTTTTGAATTGAAGTGTGGAAAAGGTATACATGTTTTTGTATTTATCTTGTGTGCTTTAATTTCATTCCACTTTTTCTTAGTAGATGAACAACATTCTAAGGTCAAGTCAATATTAATGGAGAAAAAAAGAAGGAAGAAAACGAAAATAAAAATCTAAAGTATAGGACAAAGGTCTGTTTGGGAATTATAGCAAAATACTTGTCGTCTACAAGTCCCTTGGATTGGAGCAAATGAGTATACTCAAAATAAGGGTGTTGAGGGCTGACTCTGGAGATTGAGATATAAAGAAAATTTCAGAAAATAAAAGGATCATAATGGTGTAGGCAGAGAGATGGGAGGAGCAGTGACAGAGAAAGAGAAAAGTCAGTTAAATAATAGCCCTCCTCCAATACTGGCTTTGCCCCACTAAATTCTTTAGGACTGAATCTACATAGCCTTCAAAATATAGGGAAGAATCACGTTCATTATATTTCATTTTTCATCAAAATTCTATAAAGTATTGAAGAGCTGAATATAATATCTTATTCAATAATCAGGAGAAGAGGAAGCAATTTTCAACAAAACCATCCTCCATGGGAAAAGAAACATACTTGAGAGAATACAAGAAGGCTTTCAACTCAGTGGGAAGAGAATGTGAAAGCACTTCATTGAAGCTCATTGTAGCTTGTGCACAGTTTGCCTGCCAAGAAATGCTCATTCAATATAGGGAAATAAATTCCCATTCACTAATAAACACAGTCAAATGCAAAGTTGCTTTACAAAGTCAAAATCTATAAATCTCTCATACGTAGTTTACGCCTTAACATAGTACCTCAAATTATTTTTTATCACAAGGCTTTTTTAGTTGTTCTGTTCTTTTCTTTGACTTCAATTGTTCACAGCACAATCATGTGTTCCTTAAATTATTAATATTTCCATAGGAGATGATCATAACGCTCCATCCACTGGGATCATGCAGTGTGGGGATATTCAGTTCTGCAGGTTTTGTACATATGGATAAACAGGAAGAAAGAAGATCGATTACTAGTAGTGTTAACCATCAGCACCCAATCCCCTGTCAGCCAAGACTCAAGTGTCATCTCTTGACCTGAACATTGACCCAGGAGTCAGGAAAATAGCTCAGGGGTTGTATTTTCCAATAATGTACTGGAGACCTATGACAAGCTCACAGCCAAGTAGTAAAGCACTTCTTAACTCACAGGACCATCAAACAGGATTAAGTGCTTTGAAATCCATGGATAACAGGTGCTCCAAGGACTGAAGAGCTCACCAGGTCGCCTCTTTCCCTCCGGGTCACTCACCTCCTTGCCCCTCACGTTAGGAGAATATTGACGAGAGGAACGGCAGAAGATGCCCACGGCAGCAAAAAGTGATGTGAGGGAAGCCTATCAATTTCTCACATACAGATTTTATGCTGTGATGCTAAAAATTTTATAATGATTTTTAAAAACTTTGATGCATTTTATCATTTGCTGCAATTTTAAAATCCTTAGAAGATTCTCATCAGATAATAACATTTGGTTTTACAGACAGTTATAGATTTGCTTTCACATTAAAATTGCTCCTAATAACATGTTATTAGCCAATTTTAGGAAGATTTAAAAAAAATAGTTTGATGAAGTATAATCATCCAATAGCATAACAGTACATCCAAATAAGGATTAAAAACACTGAAGATGATCTAAAAATAGCATCTCAATGAGGACAAACTCAGCTTAGAACTCAGCAAATGGTACATTAGTTAATAGAAGTTCACTGATTTACAAAACTGAATTACTTGAAAACCCATGAAAAGTTATTAAATAATCTAATTTTTTAATTTTAAAAAAGACCATTACAGATTTTCTAGAAATAAAACATGATAGTAAAATATGATTCAATTTGAAAAAATTACTTCACTAATTTTAGAAATTCACACTTATTTGGCATTGTAAAACAAGATATGCCTACACTGTAGTCCATTCATCTCTCTAAGTGTATAGTCTACTAAATCAATGACCTTCAAAATATATTTTTTAATGCTTACAATTCTTTTACAATGAAGTTTGTTTCCCTGCCCATACTTTCTCTATGACAATCTGAAGAGGTCTCTAAAGTTCATTTTCAAAACCTCTGCATTACAGGATGACTCCCCTGGGCTGTCTACCATTCAGACTAACTTGGGTGAAATAATGGTTCATTGGATACTCATTTTCCTCATAGACATCATAAGAAAGAAGGAAAAAAAGAAAAGATTGTTATGCAGTAAGATAGTTTTTGTAGTGTTAGCTTATTTTCCCTTAAACAAAATATAAAAATAATGTGGTATGGTAAAATAGTTTGCACATTGTTGGATTTTTTTGAACACGTCGAAAAGGCACAGCAAACCTTTGCGAAAAAAGACATATTGACCTTTCCATCTCATTATAAAATTAATTTGTATTGTTTGTAGGAAGGAAAATACAAGGGCAGAAATCACCTAAGAAAAATACCTAACTGTGGGAATAAATGTCTTTAAATGTTAGCCAAACTGATTTACATATTTTTCTCTAAATTTAGCTGAAAGGAAAAGTATATAATTCCAACGTGGCCTTGAAGCAGAGATGTAATGTGCAATGGGCAGCAAAAGCAACTGAGAAATTCTGACCTAAAAGGAATAGAAAGGCTGTACCACACAGCCAGGTGGTGGAGAATATCGTGGAAACTGCCCACTGCTAGTAGCACAAATCTGTATATTTGTTGATGTTACTTCTCTGTGGACACCACTTGGATTCTAGCCAGCCCCCAGGGCAGGTCAAACACTGTCTTCATTCTCTACTCCTAAAGTTGTAGAAAAGAATGAATAAAGCTCAGGTTTACTTTGCATCTCCACCAAATCCCTGTTTAGAGCAGTGACAATTGAAAACTTTTGGACATAAATAATGTTTATAGAACAATTTTTTTTTTTTTTTGGTGAGGAAGATTAGCCCTGAGCTAACATCTGTTGCCAATCCTCCTCTTTGCACTGAGGAAGATTGGCCCTGAGCTAACATCTGTGCCCATCTTCCTCTACTTTGCATGTGGGACGGCTGCCACAGCATGGCTTGATGAGCAGTGCACAGGTCCACGCCCGGGGTTCTGAACCTGCGAACCCTGGGCCACTGCAGCAGAGCCTGCAAACCTAACCACTACACCACCGGGCCACCCCCAAACAATATTTTTTATTGCATCAAATGAGTATTTGAAAAAATATAAAGTGTTTTGGTGAGCTAATATATAACTGTGAAAATCAATTTTGTTTAATGTTAACCAAACCGACTTACATATTTTTCTCAGAATTTACCTAAAAAAATGTCTATTTATTCAACTTGGTTATGAAACTCAAATACAATGTGCAATGTACAGGAAGAATAAATTGAGAGGTCAGTGCCAAGTAACCAAAGGGAAAAAAATTCTATGAAATGCCCAGATATTTGCCAACATGTAGGAAAAATAAAAATACCCTTGCCTTATTTTGAACAGAATCATTCTCTTTATATTCAGATTTTGTTTTCTTGGTAAACAAAGCTCTTGAATGTTTCTGTAACTGGTTTCTGCTTGTTTGTTCGCTGTATATTTAAGTAGTGATAAACAAACCTCTTGAATGTTTTTGTAACTGTTTTCTGTTTGTTTGTTTATTGTATGTTTAAGTTCCACTGCTTTGTTATAATTTAATAGACCTTGTATATAACTGAAAGAATGAATTCATCTTTACCAAACATTTATTAAGAGTGCCCTCGGTGGTACCCATTACAGTACACCCCAAAGGTATATTTTGCTTTGTGCAATGAAGCCTTCCTGGGAAGCAGCGTGTCAGGCCATAAATTCCTCCCTCCAATCCTTCCCCACCTCCTGCCAGCCAAAAACATTGCTGCCAAATGGGTCTGCCTGAGGTGCATTTCTGGTCGTGCCCCTCCCTCTCTCAAAGTCATTCGCTGGCTCCCCACTGCCTGCTCACCAAATGCTGGGCCCTGTGCTGATTACTTGGCGTGCATAAGTTTCTTTAATCTTCATAACAACTCTAGCAGATTATACTGATATTATCTCCATTTTATAGAAGAATATAAATAATTTGCCTAAAGTCGTATAGCCAGTAAGTGGCAGAAAAGATTCTTAGCCAGGACTAGTAGACTCCACAGTCCTCCAAAGCTTTTTCAACATGCCAGAACCTTCTTCTCTAAATTTATTTCCCAAGATGCCTTTCCATAAGCCCTATACTCCAGCAAGATTGGTTTGTCTGCTGCATAACTCAGCCCAGGACTACACTGGGCAACTCTGTTAATGCTGCCAGCTTCCATAGAATAGCACTTGTGACTAGAAAATGCCATCATGCTAAAGCTTTAAAAACTCTCCTAATTTTCCTGTTGATTACAATGTGCCAATCACACATAAAGGAGAAAAGAAAATTTTCTTCTTGACTGATACTTTCATCTTTTTTGTAACATTCCTGAAAGATTGTCTTAGAATCATAGACCTCCCTAAGAATGGAAAAGCTATTTTTTTGCTCAACATTATAAAGGTCCCCCAAGAAATAGGTATTTTCATGGAATATTTATGTAGCATTGTTCTGTCCCCTGCAATATTATGTTATGCATTTAACATAAAATATTAACTGGAAAAGTAAATATTTTAGAGATTTTATTTGTTAGTCTATTACAGGTTTCAATCTGAATTTATCTCTAGATAAAGAAATATAGTATTTTTATATCAAAATGGTTCAAGTTAAATATTATAAATTTGGACTAATTGTGACCTAATATCATATTTGGAAAAGTATTATCATTATCATTTGTTGAAGAATTCAACAGTTTAGCAAAAAGTGACTCCAAACACCATAGTACAAAATATTCAAATACTGAGTGATATTCCTTTAAACTCTATTATTAACAAGCTGAATGCAAATAAAACAATATGGTTGAGTGAGCGCAATCTGAGAAAACAATGCTAGTGGTCCATATGTTGGGACTAAGATAATGACCTTAGCTAACATTTACGATGCACTTATTATGTTCTTCGCTTATATGGATTATCTCAACTTTAATCCTTGTAACACCTCCTACAAGAGGTGTTATTGCAACCATTATTGTATTGCATGGGTGTAACTTGTGAGTATCCCCATTTTACAGATGAATACACTTAGATAGAAGGAGCTAAGCAGCCTGCCCAAAGTGACAAAACTACTAAGAGGTGAGATTCAAACCCAGATATCCTGAATGCAGAGCCTGTGCTCTTAACATGATTCTGGAGTGACGACCCATCCTGCGTGTGCTTTGAATCACTTGGCCGCATCCAAAGACATCAGGCAGGAGATGATGGTTCAATCTCTGCTCCAGAGGTTGAAGTAGTACTATGTACTCCACTATATAAATTTGGAGAAAGACCATCACGTTAACTCCTTAGTTTCTTGTGGCTACTGGAACAAATTACCACAAAGTTGGTATCTTAAAAAAAAAAAATTATTCTCTCATAGTCCCGTAGGCTTGAAATCCAAAACCGATATCATTGGTCTGAAATCAAGGTGCCAAGGCCATGCTCCCTCTGGAAGGGAGAGTTTGTTCCTCGCCTCTTCCAGCTTTTGGTGTCTGCTAGCATTCCTTGGCTTGTGGCTGCATTTCTCCAATCTTCAAGGTCAGTATCTTCAAATCTCTCTTTGCTCCATCTTCAAATCACCTTCTCCTCTGTTTTTGTGTGTGTCTTCTCCTCTGTCTGTGTCAAATACCCCTCCGCCTCTCTCTTATAAGAGCACTTGATTGCATTTAGGATCCATCCAGTAATTCAGGATAACCTCTCCATCTCAAGACCTTTTCCACGTGAGATAACATTTATAGGCTTCAAGGATTAGGACTTGCTAGCTTTAGGACCATTATTCAGCCTACTATACTACCCATCCATAAATGTAGTGCTGACTGTATGGGAGAGACATGTGACTGAAAGACAAAATATCAAAGAATTTTTTCAAGTCAGAAAGTTTGAGAATCTCTTGTCAAGTCAGTGTTCCTTCAGCAGTTTGTCCCGTGGCTTCTACATCTGCATCTGTGCCTCCCATAACTAGACCTGAAGCAAATTACAACAACTGGTGCTCATTACGGCGAACAAATCATCACTGAGAGATTCACAAACAGTCATCATTTCTTCCATGACACTATGTAAGTAAAAAGTGAGATTTCTAGGTAAAATTATGACATAAAAACCAGGTCATTTACAACAATACGCCATTTGCCACTTGCAACAACACGGATGGACCTTAAGGGCATTATGCAGAATCTAAAAAAGAAAAAAAACACACACTCATAGAAACAACAGATTGGTGGTTGCCAGAGGTGGGGAGTCGGGGGTGGGACAAATGGGTGAAAGGAGTCAAAATGTACAAACTTCCAGTTACAAAATACGTAAGTCGTGGGGATGTAATGTAAAGCATGGCAACCATAGCTAGTAATACTGTATTGCATATTTGAAAGTTGCTAAGAGAGTAGATCTTAAAAGTTCTCATCAAAAGAAAACGAAGTTCTGTAACTATGTATGGTGACAGATGTTAACTAGACTTATTGTGGTGATCATTTAGCAATATATACAAATATCAAATCATTATGCTGTACACCTGAAACTAATATAATGTTGTATGTCAATTATACCTCAATTTTGAAAAATTACACAAAAAAAGATATTCAAAAGATAAACAATAAACATGTCAACATTTGGCTAACAAACCACAAGGTCGTTTAGTACATGACTTCCCACTCTGTCTGTCCCAGGTTGCAGGGGAAGCGGTCTTGTTAGTATAATAATTTTGGTTTTTAGATAAAGTTATCACATGGTGAAAGGAAAGAAAACTTAGAATCCTGGCAGATAAGGAGTTGGGTTATATTAAGTCCAGACTCTGAGCATACGACATCCATCCTCATTGAGAAAGTAATCTAGAAAAAAATTGCCCAATAGCACAGGACTATAACAAAGAAACTTGATCCTAATAATTCTAACCATAGGCTTGCACTTTAAATGATCTTAGGATTTAAATTCATATGAATGGCATGGCATGGGAATTCCCACATGGGCTGCTGATGCTTCTGGGACATATGACAGAAACAAACAAGTCCAAACTGCAGAAATATATCCTCAGGATAACCACACACCCACACAAAAGCCTCGCTGAAGATAAGCAAGCTAAAATAACAAAACACATAGGAAACATTCAATAATGAACACAGTTGTCAATGCAATGGGCAGGAGGATTAGACTCTAGGAATTGCAGGAAATAGAATAGTATGATAGAGATTGAATAAAATGAAAAATCTTTAAAGTGATTAAAGCATAAAGAGGAAACATTACATGATTCCTCATAAAAGAACAAGCTAATTTGTAAAAGAATGAAATAGAATTGTCCTGTTTTTCAAAAACTTAAATATGGAGTTATTTTAATAAAAAATGTTGGTCAATGGGTGAAACAGCATATTAAAAGCATCTAAAATGAAAGTTAATTAACTGGAAAATAATCTGAGAAAATTACCTGGAATGCACAAAGATAGAGAGAGAAATTTTAAAAAAGACAACAGTGAAGTTAAGAGGCACAGAGACATATGTGATGGTTACCAGAGGGGAGGAGGGGAGGGAGGAGGGAGAAAGGGATGATTAGGCACATGTGTGTAGTGATGGACTATAATTAGTATTTGGGTGGTGAACATGATGTAATCAATGCAGAAATAGAAGTATAATGATGTATGCCTGAAATTCATACAACGTGACAAACCAATGTTACTGCAATAAAAAAAATAAATTAAAAAAAAAAGAGGCATAGAGAATAGAACTGTGAGTTTCAACAAATCTTTAACAGGAGTTTCAGTATAAAAGAATAGAGAAAATGGAAAGAAGCATACTAAAGTAATAAAGACTGAAAAATTCCCAGAATGGTTGAAAGAAAGCACAATGAATTTCCTTCAAGAGGATAAAAATGAATCCACATCTGGACCCATTGCAGTAAAATTATATAACAAAAACTAAGGGAAAAAATCTCAAAAGAAATGACAGAGATAATACATATTACCAATGAACAAATTACAATAAGACTCCCAGCCGGCACCAATAAAAATCATGAATCAATAGAATTATATATTCAATATACTGAGATAAAATAAATTTCAACACAAATTTCAATACTCAATCAAACTATCACCCAAAGGTGATGATAAAATATACACATTTTAGAAAAACAAAGATAATAAATTATATCATTAACATACTTGTTAAGACAAGTATTTATGTTAAAATTTAATGCATAATTACTAAAATAATGGCAACAGCACATTTAAATTTCAAGTCAGTGGACAGATAATAAGGGAAAAAGAAATTTTATCAGTCTAATAAAGGGCAATTAAGGAGAATAAAAGTAGCAAAATTGTAACCTCAAATATAAAATATAATAAACTGAAAGAATTATGAAAAAGGGGAGAATCCACATCATATTAGGAAATGTTAACAAAGTTCTCTCCATAATTAAAAAACAAGAAGCCAAAAAATTAGTAAAGATATGAAAATTTTGAATAAAATAAAAATTAATAAGCACACCCCATAGACCTAAATAGTACTCAACACTCAACAACGAACAAATACCTAATTCTTGCACGTACATAAGACACATTTATAAATATTGATCATATTCTACATCAAATAGCTTAGCCATAAAATTCCATAGAAACAATATGATACACACCTTGTCTCTGTATACGATACAATTAAATTAAAATTAAAAAAAACTGGCCAGCCCAGCGGCATAGTGGTTACGTTCGTTTACTCTGCTTCAGTGGCCAGGGGTTCATGGATTCAGATCCCAGGTGCGGACCTACACTACCCATCAAGCCATGCTGTGGCAGCATCCCGCATACAAAATAGAGGAAGATGGGCACAGATGTTAGCTCAGGGACAATCTTCCTCAAGCAAAAAAAATGTTAGCTCAGGGCCAATGTTCCTAACCAGAAAAAATAAAAATAAAAATAAAAAGCAAACAAACTTGTAAATTTTAAAAGATATTTTCAGATGGCATATGGCTCAAGGAAGAAGCCATAATGAATATTTAAAAATATATAACATTGAATAATAATGGAAATATTACTTGTCAAACTTTAGGGAAGAAGCTCAATTGCTATTTAGGGGTAAATATACATCCTTAAATAATATTAGAAAACAAATGCATAAAGGGAAAAAGATTGAACATTAGTGACCTAAAGTGTTCACAGCTTGAAAGTTAAAAAAAAAAAAAAAGTCAAAGAAAATAAAAGAAAGAAAATTATAAAACATAAATAAACATTAATGAAATGAAAAAAAAATAGAGAAGATAAACAAAATCTATGGCCAGTTCCTTGAGGGAAAAATCCCATGTTTACCTGGAAGAAGGTATTTGCAATTCATAACAGTAACAATAGATTCAAATCTGAAACATACACTTGAAATTTTTACAATGTCATAAACCAATGTTACTGCAATAAACAAAAAATTTTAAAAAAAATCTGAAATATAATCTAAATATATAATCAGTCAACAAGAAAATGAACAGAGCATATATATATAGACAAATCACAAAACAGATCCAGAGCAATGAAAAAGAATATACACTTGGCTAAAAAAAAAGAGGAAGAAGAAAAATTTGTTTGAATGAACCTCATTTATAAATTGAAAAGAGATCTGAAAATAAGAGAATCAAAATGCCAAGTTCAGGAGAGAGATCTAGGAAGACAGGGCTGAAAGAGTGACCATTAGATTTGAGAATCTAGAAACTAAGGATGATCTTTATCAGAGCATCAGTGAGAGTAAAATCAGTTTCCAATATATTGAGAAACACATCTGAAGAAAGGAGATGGAGATAGAATAATGACTTTCTTAAAAAGCTTAGATGGTCCAGGAAGAGGAGAGATGTAGTAATCGCTGAAGTTGGATACCCATTCAAAGTAGGTTGATTTATTAATTTTTTCTCTTGATTGTTTTATTGTGGCTGAACCATGAGCTTGTTATTAAGCTGAGAAGTAGCCACAAGAGAGGTAAAAATCCTTAAAGTAACAGAAAATAAATGATAGAGCAATGCTCTGGAGAAAGCAATCAATTGCACCAATGCAAAGTTTAGCCTTGAGCAAAAGAGTAAAAAGAATGCCTTAACTCTTAAATTAATGTTTATAGGAGGACACTAGGCATGCATGAAGTTGAGGATATTCGGTAATATAAGAAAGCAAAGTAAGAGGCAGGGAGTCTAACATTAAGTGAAGGAGAAATGATTTAGATATAACATTGTGGAGATCTAAGCAAATGTCAGCCAACAACCATATTTTATTCATGCAAAAATTACATTATACAAAGCTAAATTAAACATGAGCTATCACGCCCTTAAGGAGCTCACAGTCTACCAGCAAAAGCGAGACCTGTTCACACATAACCAAGATAACTAAAATGCCGTTCATCCCTCCTTTCTCAATATACACAGACTGTTTTGTTCTTTTCCCCTTTCATTTTATAAGATCACATAGCATTCTCTGATTCTCTTTCTTCCCAATTTTCTAAAGGGATACATGAAAGTGGGAATATTTACCAAAGTACCAACACCAAGCTCAGGCTACCTTCCACAGCTTAGCACTGTGCTCTGTATAGCACCTCTTCAAGGGCTGTGGAATGATCTGGGCTAAATGCTTGAAAAAGATGAGGAGGGGAGAAGTCATTAAAATCACGCATTTCTTCTCCTCCCATACCCAAACACATTGCACCCCCACTCCCTAATGTGAAACTGACTTTGTCACACAGCCAAAATATTTTAAAGACAGACAAAAACAATTTTATTGACCATTTCTTAAAATCCTGTCCATGAATATATAACATTGAAAGTGATATTTCAGGAAGGTAAAAGTTTCAAAATTGTATTCTTTAACTGTTAATCATGGAAGATTATTTTAATACTGATTAAAATTTTCATCTTTTAGATTTATTTGAAAATATTCTACCAAACAAGGGAAGATGGTCAACATTTATTTTAAATACCATTTGTATCTGCCTTTGGTTTTCAGCAATAAATGTAGAAACCAATGAAATTATTACCAATGATGTTAAGAATAATATGTACTTTTCTAAGACAGCAATGTTTTCCCATGTATGTTGCTAAAGGAAGCACATTTATCACATATTACATGTCTTTTAATTTCTCAGAACTAAAATCATTTGCCCAAACTCCAAAGAGACTGTAATATATCTAAGGATAATTACAACTGTCTTTTGTATATTTAATTATGTTTTCTTCTAAAGAATAAGCATCATTAATCAATTAACTTCACTTTATGGTTGGCACATTACACAGAATCACTGCAGCAGAAGAAAATGTATAAAAAGGGAAAAAAAAGAGCACGCAGTCCTCAGACATGCCAAGTCATTTGCTCCTTTTTACTTTTAAAAACCTCTTCAACATTTCATTAATATTCTTCTTTTCAAGCACTGTAGGAAATACAGGGTGTGTGTCTGATACACTCTAACTGCTTCTGGACTATGCAGCAACAAAGTGTATAAATTCACTTGGCTGCTCAGAGTGACAATTTGAATTTCCTTAATATATAGTTACTTTCTCTGAAATTAAACAATTAATAAGCCAGCAGCTATGTGAATCATAAATTATTCATACTTACTCTACCAATGAACATTAATCAATTATAAAGAGATACAGAAATTAAGACCAAGAGAAAGAGTACCATAGCCTTTTAATATTGAGACTCTGCTAACCCAGTCTCTTTAAACATATTTGATTTGTATAATAACATCAACATGCACAGCTATGCTTGCTGCTCAAGTTTCCAACAAAATAACCAATTTATGAGTATACATAGGCTGTCAACCGATAACAAGAAATACTCATTGCAATTCTGTAGTCTTTGACTAAAAGGGCTCATTAGAGTTCTTTCAAATTATTGTGTCTCATCAATTATTTAGTTATTAACTCTCCTGGCTTCCCAAAGAATTTGAAGCACACTGAAAAACATCTTTAGAATTCCTTCATAGTTTGAATACCGATAACTTTATACCAATACATATAAAATTATAATGATCACAAAAACAAAACGGCCACCTGGACAATGGCCCAGGTCACTCAGTTGTGACGCCCTACGTCATTAACAAACAGGGGTTCAGCAACAAACTCACCACCTACAATCATCTAATGAGAAGCTTCAACATGCTTATTCGCAACACATACGATTTCTAGATTATGCAAGTACTCATTCTGATTAATTTATTTAAAATCAGTCCAGGAAAGAGCAACAGTTCCTAGTCTGCATTTTTACCAAGAGTCAAGCAATAAAATAATAAGAGTATATGAATGGTAAATAGAGACTTAAATGGGGAGATGGAATTAATCAGATTAAGAAAATTGAAATAGCCATTTAGTTATAGCTAACCATCAAATGTTAGTGTCAAGTATTACCTAGAAATAGGCTTGAAACTGTTCTTGGGTTGATGCTCTGCAGAAACAATGTGCTTGCTTCTCAACAAAAAAAGGAAAGGGCCATTGACAGGTATCATTGGATGTATTATCTCACTGTTCCTTGGAAGCTAGAGGAAATGGAGAAGCTGGGTTTATAATACGGGAAATTAAGAACATCTGAGTCTTCAGTTAAATTGTTTTTATTTTTGTGCTCTTGAGCATTCATAGGGATATGGCGCCTTTTTCCCTGACCTGATTTGGTGGATGGTCAGCTCATCAAGGTAGCTAAAGAAGTATTCCAAAATTCCTTAATACGGATATGGAACCTTTTGCTATTTGGGGTGAAGGAGAAACAGAACCAGGACAGCTTTACTGGTGCTCAGAAAAGGTCATTGCTAGCCGTAGCTCTCATTCAGCAGGCGTAATGCTGCAAAACCCTGAAAACTCACATGCTCAGCTTGAAAAATCACTACTCACATGTTAGTCCTTTCTTACAAAATCAATCAACAGATGCATACAGAGTCCCTAATATACACTAGCACTACGCTAGGTACTGCGAAAAACACACAAAAAAATCAGATGCAATTCCTATCATGAAAGGAGCCTGTGATTTAAGTAAGCAATTAATTTCTATTAATACAAAATAATAACACTCTACAAAAGGATAAGTTACATGCACTAAGAGATGCTATATATAAAAGTGCTACTAAAGTACAGACAAGGTAGATCCCTTCAGGGACCACCAGCACGGTCACTTTGTTAGAAATGCAGACCCTCAGACTCCACTCCAGACCTACTGAATCAGAATCTCCATTTTAGCAGATGCCCAGATCTTGTGATTTATAAGCGCATTCAAGTTTGAGAAGCCTATCTTAGATATTTTCATATGAAAAATGGTACTTAAATCAGTTGTGAAACTAATGAGTTGACAGAGAAAAGTGAAGAAAAAATAGGCCAGAAAATTTCAGGTAAGTGGTCAGAAAAGAACAAAAGCATAGCATGAGGGAGTCTGAGATGTGTTCCAGGAAGAGTTTCACTTGCCAATGTAGCTAGAGAAAAAGATTTTGTTCAGAGAACGGCAAAAGATAAGTCTTGAAATGTAGAATGGGTCTATGTAAGAGAGAGCCTGAAAGCTAGGTTGAGAGAACCACTGAGTATGTTTAACAGACCAGTGCTTTTGTAATAAATGTGATTCACTGCCGACATTCCACCCTTCAGAACGGGAGAACTCATTCCCTTAGCTCCCTCGAGTGCCGGCTGCTGGTGCCTCAAAAGTTGAGAATCGCCCTCAGCCAAAGGGAGCTCCTTTACCTAAATTTACACCCCCTTCCTGGAGGCAGCTCACATTCAGTACTGGTTGACACAAGGGTAAAAAGGCCTGGCCTCGTGGCCTCAACTGGGAACGTCTTTGAAGGACTATCCCAACGTCATATTTCCCTGTGGGCTGAGATCGGTTATCTGGTGCAAATGCATCTCATTTTGATATCTCTTTCAGTCCTGCTTTCCTCGTTTCCTCACAGGTATTGTTCCCAAGAGAGCTTCCCGATAAATTTCCTGCACACAACTCTCGGTATCAGAGTCTGTTTTCAAAAAAACCAGACCTAATACCACTTTGCTCAAAAATTAACATCACTAAAAAATTTATAATTAATTAATTCGTCTATATAATTTTATTCTGGCATTATTCTTCCGTTACTTTACTAATATGCTTTAAGTATCCATCAAAATATACATTTATTAAAGGCAGGAAATGTGTTGTATTCTTTTTAAAAAAAAATTCCACTAAGATTAATACAGATTTGGGTACATCATAAACATTTAACTCTTATTATATGAGTTTAAAAAAATCATTTCTTTGAAGTTATGTTGAATTTTCTCGGATATGTATAAGACTAGCAAATGAATAACTTCAAAAAAGCATTTATGAACTAAGTAGCTGTTTTCAAGACTGATTTCAGCCCTGGGCGTCATCCGCATCAGCTCTTTCGTGTATCCCTGTATACAGTACACATGTGTAGAGTACATTGCGGTCTACGTAAGTGTCTTTATTTAATCCTCCCAGTAACTTTCAGGTAATAGCCTGAGTTACAAGAGAAAGTTAAGCACACACAGAAACATCTAAGTTTTAAAAAGCACAGATTCCCAGGCTCAACTCAGACTTTCTCAATTAGAATCTCTATGGGTTTCCATTGCTTCTCAGACTTAAATGTGTATTAATTTCCAACAAATTCCCAAATGAGGCTGATGGTCAGTGGCTCACACTACTAGGGATAAGGTTCAAGTGAGACCAGTGACTGTATATTGTTACAAAGCTTCTCAGGAGATTCTGAGGTGCGGTAACTCATAATTTTTTCTTTTCTTTTTTTTTTTTTTTTGGTGAGGAAGATTGGCCCTGAGCTAACATCTGTTGCAGATCTTCCTCTTTTTGCTTGAGGAAGGTTGTCCCTGAGCTAACATCTGTGCCAATCGTCCTCTACTTTGTATATGGAGTGCCACCACAGCATGGCTTGGTGAGCAGTGTGTAGGTCTGAGCAAAGGATCTGAAACTGCAAACCCTGGGCCACCAAAGCAGAGCGTGTGAACTCAACCACCACGCCACCTGGCCGGCCCCAGAATTGTTTTTTCAAGTTATACTTAGGCTCTACTCCCAGAGATTCTGTTTTACCTGGTTTGGGATGGAGTCTGGGTACTGACTTTTTCTCCTAATATGCAGCCAAGATTGAAAGCCACAGCTGTAGTCTTTGCTCAAGAAGGAGTCTAGGAAGTGGTAGAAACAGGACTACACTTGAGTCTCAATCAAGTGTCCATGGCTTTTCCAAAATACCATACCACGTCCCTGGAGACTAAATAGAATTTCTGAATTGCCCTACTCACTATCCAAGCTAGGTTTGACTCTAGTAAGTATCCGAAATATATAATGACCACTATTCCATAAGTTTCTAAGAATTGCATAGCAAAGGACAGACATAGGATCAGAAAATGAAAGTGGGTAAACATGATTTAATTACTCTCAGAATTCATTAGTAATCTCTGAATCTTTAGTAAGTCTGTCCCCTAGGGATTCCAGAAAGTGGTTCTATACATTATCTGAGCAACCACTTCATCATCTCTGGAAACTTCACCTCTCCCACTTTCTCCTATGTTGGAGAACACACAATGTCTCCACCACTCCCCAACCGCCCTGCAAAATTCTTTCTACTAGGAGTATAAGTATATAACTTTCTTTTGCTTACATTTTTACCCTTTTTTGCAGGCAACTCACAAATATTTCTCTGAAAAATTATAGTCACCCATCATACTAGGTGAAAAATAGAGGCATAGCTAGCCACATGTGCATGCCATCATTTTGTCAACATAATACGGCAGGCGGTAAAGTGCAAAAATTTCAGCTGAGGTCTCAGCCGCTAGATGCCGCTGATGTGTCTGGAGGCCCTAGGAACTATAAAGGCTTACATCTTGGAAAATAAAATGCTGTTACTATGGTGACCAGCTGAGATTATGGATAATGAGAGTACCATGTTTTCCACTCTCTAAGGAGCTATTGTTCTCCACATATTGCTCTATGCTGAACATTACTGACCTTCAAAATGTATCAAAATCATTGGTACTTTCCTTTCTAAAAAAGGATATTCCATTCAGTACTTTTGTGTGAGTGAGAAGCTGTACACGTCAGTTATTCACACACACACTCAGATACACACACAAAATATGGAAAGGAACCATTATTTAATGGATTTTTCTTATTTATGTACAGAGGAGTGATCAATGGCCTTAACAGTACATGATGTCATAGTTTTCTACAACTTCGTGTGTTTCCAAATTGTTTAAAATTAATTGAAGGAACTAACTCAGTACTTATCATCTCTATAATAGCATCAAATATCTATCTAGAAATAATTGTGGGCAAGAGTATGTTTTTAGTGGAACAAGGGTACAAGAAATTTCCAGTTTAGTTAGAGAAAAATCTTGAAATAGACACAGTTACTTTTCTTCTAAAGCTAGGAGTGGACAGGAAAACAGAGTCATATGGAAATAGAAATCTTTTACATAAAGTAGTTTGGAACAGGTGTTAAAATATGTTAAAAGAATAAATAATATTTGTTGTTTATTAGTTGTTGATTATTAATATTACTATCTCCAATAGGAAATCTGTGAAATTAAGGTTCATGTTTATGTATTTTTAGAAAATCAGGGGCTGCCCCAGTGGAGTAGCGGTTAAGTTCATGTGCTCTGCTTCAGCAGCACGGGGTTCACAGGTTCGGATCCCAGGCACAGACCTACATACCACTCATCAAGCCATGCTGTGGTGGCATCCCACATACAAAATAGAGGAAGATTGGCACAGATGTTAGTTCACAGATAATCTTCCTCAAGCAAAAAGAGGAAGATTTGTAACAGATGTTAGCTCAGGGCCAATCTTCCTCACAAAAAAAAAAAGGAAAGAAAATTAAATGTAAGAGAAATGTTCAATGGATATTGTGATGGTCTATAAGAATAACTTACAAAAAAAATTCCCCAAAAATAACTACTTGAACTTGCATAGCCCAAGGAAATAAAAATTAATTAATATATCTCAAAATTCAAGCAAGGGAAGAATTAATGACCAGATTTTTCATGTCAAAAGACTTTTACATAATAACTAATGAGTATGAAAAGTAATAAATATGTCATTTTTCACAATATATGATGGGTTCTCATTATCCCAGAAAACTCCACCCAGTCTTTCCTTTCAGAAACTATCACCAAGCTGTTTAAGCTTAAAGTGAATTTGATATGCCATTTCCTTGGGCCTAGCCTCCAATGGCATTAAATGATTCATAGAAATCGTAGCTTGGTATGTAGTTCTTGACAGTAGTTGCACCTTTTAAAAACAAATAAAAGACGGAGCAGACAAGAAGTATCTGGAAATAAATGTCAAGGGGCACTGTTAGAATACTAACCTTGTATTTGGGTCCAAGTTTCCCTAAATACAGGAAATTCTGAAAGTACAAGTCTGTGGCCACCCATATTCGTCTGTCACTTCCATGAAAATGTGATGGAGACATTCAAGCGACTAAAAACAATAGTGTGACATAACCACAAGGTATTTTATTCTCTGTATGAGTTTCCTAAGGCTGCCATAACAAACCACCACAAACTAGGTAGCTTAAAACAACAGAAATGTATTGTCACACAGTTCTGGAGGCTAGAAGTCTGAGATCAAGGTGTCAGCAAGCCCATGCTCTCTCTGAAACCTGTAGGGGAATATTTCCTTGCCTCTTACTAGCTTCTGGTGGTTTGCCAGCAATTTTTGGCATTCCTTGGCTGGCAGCTGCATACCTCCAACCTCTGCCTTCATCATCACATGGCATTCTTCTTGTGTGTCTCTGTCTTCACATGGCCTTCTTCTAACGACACAGTCATTTTGCATCAGGAGCCCTCCCTACTCCAGTGTATCCTCATTTTAACTAATTACGTCTACAACAACCCTATTTCCAAATAAGGTCACCTCCTGAGGTACTGGGGATTAGGACTTCAAAATATCCTTTTGTGGGGGACAGAACTCAACCCATAAGACTCACAACACTAGAGAGTATTTTGGTATAGCATCAAACCGTATAAATTATCACCATTTACTTCTCTTGACTTGCAATTGCTTTTTAGTAGATCATGAGATTTACAATCAGCTTTGTGATGCCATACTCAAGCATTAAAAATGGATTCCACTGACTAAAGAGCAGGAGGACTAGAGATTCAAAGAATACAAAAGATGGACTACAATTGCTTCTGACATCTTCCTGCAATCAGGCAGAAATGTATCTAAATCATAAAGTCTTAAAAAAACAGACTGATATTTTTTTCCAGTTGTCATTGGCAACTAAACAATTACCTTATGAGGATGGACATGAATGACATCAACAATTATTTTGAGGAAATGCTTAATTCTAATAATAATAATTGTGGCTTCATATTTTTCTAAGGAATAAATAACACATACCATTCATTCTCTATGTTTCATATAGTTATGTAAATAAAGACATTTAAAAAAAATTGCAGCTTCATGAATCTGTGGATTAACCATAAATACCTCTGTCTTCCATCTGCCCAACCAAGAGTATTCTAGTTATATTCAAACAATGTCACTTTTTTCAAACTTTCATCATGTCTTCCCATCAGATTTTGTTCCAATACTATAGTAAAAGAAGAAACAAAATGACTTCCAAAGTTTCAAAAAGTCAAAAATGTGCCCATAGATCCATTCATTGATCCTTTCAACTTCATCCATGAGAATGTACCATATTCCAGGCATTGTGATAGGTCTTGGATTTAAATAGATCCCAGGCCTGGCAATGAAACCAGCTATGGTGGTATATATGCTGAATCCTAACTAGACAATCAGGCTTGCCCAATACTTATTGAATATACAGTGAGTCCCTTGTATTAGAATATAAAGAAGAATGCAAAGGGTATCGCAAAAGATGTATTTTGTAAATTACATTTTGATTGCGTTTCCCAACAGTGACGCTAATGTAATTTTCGTTTGGATTTCAAGGGAAACTTTGGATTGCTTTTGTAAGTGTTCATTTGAAGAAACAAATATGCAGTCACATTTCCAGCAGCCTAATGGCCATCACCTGTATGTCCTGCCAATGCCACAAATTAAACATGTTCAACACCGAACTCATCATCTTCATTCTCTAACTCTACTTATTTGTATGCTTCTGATTTCTCTTGTTCACACCATCCCCTTTCCAACATCCAGGCTCAAAAATCAATCTTTTCTTCTTCTTTTTTTAACATTCTTTTCATGAGGCATCTCACTCACTTTCTCATTTTAACTCCACAATATTTTTCTAACTATTCTTTCTTTATTTTTACAAACATCACTCTCATTACCTCTCTTAGAACACTGGCTTTCTAAATGGTCTCTCAACTTGCTTTTCCAACATATTTATCTCATTGAAGCACAGATCTGATCATGATATCCCCTTAAATAAAACTCTTTTCTTGTTCCCATTGGCCCACAGAATAAAGGTCAACACCCTTTGTCTAGCATCCAAGTTCTTCCATAATTAGTGTCCTATCTCCATTTCTCATTTTCCTATTGTTTATCATATCCAGAAGACTGTTTTCAAAGTAAAATAACTGCTGTTAACCTGAGCATTCCCAATTCATGACATTACTCATGCTAGTTCCTCAGTGAGAATGCCTTTACATCATATACAAATTCTATTATTCAACCATAATAATTACTGTTTTTATTTAACTATATGAAATGAGAGTCTGAGTTGATTTACTACAACCAAATGATGTACTTCCAAATCCTTCAAAACCTATCGCCTGCTTTAATATCTCCAAGATCTATCAGAAATATAATATTTTCAAAAATCCACAAATTGAGTGATTATTTGCATTTTTTTTCCATTATTAATAGAAGAAAAGCACGAATGTGGATTTTATTATTAAAAAAGACTATTTAATATGGTCTTCTTTGTATAACACAAATTATTCAAATTCATAATCACCCTACTCAGAAGTATTCCATAACAAAATTCTTCAAGAAAGTAAAGCAGAGTAAAACACAATTTGTTAACAATTAAATCTCCAATTGTTATTTTGCTCAGGGAACTCTATGTTCATTAGTCCACATAATATTTTCATATTTAATATTTTAATATGATCATAGAAGAAATGCATGCTTGATGTGAAGTAAGAAGAGAAGTTAAATTCCCAGTTATATGCCGGTAAGAAAATTTACAGTTTAGCTTTGCTACAACCAGAATTATTGCTATTCCAAAAAATTTTTTTTGCAATAAAAACTAAATACATGAATGGAAATAGTCAAAGTCAAATTTATTTCCATTTTAGTATAATTCTTTCAAATCAATAACTTTTTGAAATTTTTTTTCATTTTTAATGATGTTAAAACCTCCAAAGAGGGCCAGCTCTGGTGGCATAGTGGTTAAGTTCAGTGTGCTGTGCTTCGGTGGCCCAGGTTCAGTTCCCAGGAGTGGACCTACACACTTGTGGCCATGCTGGGGCAGCAGCCCACGTGCAAAATAGAAGAAGATTGGCAACAGATGTTAGCTCAGGGCACATCTTCCTCAGCAAAAAAAAAAAAATGAAAACCTCTAAAGAAGTGTTTGTGAATTAAAGATGAAGATTTGTTAAGTGATTTTGTTTGATAAAATTATATTAATATATAAAAGAGATGTTTTATTCTTTGGCATTTTTGATATTACAGATTGAGAAAAAATAAGGATTTTCACTGAAAAAAATCTTTGAGAGTTCTACGCAAGAAGGCAAATAAATGTACCTTGACATATGCACTATGCCCCAAATACATAGTAGTGATTAATAAAATATAAAATGAGAAAACCAAAAATTCACCTGGGCTCAAAACCAAGATCCACATTTCTGTAAACCAGAGTCCCAATGGGAACAGGACTGAAGCCCAGGGCAGCTGGACTCCTGGACAGAACAGGCACAGTGGCAGCTTCTGTTTAGGCTATGGGTTCAGGAAAGAGTCCAGAAGAGAACAGGAAGCCCAGAAGCAGAGCCACGCACATAGAGGATCCAGGTATGTGGTATGATGACCACACATGCCAGTTTGTTCACAATGCAGGTCCCAGCTTACACTGTTGTCCTGGTGTTTTGTCTGGTCTAGGAAGTCTCTTGTTCGTTTGCTTGTTTCATTTTTTTTCAATGATTTCCAATAGTTGCATTAAATTAAGTAAGGATGCGGTATCTTTTGTACTTCCAGAATCTTCCATGGTCTGTCTAATGTTGTATGAGATGCATGTGTAATGACTGAGTTAAACTAGCTTTGTCTGATCTTTCCTGGATACAACATAACTAATAACACACATCCTAGGAAAACATTCAGTGTAGGCACCGAGAGGAGTAGCTAAAGGCTCTTTCCAGCCGCCAGGGGTTGTGAGAGAAGTACTTGATGCTGGGTGCTTTTGCAAGCCATTTATATACCAGCCAGCTTTGCATGTCTCATATTTTGGCCTATAAGGTACACCACGCTGCCAGACCACCAGTCGGTGGACCATGCCTTGGCCTGAAAGATGTGCAAAGCTGCCAGTCGATGCGGTCCTTGGGTATTGTGGGAAATCATACTGTGGGATGTGTTTGTAAGATACAGAGACAGAGTAGTTGTACTGTAGACTCTATAGACATTAGTTGGAATGCACTTAAATAGTTCTGTCATTTATTGTATGGTGGAAATATATAACTTTTAATTTTTACAAATAAACCCTTTTGACAACGAGTTCAAAATATGAGTGCTTATGCTTAATGAAAAATTAAACACAGAATTTATGTATCCCAAAAGGCTGATGATGGACATATAACTTCCACAAAATGTTTATGGATATATATATTTCACTATAGGACCCTAAGTGTATACATTAAAGCCAAAATACACAGATTTACCAAAGAACTATTAGCATCTTGTTCCAAGTTAGAAGTTATTTTAAGAAGACCCTGCTGAAGACTACAGTTTAATAAAGAAGCTACAGGATGTGCATTTCATACCAAAGCATTTTCATGCTTTCTGTGAAGCATGACTTTTTATTTAGATCAAATGATTGTTTTCTAAATTAAGTTCACTCATTTTCCAATTCAAGTTCTCTTACGCTCAATTGAAAAGGTAAGCAATAGCTGTTAACATGTTGCTGGATCCAATACTAAAATAACTTCACAGTTTAATATTCCTGTTTGTATATGTGTTACTAAATGCTTCAAATAAAATATAGGTTGCTTCCAAAATTGATTTGATTTTTTTCAACCAATTCATGGAATAATACTACAGATGTTAGAAGTTCATTATGTTGTAGTTTGAAAATGTAAAATTATTATGAATGTTGTTTAGTTTAAATTTAAATTTAGTTTAAAAGTTCAAAATGTAACATCATCTTTTTTCGGTGATGATATAAATTTTGGTGGAGGACATTTATGTAGAAATGTGTGGATTTTATACATAGTTCAAAAACACTTATAGATCAATATGAAAAACAAATAAAACCATACTTTAGTCATGTTTATAAAATAACTAGAAAATAGTAAATACTATAAATTTCAATGCATAGTAAGGAAATATAGAAGTGGAAAGTCTATAAGAAGATACTCAACCTCACTTTAAGCAAAATGAAACAATGAGAAATTTCCAGAAAACAAAAGGCCACATATTTTCATCACTTTGTGAAAAGAGAGCACTAGAGCCATGAGCTGGAAAAGAAATCATGACCTAACTCTTCTTTCTGAAAGTACATTCAAGTACTCATTTTATTTCGAAAATGAACAAGATAAAAGCATGGTGTGGACTCTCAATTTTCATTTATAAATTATAAAATAATTATAAAAATTATAATTTTATTTATAAAAATTGAATAAGAAAATGAAAGCCAGATAGTAAATCATGCCTACAAAGGAAATAAAAACTATAATTTAATATTTCAAAATGAGCTTAAAGAAAATAAGAAATGTAGAAATCATAAAAGAACATATTATAAGTTGGAAAATCTCAAAAATAAGATATTTGGGAAATAGGAAGATGTAAAAAGATGTGTGACAGCACTTAGGCAAGAATTGAAAGGAAAAGAAAATACTACTTCAGAGATAACAAAACTAAAATAGATAGATTACAAGAGCAAATAAACACAATAGATGATGCCTTCAGGAAAATAAAAGATGGAAAGGAGAAAAACATTTAAGAGCAAAAGAAATGAAGAAGGAATGATAAGGATTTGTGACATAATGATAAATATAGAAGATAAATTAAGAAAATTCAATAGACATAAAAATGGTTCCCAAAAAGAAAACCTACAGCAATGGAATATAAAAAATGCTTAAAACAATAACTCAAGAAAAATTTCCAGAAATGAAAGACCTGAAATTACTTACCTGGAAATTGACCTATAAAGACCAATACCAAGACATATTCTCATAAAACTCTTAGACTTTAAAGACATTTTTTGCTTCCCAGCAAAAAGATCAAGTCTTTTAAAGGGAAGAAAACCAGATTATTATTAGACTTTTCAAAAGCAACACTTTATGCTAGAAGTCAATGGAGTAACACATTTTAAATACTGAAGAAAATAAAATAGGGTCCACAAATTATTATTTTTTGTGTGTGTGTGTGTGAGGAGGACCAGCCCTGAGCTGACATCCAATGCCAATCCTCCTCTTTTTTTTTTTGCTGAGGAAGACTGGCCCTGGGCTAACATCCATGCCCATCTTCCTCTACTTTATATGGGACGCCGCCACAGCATGGCTTAACAAGCGGTGCGTCGGTGTGCACCCGGGATCCGAACAGGCGAACCCCGGGCCGCCGCAGCAGAACGTGCGCACTTAACCGCTTGCGCCACCGGGCTAGCCCCTAGGGTCCACAAATTTAACATCCAAGCCCAACTGATCTTGAAGCATAAAAACCTCAGACAACTTGTCATGAAACGCAAGAATTTATGGGATATTGTTCCCATGAGTCTTTCTCGGGGAAAACAAAGAGAATGAGCTTCAGACAACCAGCTAGTCCAGAGATCATCAACATAAAGATTAGCGGAATCTTAGGGACTGGTCCTACCATTAACATGGGCGGCACCAGGAAAGGTTCAAATGCGCTTATCAGTTTCACCGTCAAACCCATCACCACCTCAAACCAGAACAAACTGAGCACTCACTTGTTCCTAGTTTTGAGCTTCAAAATCTTGAGCTGCTGGGAACTGACCCGTGTGGAGGTTCTGATCTAAGTTACTCATTTAGTGCATATTATTCTTCTTATTCAGTGACGCTCATGAGAAATTTCTGGAAGCGGTGTGAGTGATTGCAACTTAATTTTGTCCACTGGGCCTCTGCAGAAAGCAACTGCTTCATAAACATTTATGCCATTGTGCTTACACTTCAAAAAATATGACATTACTTTCTGTCTTTTTCAAAACATTTATTTCTACAGTTGATGTGACTTCCTGTCTGTATCTTTTCTCCTTCACATATTAAAGACCAGTTTTCAAAAAGAAGAATGAAAGCGAGGAGGAGGAAGAAAGAGGGGAGGGAGAGCAGGAAAGGTAAAGATGGAGGTTGGAAAGGGAGGGAAGGAGGATGGGAAGGGGAAGAAGAGCTAATTGCAGAAGGAACTGTGAATTCAAAGTAATTAACTGGACAGTGACAACGATGTCAACTCCCAGGGCAACAACACAGTCAGACACCACGGTCTAAGTGACAGGGACAACAGGTTTGCAGATTGCAGTGACCAGGTTACAAGGCAAAGAGCAGCATCAAGGTGATTTTCGCATCCGCCAGGAGGCTTTGTGAAACTCCTGGGACTCTGCTAGGGGGATGACAGAGACTTGGGAGAACTGGAGTCTCAATGGTTTACCTGTTGGGGCTCAGATGACGAATTTTGCCACTATGTCTGTCTCTTTCCTCTTCCTTCAGGTTGATTAGACCTAGAGAGCTAGGGATTACCTTAGATTGAAAACCACCGCAACAAAAATGTTGGTTATGTATCCCACGAAAACGTTAACCAAGGATATTAACAATGTGTCAAATAAATAGCTTCACACGTAGTGTCGTTGAATTTAATCCTATTTTTGGCATTGTGAGAAACAACCTTGTGAAATAACGTCTAATTGGTACTGACAGAGCTGACTTTTGACATCCTCTTGCTTGTTTGCAGAGCGAGTACTAACAAATTGCATTCTAGAATGTTGTGAGACCTGTGAAATAAATGCATTTTCCCCCCTTACTTCCGGTCCACAGACACAATCCACATATGCTTAAATTTGCCTTTCCATCTACCAAATATGAATTAATGGACTGTTTGCTGGCAAGAATTTTCCGTTTTTTGAGAACGTCATTAGATAGTCAAGATCTTTTGAAGCTCAAGCTAAGCTATAAAAAAATCATGCAATTACTTTAAACGTGAAAATAACTAAATGAAATATCCACTCACATAAGACTCACCTGTGTGTATATCTATTACCAATTGAAAGTATCATTATAAACATAACTAATGTGTGCACAAAAGTGATCATAATTTCACAATAACATTTTCGGTTTCCTGGAACTAAAATACTCACAGTAAGAAACACATTCATTTGATGTTAGATATTATGTCTTAAATTAGCTTGACAGAAAAAATTTGTTAATATTTGGAAAATATTTGGCAGCTAAGAGGTATATACCATAATTTATAATTTTAAATAAATATAAATTTCTCCTTGTAGAATTACATAGGCTTAAATTTCCATATACAGAAACTAGAATTTTCAGTGTAGTTTCCCAAAGAAAACAAAAGTATTTTAGTAATATACCAATAAGCATAATTATATATCTCTTTGTTCAAAGTCATTTTTGCTAAACTCCTGAAATTTTACAAGAAAAAGGAAATAAGCATACAACGATGCTCTTTCTGAAGGCTAGATGTCACCCCAAACTGACACATATAATTGCCATTTATTGAATGCTCTCTGTATATTTGTGGGTGTTTTATATTCAGTTTATCTCAAATCCAAATAGGACTTCTCATTCCAATTTTTCAGATATAGCAATTAAGTTACAAAGTTTTAAATAACCTGTCCACATTCACTCAGGCCATAAGTGTTAGAACTGGAATTCCATCACAGATCTGTCAGAGAACAACCCGCACTCTTTCTACTACGCTACACATCAATCATGATTTATTTCCTAATAAAATTTAATTTTTGAAATTTCAGTTTCCTTTTGCGTAAAAAGACTCTGTCCTACCAATTTTTAGGTAGAATTTACAGGAGTTAATCCTGGATAAACTTAGCTGGAAAATAGTTGAAGAAAGAAGAGGATACTCATTATGGAAATAAAGGAACAGTCAAGACAATGGTGATAGAATGGAGTTTGGTTTCCAGAAGATCCAAGTTGCTTTCCAGTGTTTCCCTTACAAGAGCAATATCATCGTTATCGACGGCTCTTGTCAATGAAAATGTCAGCCATCTTTTTAGTTATTTACCTTTCACTGTAAAAGTGCATTTCTACCCTGGGCTACATAGTAATCATATATTAATCATTGATTTAAGCTTTTTGTTTATTTTTTATACTGTGTCCTGATCCTAGAGAAGAAAAAGGGTTGTGGCATCAGACAGACCTAGATTCAGACCCTGACTCCCTCACTTACTAGTTGGAGCACAAGACATTGGAGCTATTATTTAATCATTCTCGTGATTTGTAAAATGGAGAAATTAATAGTTACCACATAGTTATGGTGAGAATTAAAATGGTTAATATATGAAAAGGGCTTAGCCAATCCTGGACTCATAATGGGCACTCAGAAAAATTTAGTCACCTTGCTGTCTTTTTGTTTCTGTTTTAACCTCATAATGCTTATCAAAGTATAATTTTCAAAAATTTATAAGCATAACTCCCAGGCAAATAATAAATGAACATGTGCCAAAGATTTTATTCTACCTATTAATTAATGAGAGATTTAATAAGGTGCTAAGACTAGTTCAAAAAAGAACTTGAAAAACAAATATATGTGTAGGTAGTCAAGAATACTGAAATGAATTTGCTAGTAGATGCAAAGCTCGTTAATATAAAATTTTAAAAAGTGATGTTTCTAATGTTTGAAAATCAAATGTAATATTTGTGGTTATCTTTTATGGGATGAAAATTGTTTCTCTACTGGACAAAATTTGTTTGCATTACTATGGATAAAAATCATTTACATTGTTATTAGTTTTTTTTTTTCTTTTAAAGTTTTTGTTTATTGCGGTTTATAACATTGGTTTATAACATTGTATAAATTTCAGGTGTGCATCATTATACTTCTGTTTCTGCATATATTACATGGTGTTCACCACCCAAATACTAATTACAACCCATCACAACACACATGTGCCGAATTATCCCTTTCACCCTCCTCCCTCCCCTCTTCCCCTCTGGTAACCACCAATCCAATCTCTGTCTTTATGTGTTTGTTTATTGTTGTTGTTATCTAGTACTTAATGAAGGAAATCATACTGTATTTGACCTTCTCCCTCTGACTTATTTCACTTTGCATAATACCCTCCATGTCCATCAAATTAAAAAGCTTCTGCACAGCAAAGGAAGCCATCAACAAAACGAAAAGACAACCTAACAATTGGGAGAAGATATTTGCAAACCATACATCTGATAAGAGGCTAATCTCCAAAATATATCAAGAACTCATACATCTCAACAACAAAAAAACTAACAACCCAATTAAAAAATGGGCAAAAGACCTGAACAGACATTTCTCCAAAGAAGATATACAGATTGCTATTAGTTTTCTACAGGTTAATCTCGACCTCTACTGAGTTATAAAATATCTTAGTCAATAGAAAGTGTATCAAATGTGCCCACCCTGTTATAACCAAATAATCCCCATATGTACCGTTAGACAATGCCTAGTCCTCTGCTAAAAGGATGCCTAGTAATCTCTTCTGCACACTCTCAAATCCGGACATGCTATAAAGCATAAAGCTTGCTTTATAATCCTCTATCTCAGTTTTTGAGCAAATGATTCCTAAACCTCCATTCTCTCTACAATAAACAAAACATGCTTTCAACACTTGAGGTAAACTATATATACTTATTTCTTAAAGCGCTTTCTCATCTATTTATATTTTCTTCTTTCTATGTCTTACTTGTCTGTATGGATAGTGTGTATATTTCAGTGATGAAGAAAACTTGCTCCACAGCATTATTCACAATAGCCAAGACTTGGAAACAACCTAAGCACCCATCAAGGGACAAATGGATAAAGAAGATGTGGTATGTACACACAATGGAATACTACTCAGCCATAAAAAAATGAAATTTTGCCATTTGTGACAACATGGTTGGACCTTGAGGGTATTATGCTAAGTGAAATAAGTCAGAGGCAGAAAGTCAAATACCATATGCTCTCACTCATAAATAGAAGCTAAAAACAACAAACAAATACATAGAGACAGAGATTAGATGGATGGTTACTGGTCGAGGGGAGGGTGAAAGGGAAGACTGGGTACAGGTGTATGGTGATGGATGGTAATTGGTCTTTGCATGGTGACCAATTACATATTGGTCACCATTACTTATTGATGTAATCTGCACAGAAATAGAAATATAATTATGTAGACCTGAAATTTATATAATGTTATAAACCAATGTTACCTCAATTAAAAAAAAAAGATAATAAAGCAACGTTAAAGAAAAAAGAAAAATCGCTCCGGATGCAATTCTGGCTCCTCACTAACTGTCTGTGTGATCACGGGCAAGTCACTACTGCTCTCTAAGCCTCAGTTTCCTCCTCTGAAATACCGGGAAGTAAAAGCATCTACATTATTAAATTATTGTAAGGGTTAAATGAGGTAAGACGTGCACAATTATAGAATCATTTCTGACACACGGTAATCATTCATTAAATGTTGTTTTAATTTTGTTATTATTTTCTAGAGAGATTGGGACAACATTCATTGAGCTTTTGGTTGTAGAGTAGCCACCAGAAGAAAATGGGAAGAATAGCAAGTAACAAAGGCTTCTAGAATAGTTGCATCATATGGTAGTTTTATTCTTAATTTTTTGAAGAATCTCCATACTGTTTCCCATAGTGGCTGCATAAGTTTGCATTCCAACCAGCAGTGTATGAGGATTCCCTTGTCACCACATCCTCTCCAAAATTTGCTATTTTTTGTCTTTTTAATAACAGCCATTTTGATGAGTATGAGGGGATACTTCATTGTGGTTTTGATTAGCATTTCCCTAATGACTAGTGATACTGAACATCTTTTCATGTGCGTGTTGGCCATCTGTATGTCTTCTTTGGAAAAATGTCTGTTCAGATCTTCTACCCATTTTTTATTAGGGTCTTTTATTTTTTTGTTGTTGAGTTGAGTTCTTTATATATTTTGGATATTAACCTCTTATCAGATGTATGATTATCCAAAGAATACAAAAACACTAATCTGAAAAGATATATACACCCCTATGTTCATTGCAGCATTATTCACAATAGCCAAGACATGGAAAAAACCTAAGAGCCCATCAACAGATGAATAGATAAAGCAGATGTGGTACATATACACAATGGAATACTATTCAGCCATAAAAAAGATGAAATCTTGCCATTTGTGACAAGATGGATGGACCTAGAGGGTATTTTGCTAAGCAAAATAAGTCAGATAGAGAAAGACATATACCATATGACTTCACTGATAGGTGAATGTTAAAAAACGACAAACACATAGATACAGAGAACAGATTGGTGCTTACAAGAGGGGAAGAGGGGTAGGAAGAAGGTGAAAGGGGGATATTTTTATGGTGATGAAGCAAGCTAGACTTTTGGTGGTGAACACGATGTAGTGTATACAGAAGTTGAAATATAGTAAGTACACCTGAAATTTATATAATTTTATAAACGAATGTTACCTCAATAAAAAAAAAGCTTCTGGACATTGTTAGTAATGATAAATGTGACAATGAAGTAAACTTTGGGGACTGTGGTTCAAAGATTGTGCTTCAAAAGTCAAAAAGAGGCACATTTATTGGTTTTAGGGTAGGCATTTTCGTTCCTCAACTAAGTGGCTCCATGTATTTTCACTTGGAAGACGCAGTTATAAAACAGAGATAAAAATACACAAAGGAAAGACTTTGCTTCACAAATAATATGCCCCAAAAATCATTAGCTATGTTATATTGTTGATTTCTTTCGAAAATTTAACTATATAGGTGAAGTTTGAAGTTTAGTAATGTATGGAATGAAAAATAATTCTGACCCAAACACCTAACTCAAGTACCTTCCTTTTGTTTTTTAAGAAAAACATATCAAATATTTCACTCCCTTACAGTTAAGGATGGTCTGATTTATAAGGTAATGAGCTTCCAGCCCCTTATATGAGAATGGTGAAGAAAGTATATGCTAAAACACTATAAGGTTACTTTTATTTCTGTGATCCTGAAACATGCTCTGCTATAGCACAGACCCCATGTATAATACTGGTTAAGCTTAGACCTCGGAGTTTTTATTTTTTTGGCATTTTTGTTTGGTATTGTTCTGCTTTTTACCTTCAAAAGTTAGGGTTAAAAAGAACAGTCTGATGCAACATGACATCCCTGGGAAGAACAGCTAGACTTATATTCTATAAAATCTTGTTAAGCTTGGATTTCAACTAAAATGTTCTATAATTTCTTAAACTTGGATGATATATTAAAACAAGGTTCCAAAATGATGTATTAACCTTCACTCTTTCTAAAAAATATATAAAACTTTAACAAAAACACAAGAAGAGTAACAAAGTATATTCTTGGCTGACAGATGACTCACATACTTAACAAAAGTCTCTATTTACCCTCTAACTCACAAATGTACAAATATAGAACACATCTTATGTGGGGGACTAAATTTCTATGTCCAAAGCCATGAAATTACCAACGAATAGCCAAAATTTAGGGTCTCATAAATTAACTGAGCCATATCATAAACTGTTTGAATTACAGTCCTCTAATATTTTGCTACATAATTAAGCTTCAAATATGTAGTATTTATATAATTCCATGGTTTGAAATTTAAATACAAGTTAGGAAAGATTTTATAGTATATGTAATTACAATATATATAATTTTATATATTATTTAAACAACCACATTTATTTTGGAAAATAGTTGTGTTTTAAGCAAAAAAAAAAAAAACCAAAAAGTGAACCAACATGGGGCAAAGTTTTGACTTACTTTGAACACTCCATATAACAAAAGTTTAGAATAAATTATGAACTAAGTATGTGAGACATTGAAAAAATAGAAAGTACAAGAAATAAAATTAAAACTTTTATTGTACTATACTTTAACCGGAAAAGCTCCTGAAACTCTTTTCCCAATTCACTAATTTAATCTACAATTTTTTTGGACTCTTAGGGCAAGCAATACAATATGTGAGCTGGCTCATAATTTGAAATGAATGGATATTCAAATATCAGATCGGGGTAACTTGAGGATGCAAGTATGGCCTTACAAATCTGCAAGAAATAAAATCAGAATGAAGATGGATCTTTCCAGTTTTTCAATGTAGATTTCTAAAGCTACATTTTCCGATTCTTTGTCTTCTCTGAGCTTCCACAAAAAGATTTCAAAAGGCATTGTGGGCTAACATAAAAAATGTACTACTGTATTTGAGATTTCTTAAGAATATTATCTACTTAGAAGATAGAATCAGATACTAAGTTCAGTGAATCTGTACATAGCCACTTTTCTAAAAAAGCAGACTTTTGGCTCTGTACTGCCTGACAATTTCTTTGTCCAAGCCACACTAAAAATAGATCTTTATATAATGGAAATGTTGAGGCATTAACTATAGCAATGTGAATGAGCACCACTATAATAAGGATTTCTCATCAACTCTTGGTTTATGTTATATTAACATATGAAAAAGCTATTTAAACATTAAAATTAATACATCATGAAACAATGGTAATGCTTCATACAAAATATAGTTTTATTTGAATCACAACTACTCATAACAGCTATGAATATCCCCATTCAAATTGCTATCATGAATATTGTATAAAATGAGAAGAATAAACTAAAAGTAAAATTAGAATACTGCTTTATAAATTATAATATGTCAAGCTAACAAATGGGAGACTTGTCATATTGAGCAACTAAATGTCTAAATGATCATTCAGCACTCATAGTGTAGGAAGGAAAAAAACATTGGCTTTGTTGCCTCTAAAGCAGTTGCTCGATTTTTCATACTGTCATTCTGCTCTATTAGCAAAGCCTAACACAATTAGGTATGAATATGCAGTAATAACATGCAAATTGTTCCCTCGCAATTGCCCTAAGGCAGCAGTCTCAGCCTTTCTAGGCTTGATTCCTTCTACATCATTACAGGCTTGGCATAATACATCAGAATAAAAAATCCCTGAGCCTTATTGCATGTGGCCAGCTAGTAAAATCCTCGGTAGCTGTTAACCACTCTCCCTCGATGGGTTTGTTAGCAATGCTGTCCCCAGCTCCCTGCCACTCCTGCTCTTGTACATGTTTCCCTTGGGTAATGTTAGACACTACATTTGAGCCTGCCAGAACAATTAACCCTACTGTTAATTAGAACGAAATGTCAGGCGCACAGATGGTACAAGCTGACACCCTGCCATCCCGCCAACTGCTGCTGAAAGCAGCTACCCCACTGCTGACAGCTGCTCAGCCATGTCCCAAACCAGCAGATGTCAAAACTTTCCAGCTGAGGAAGGTTAAAAAAACCAAAGAGGAGGGGCTTCTCATCCCAGCAGTGATGATGACTGTTTTACTGCTATTGTATCTATTACCTGTTGTGGTACTGTACCAGTCAGGAGGCAGTCTGCCAGAAACAAGACACAAATTTCAAATAATGATACTAATAAACATAACGTAAATAAACACAATATGGCTACAATTCAGCACAAGTATAAAAATGGTGCAGGCAACAAAGTCACTGAAGTTTTCACTAAGTTCTCCATGAGTTGAACAGGCATATTTTAATGTATGTTTTCAAAGAGAAAGAAAAATCTCTTAATCTTCCCAAATCAGGTCATTAAAAAGGCCACAGAAAGGGCCGGCCCCATGGTGTAGTGGTTAAGTTTGCGCACTCCACTTTGGCGGTCGGGGTTCGCAGGTTCGAATCCCCAGGTGCGGACTTATGCACCGCTCATCAAGCCATGCTGTGGCAGCGTCCCATATACAAAATAGAGGAAGATGGGTATGGATGTTAGCTCAGGGCTAATCTTCCTCAGCAAAAAGAGGAAGATTGGCAAGGGATGTTAGCTCAGGGCTGATCTTCCTCACCAGAAAAAAAAAAAAGGGCTACAAAACATTGCCTACCTAATCTTCAGAGAAAATGTTTACTTTGTTTTCAGAATTCATACCTAGGGATGAAATAATTACTTTTTTCCTGGTGTCTTTTGTCGTTCATAATTTATGAATGTAATTTATGAGATGATAGTATATGTTTCCCTCTATCCTCATACACACATAGGTAGCCACCAAAAAGAGATAACAGGGTGTTATCCAAGAAAATATAAAAAACTAAAATAAAATCTAATTTGACAATAAAATCACAGCTAGATATGATTTTAGTTAGAAAACAGCTTCAGAATTCTGACCTGAATATTGCACTAATTTTGTGGCCAAAAAAAAAAAAATAGTGATCTCATTATGAATTAGTTGGAAATTCCAGTTACTTCTAAACACAAGAGGACTGGATCATAAACCCTTAGTATTTACTTTTGACTTTAAAAAATAACAATTTTGTGTCTGATTGTTATTAAACGTGGAAAGTGTTAAAGTGTAAAAGTAATCTCTTTTCAATTATGCTATTTTGAGTCATTCTCTGTAGCAGCATGAATGCAGGTGGATATTATAACTTAAATGCCACAGGAAATATGCCAAAAAATTTAAAGTTCATGTTTCTGCTATTTCTACTTCAATCAGACATCATTTATGGCTAAATTATTCATTATTACATAAGTACACACACACAAAACACAACGTAAAAGCCTTCTGAGTACTCAAAAGGAATTAAAAATCACACACATGCAACTCATTTTCTCTAATTAGGCAAAAATAATCAAAATACTAACACATGTATGGACCAAGTATCAGTTAGGGTTTTTCCATCATTCATAACCAAAATTAACTTATCCCAAGAGGAGATTTACCAGAAAGGTATAGAATGTTTCATAGCACATTAAAATGATTTTAAAAAGCTGAAGAACTGACTTGGAAACTACAGAAACAATTTAGGGAACTAGTTGGCGGGAACCATGGACAACCTGAGACACTAAGATGATCACCTCGAATAATTTCATCTTCTAAGAATTTAAACTTCAATTGCCCTACTTTGGTTCATGTGCTCTAGCTAGATACGTGCAGTGCAACTTAATGATTCCAACAACACTGGAATCAATGTTTAGGTTATTGTTATCAGAAGGCAAGAGGATTCTATGTGTCAACTACAATAGTGACAAAGGTGACCAATATCCTGTGAAGTCAGGGCTAAAGGATTCCAGGAAGGGCTTTGATGCCAGCTTGGTTAAAACTACAGAGATGAGTATAAGCAAGGGGATAAGCAAGTAAGTACTCCAGGTATGAAATTGAGAATAAATAAGATTTTTGACCTGGTGATCAGAAGCTGACTGATCTGAGCATTGAACATATCACTAGAACAAACCAATACCAATAATGACAGTGACAACTCTTACTACTATTACTTCCACCAATTTCTTCTAAGTACTACATTTCTATAGCATTTCACAGTTTATAAAATACTTCTCAACTAGGTTTTTCTTTGATTCTTACAATTCCTACATGGGAAATACATGCTACACATATTTGGTGACTGCTATATATAAAGAATCAGGTGCCAAGTTATAGGTACATTAGAGTCAACATATGAAAAGACTTTGTTGCTAACACACATGAAGAATTTGGTATTTGTCGGATACAGGTTTTTGGAAATCTAGAATTCTTTCTTCAGCTAGTAACATTTTCTAGCAGCAATATTAAGGAAATCTTTTAAATATCATTTCCTACTTCATTATTTGATTCCAAAAATGTTATTTGAGCAACTCCCAAATGTCAAGCCCAGATCAAGATACCAGGAGTAGTGAGGAAAATGAGATACATCCCTGGCCTCAAGAAACTCAGAATCTACTATGGAGAGGCAATCATGTACACGAGTGTATAAGTTGTTCGTAATTGTTAGAGCAGAGATGCGATGAAGGCTCATGTGGACACAGGAAGGCAGTGCCAGTTCCTACGTGGGGACCATCAAGAAAAGCTCTTGAAAGTGACGTGAGACCATTGATATATTTGAAAATCAGTCTGTTCCAAAGTTTCACAAAATATTACTCAGCATACAAAAGAGGACAAGAAAGATCTTTATGAGTTAAATACAAAAACTTAATAAAAAATAAATCTATTCCTAAAATGCACAAACCATAGGTTAAACAAAACAATAAACTGCTTATGGTTTAATCTCTTCTTTTTGTAAAATGTCTCTTTGAAAGTCATGTGATAAAATAATATGCTACTGAATTCAGTGTTGGTGTTCAACTGGGAAATGTCTCTATTTCAACTATGTTTTGAGTTTAGAATAACATATTAAAGATGCACGGTATATAACATTAAAGTGTTCCTTGACTTCCACAGAAATTCCAATACTGAAAAATGAGATATATATTAAGTTGAAATTATGGGTATGGCCAAAATCTTTTTTTTTTTTAATTTTTTGTTTATTGCAGTAACATTGGTTTATAACATTGTATAAATTTCAGGTGTACATCATTATACTTCTATTTCTGCGTAGATTACATCATGTTCACCACCCAAATACTAATTACAACCCATCACCACACACATGTGCCGAATTATCCCTTTCGCCCTCCTCCCTCCCCCCTTCCCCTCTGGTAACCACCAATCCAATCTCTGTCTCTATGTGTTTGTTTATTGTTGTTATTATCTACTACTTAATGAAGGAAAAAAAAATCTTTTTGAATATTTTTGTAGGACAAAAAGTGAAAATCACACTTAACCCATTCAAAATTAAAGTGTATGTAGCTATACACAAAATTGTATAATTTTGCCATCTCTATTAGAACGTTGAATAAAGTTAATCATAGTCTATCCATGTATATATATTTTTGATTTTCCATAAAAATGTTTAATTACAATGTGATAATTCTCTGTTTTATGCCATTGATTTAAAATAATTTACAAAAGGTTACTTTGGACATAAACACCATTAGACGCTAGAGTGTTGAACATTTTTAAACTCATAAATACAACAAATTCAAGTCATATCATTCAAACTCAATCAGAAATAAGATAAAATATATTTTTTCTGGAACTCCTGTTTTGGCTGCTTTTTGATGATTCAATTCTCTTTTACAGGCCAGGGCTTCTTCTTAATATCTGCACCCATTGGTACACAGATTGTAATTTTCGACTTTTATCTTCCATACCCTACCAATGTAAAATTTGTATATTTTCCAAGGTTTAAATATGCAAATGAAAACTTTTACTTGTAAGAATTAATAACAAAATCTTAAAGTTTTATAGTGTTTCAGAGTTTATGAATTGCTTTTACATATAGCATTTTACATAATCCCTACAACATTACAACACAGAAGATGCTATCATCCTCATTTTTCAATGAGTTGCTCTGGATCACACAATTAATAAGTAGCAGAGCTAAGACCAATGTCAGGTCACAAGCCAAGTCCAGTGCTCTTTCCAATTTAACACCACCTATGTGTAGCCTGACTCATCAGCCACATGACAAGGAATGGACGTGCAAGTCCATCAGCATAGTGTAACAGTACTACCTCTGTTTTGTCAATTAAGCCTATTTTAGTTTATTGGAAACAAATGATAGAGACTGGCCTCAAAAATACCCAGTCATCCATTTTTCTCGGCAACCACAATTAAAAGGCAAAGACGTCTAGACAACCTGGAAAAATGAACCAGGGATATTTAGTGAACAGTTGTGAAAAAGATCATAGCGTGGGTATTAAATACTTCAACAGAAATCATGTAGCTTCAGTTCCTTGAAGACTTAATAGTGCAAATGATAAATTTTCTATCAGAATAAATACATTTGTATTGAAAGACATGCTTATTTAGAAAAATAAGATAAGAATTGTCAGATAAAGTAAAACATTTTGCATACACAAATCTCTCCTCTCCAGCCTGGGAACTCAAAGTCTAAGAGAAAGGAGGAAGGCAAGAGAGAAGCAGATACAGAAAGAGAAAGAGAGAAACAGATATAGACACAAAGGGACAGGAAGAGAGGTAATTTAGGGAACTGGTGAGGGTTGGTAAGTGGAGTAAAAATATAAGAACGCGGTAAGAACATTAGTTGTGGGTCTAAAGAGAAAGATTCTAGGCAGCTGTTGTCTATATAACAGTCTCCCTGCCGAAAACATTATTCCCACAAAATACCTAAATTTCATTCATATTGTATTTATTTCATGAATACAATATTTCATTTTGTCACATTGTTTTAATTCCACTAGAGGATTATTCTCTAAAAAATGATGTTTTGTAAAAATTTGAATATCTCCGCGAGGGTTAAAATACTGTTATTGATAGTGGAGTTCTACAACAATACAACTGGGAAAAAAAACTTAAGCTATTGCTTAGCTTAAAATCCCCATTTTAAACATGATGCTAAGAACTTGAAAGTTGAAACTATTTGTTTAAAATTACAAAGCCCAGGGGTCGACCTGGTGGCACAGTTCAGATCCTGAGTGCGAATCTACACCACTCATCAAGTCTTGCTGTGGTGGTGTCCCACATTCAAAATAGAGGAAGATGGGCACAGGTGTTAGCTCAGGGACAATCTTCCTCAGCAAAAAGAGGAAGATTGGCAACAGAGGGTTCGCTTAGGGCCTGTCTTCCTCCACAACAACAACAAAAAATCACAAAGCCCAGTAACGTCACAGCTTAGTACTCAAAGCCTTCTCCTGAAGCTCCGTGTGAGGAAACTAAAAACATTAAAAATAAACATCTTCGAGTGCTCACGTGGAGCTGCCAGTGTTCTGAAATAATTCCACGTATCATAACATTAAATAATACCACCTGCACACGTTTTCCATCCTGTGTTAAGCAGAGGAGTAAATAGGCTTTAGACTGTTTCAGGAAATCAGGAGAAGGGCAGAGAATGGATTGATCTTAGTTTCAGTGAGTGGAGGTCCACGCTTGTCTATGTCAGATATTGGGATTTTGCCTAAGATTTAAGAGCATTCCTTACAAGTTTCCTTTTAATGTATCTGTCAATACCATTTATCCCTATATTCTACCACCAAAGAAATCTAGTGAACTGCACTTTTCTTGTGTGATAAAATATTATTAGAATCTAAAGTTTGAAATTAGTGCTCCATAAGATTCTCATTATATGTTAGAAGTTCTCAACAACCTGTAATATTACTTACACACATACTTCATTTAAAAAAATTACTTAGAATCTCTATTAGATATTACTTTATAAAATTCACAATTATTCCAAATATTTAAAGCAATAGAAACGAATGATCTATAATTCCTATTTGTGCTAATTTAGACTGCCGCCCCCTTCCATCTGCTTAGTCTGGATTACACTAGTTCACCATATTTTAGAATAGGCAAACTGATTATGCTTTTCTTTCTCTCCAGCATGGGCTCTTCCCCTCCCAGCCTGACAAAATTCTTTCCAGCCATCAACGTTGAGTTTGCATGCCACCTCCATTACAAAGCCTTCCTAAATTACCCTGCTAGAAGTCATTGGCTCCTCTTTTTAAATTTCACTTGCAATTTATTGGAGACACTCAAAGATGTATCACATATTTTAAATTAGAACTATTTATGTGCATATCTTATCTTTCTTCCTGGATGAGGAATAGCTTTAGACCAAGAACCCTATACTTTTTTTCAGAGAACCAAGAATAGTACCATGCATAAACTCTCAATAAATATGTGTTTATTTTTGAATGAATGATGAGTGGAAGCCACAGGGAATGTGAAGAAAAAAGACATAGGAGAGACAGGTTCTGAATGGGCTGTAGAAAATGCCTTGAGAAACTCTTTTACATTGCCTCAGAGTCAAATCATTAAAGATTATTCCCCAAGTCAAACTTTAACATTGGACGCCTACCTCTATTTAGACCATTAGAAGACATACATGAAGCAAACTTAGCAGGTTTGTCTTTAAAGAAAGTATTCAGAGATCTTACATACTGGGTCCATTTGCTGGCAATAGCTAGAAACCCTTATATCAAGTGAGAGAAAAAACTGAGTAACCGTTGATCTGGTGTAGAATGAATAAGCCCAAAGTTCCACAATCCATTTCAGCTTCCTTTTATGTCTACCACTCCCACTGGCTCTGCAGGGAAATAAATACGGAAGATGTGAGCCAGGCTCTGTGGAGAAATTATAGCTATCTGATTTTAAACGTTTTTTATTTTTTGCAACTACCTATTGACTAACAGAGTATGATATTTAGCTCCCATTAAAATAATGTAAAATTTACTTAAAGTTTAGAAATAGCAAATAAACTTACATATATTTAAAAGAAAGTTAAAAAAAACAGATTTTGCTTTCTGTGAGCAAGCCACTGTGTTAGACCCATAGAGGGAAGAATCAGAGATGTGGTCCCCATCCTCGCAGGGTATACAGTCCAGAAATTCAATCACCATTAATCAATCAATCATACAATTAAAACTTTGGTAAATAAAGAAGAAAGAAGCACTTGGGTGAGAATTTAAGGGAGAGATATGTTATAGTCTTCAGAGTCAGAGGAGGCTTCCTCAAAGAAGTGACGTAGGAGCTCAGTTTTGAAGAATTTATCTATAGGTTCCCTAAAATTATTGTTTATAATGTATACAGATTTCTGAATGGATAACGGACAGTTTAAAGTTGTAGAGTTAAACACTGATTTCTATTTAACCTCTGCTTTCGAATGTGTTTCCTTTACTCTAACATCAAATAAATCAACTGTTGAAAAATATATATCAAACTAAATATGAATATTTTCATTAGAGTGTAGGCTGATTACTAATTGCGACGCTTGCATTTTTTCAATGTTATTTATGAACATGTGCAGAGTAATCGCGCTGGCATTTAAACCAAATAATTTTGCTAAGATGTTCTGATGTATTAAGAGGAGGTTTAAGGTGCCTATCACTACATGTGTAAGTACACCCTTACTGCTGACCTTACAATGCACTTAGTATCTTATACTTCACTAATGCTGTCTCTACTACTACAAGCAATTTATTCTGCCTCATGTTCCTCAAGTGCTCATAAATCAGCATTAGATCCTTTTTACTGACTTGCTGATTTTAAGCCAGCACAGTCAGAAGGAGCATTTGGATTCAAAGTATAATATTGGCACACATATTGATTTTAATTAGTCTAATTAGTTCATTACACTAAAAATCACACAGATCATTTATTACATCAAACCTAATGGCATATGATCAAGGATTTAATATGATAATGAAGTAGATCAATTATCACTCATAAAGGAAGTCATTAACGAGTGTAAACATTGTCAGGCTGAATACTGTTACGAATTATGAAGTCATAGCTAAGACAATTTGCATATACACACTATTTTATAGTCAATCCTCTTTTGAAAATGAATATATTTTTGTTTTTAAATTCACTTTCATGTATCTGTTATTACTATTTTACCTCATGTACAAGTTGATTAACATAAGTTGAAGGTTTAAATACTTGTGACTCTATCTGGGGAATTCCAATGGTAACAATGTTACGAAAAATTAATATCATTGGCTGAAACTGAAGTCCATTTAGATTTCTCTTTTTTCTTCACCTTCATTCAAACTAAGAATTTGTTCCCTTTGGCAATTGAGTGGTTCCAGCTTGTAAAACAATAAACAACCAATGACAGTTCTTGAGATATTTGTGATAGTTCAGATATTGTGCAGGCTAATTGATGTGATATTTTTAGCTTTAATTAAGTAATAATAGCAACATATAGTATAATTACATTGAGAAAGAACGGAGATATCTGCAAAAAGACTTCAGATTACAACACTACGCACTCATTTATTAATGCTTTTTGCAGCTTTAACATTACCAAGACATCTTAAATAAAAGCAGCCAACTGTGCACGCTGTCCCTAACCCAGTGCGTTGCCATTTATCACTATTATTGCTATCATTACCCTCTGCCTAGGGTCCCTTCACTCTGTTTTAAATCCATTTGACAGGAGTGCACATTCGAGCCATTCAGAATTTATTTTTCTAGTGAGAATTGTTAAGGTAGTGCATAAAATATCTCTCTGATATCCAGATATAGTATGACCTAACGTCATCTCTCAAACGTTGAACTTCTCCAAAACAATGCAGTCTCCAGAATTCTCTTACACCTCTTCAGAGAGTTCCCAGACAAAATATGACACATTGTTATTGGCAATGATAGATATAAAATCTAAATTTGCATTATAAACATGACTGGGTGGTAAACTATTGTAGCTAATAAATAAAATGAAATAAAGTAAAATAGCTACCTAAATACCACATTATTCTGTTGTCAAGAAAACAAATCTGAAATCCACCTTCCATGGATTCATCACCTGATTCCTCCACTTCATTGTGTGTACCTCACAGGCTTGATGTGAGGATTACAAGACAAAACTCTGTAAAGAACTGAAAACAGTGTCTGGAACACTGTAGTCACTCAGATGTTAGTTATTATTATTATTAAGAGGCAAGTACTCATGTGTTCAGTTGTCTGACATTTTCCCAGTCGAGCAGCTTCCTAGAGCCGACTGTAGGGCGACGAGTATACATTGCTCACCCTCGTGCTTTGCTTTCTGCAAATGCTAAGTCATATACCTCAATGGTACGACTTCTTAACGGTATTCTCTTACCAGACACTCTCACCTCAATGCATCCTCTTCATTTCCATTATCTTCTAAAAACTAAACTGATTGTGTCTTTCCACCAGTTTCTCCTTGTAAGAAGAATAAAGTCAAGCTCAAACCCTTTATCATGGCATTTGTCTATCCAGGAGAGGGGGGCGGGGACCAGCCTGTCTCTATCCATGAGAAGGGGAAGGGAGAGAGGGACCATCCTGCCTCTCCACTCAAGATACGAGTGCTGCCGTGATACCAGGTTCTACTGTCTCCCAACAGGCATTGTGCCTGTAAGCCTGGGTTGTCCACATCCCAGGTTCGTTTTCTTATGGCTTCCCCTTTTCCTCTCTAACAAATCCCTAATGATTTTTCAATATCCATCTGCTCCAAATGCATTCCACTCTTCGTTATGAGCTATATAACTCTGGGGCAGTTATTTACTTGAAATTTTAACTTCTTCTGTGAAATAGATTAATAAAGAGATCATGAGATCATATACGTAATGTACTCAGACTCCAGCACATAATAGGTGCTAAATTGATTGTAGTTATTATTGTTGTTGTTGTTAACATTGTTATTATTCCATCTAAAAAAGTAGAAGCCTGCATCTTTCATCCAAGATATGATGGAGTATACTCCGGGATCAAAGCATTTGGGTCCTTGAGTAACAAGTCCCCAAGTCCTGGGCAAGGTGTTAACAGGTAGGACACTACCAGTGAGCATTATGGAAGCAGTAGCTTAAAATCTGTAGCTGAAAGACATGCAGATTGCGGACAAAAGGAGCTTAACCAACGATACAGAGGCAACTAATGTGGAGGGGGGACAATTCCGAAGGCCAACAATGTTGTCAACAAGGTCATCCTGCAAAAATACAAAAAAAAAAAAAAATGTTTATAGGAAACATTTAAATATAGCAAAACTATTGTCTCCTGAGCTACGAATCCCATGACATGTCACTGGTTTATGAAGCATAAGCACTGTCCCTACAGATTAGTCCGCTCTGCAAACGTGAGGAAAAGAGCGCCTCCACCTCCTGTCACGATCTGTCAAACAAGCACTGTGCTCTCTCTGTCAAGATCTTGAGCTTGGGTGAATTAGTCACGGGGTTCTTTGTTTTTAATTCAGATAAGCTGCTTGTTTGCTTTTGTACAGACCTGTTGGCAAGTAGAGAGGAAGCCCCAGAGGGATACACTGACGCCTGCCGCGGAACCCCAGCCAAATGCGGTGCGCAGACTGCCCTCCAGATTCCATCGCATGCACACACACCCCGCCCTAATTAATCCATCGCGAACATCAGAGCACCGCGCAGCGCCCACCGCACCTGGCTTGACAGCTGGATTGAAAGCGCCGTTGACAGCTGGTGCTTATGCACTTGCTTGAAGTGCCGGGGCTGATGATGGGCTTGCCTAGGGAGCCAGAGCCCCGCCGAGAGGTTGCATGTTTGGTGAGGGTAATAGCAGTTAATGAGAATATTTTTGCTAGAGTTTGGGGACTGGTGTAACAGCATTACAGTAAAATGCATGTATTTGGCAAAGGAATACCTAACTCTGCTAAACATTGTAAAGTCCTATAAACATTTGAAAAAATGTCTCATGTGGTAAGAAAAAAACTCCCACAGAGCAGTATTTTTAAGATTAAATGGTGAAATAGAATCACTGCAGGTCCTCATGGCCTGAGAGGTGGGGGGTAAAATATCACATAAACATCAAGGCCGTTGTCTTCTAAACCTTGGCCAAACCCCGGATGCTCCCCACTGAGCTACTGAAGGATAGAGTATGAAGTTAACCCCAAATGCTTGTGTTTTCCCTAACTCAGTGGTCAGCATTTATGTTTTAGGGCCTTGTTCAGGTATTTCCAGTCCTCACAACAACTAAGGATGATTTAGCGACTTCATGCGGTGGGACGATTTCCTTCTACTGCTCATTAAGTTCAGAGCACTCCTTTGTACTTGCTGGTATAATGGATGCAAAAGGGTAGAATCAACTTTGTCTCCAGGATCAACAGGCTGAGAATGTGCTTTTTCTCTCAGTGTCCTACTCCTGCCCCAGCTTTGCTCAGCAGCAGCGGCAGCAGCAAGATCACTAACAGCTTCACAGGGCCTGTGGAATTACAGTTAATCCATTAAATGCATCTAGATTCCTCCCTGCATGTCTTCCACTGATCAACCCAACCTGGCCTTCAGACTCTAAGGGGGCCAAACTGAATTTTTTAGAGTTTTCTCAAAACACACTGCATTTCTGTGTTTTTTTCTCTGTATCTTTGTTCATATTGTCTCGATCCATCTTGCACAACCCAGGCCAAATATGACCTCCTAATCACCTTTGCTTCCTCTGGGCTACATAGAAGAACGTAAGTGGCTTAAGCCACTACTGTGAGTTTTTTGAAAGCAAAGAATTCTGCCATATTTATCTTTTGCCAAGCATTGGTCCATCAATATATTTTGTGAATAAATTAATTAATGAAAAAATCAAGAATAGAACCAGGTTTCCACTTCTAGTAGAGTGTTGCTTTCCCATCCCTGCCCCCACCCCTGTTACTTTATTCTACCAGCTGTGAATCAGGCGAAGAAATTTAAAACTTAGAAAGAAGAGAGCCAAATTTATCCCTTGAATTATATGTAGTGTATTTCCCTTTATTCATAATAGCAGCTACCAGTTTTAAGTATTTATTAAACATGTTCATTACATTTTTTTTTATGACTCACAGTCAACAAATGAGATATCACCAGTCTCATTTTATAAGTGAGGAAAATGTGACTCAGAAAAGAAGTTAAACAACTTTTTTTTCAGGTCACGATGATAAAAAGTGATAGAAGTTCAATTTTTACAGAGCTAACCATTTTTGAACAGATAGCACGTTTTAGAAACTATTCTAGGCTCTTTCCCATAGTAAGTCATTTAATCCTCCCAACTACCCTATGAGGTAGGTATTAATATAAATTTTACCAATGAGCAAACTGAAGAATGGGAAGGGTAATTACTGCATGCAAGACGGTAATTGGTGGGACTTGGATTTAAACTCAAGTAGGTCAGCCTCAACTCTTAACTGTTGTGCTCCAGCAATTCCAGCATCTCTGACATCAAGCTCAAACTTTTTAAGTTCTATGTGAATTGCCTCAGAGCTCTTACACGACTGTGTTTTATGGTATACGTGTGTGTGCGCATGCTTTAACTCCTTGAGGACATGGACCGTGGCTTTCTCATTACTGTGTGTCATACAGTGTCTAACACTAAGTTTTGTAGAGTAGGTTCTCCATAAGCATTGAGGCATTGCACTAATGTACTTTGCCTAAATTCAACAGAAAGCTATTAAGAGACAATTCTCCATGGGTGTCTCGTGTTTCTATGCATCTTGGAGAGGCTCTGACTGTCATTTATTTCAGACTCTCTTTTCATAAATGTTTGTATAGCAAACAGCCTTGAAAGGCAAAGAAAATATCTTCCTCTAAAGTGCACGTGTGCTTCCTTCCTTCCGTGGAGGATAGAGATAGTGTCTCCTCCAGAGCAAAGAACAGGTATGCATACCGCCCATTATAAAACACCCAGGTTCCCTGTCCTGTAACACAACCCATTGCTTCTGCAAACATCCATCTGGGCCTTACGGGGGACTTGGGGACAAGGAGAACCAATACAAACAGGCCCATACTTCTTGCTGGACCTGAATAATAAAGTCTTTTGCCTCTAACTGAGGAATCTTGGGTCTTCCACCAGGACCCTAGGAACAGCGTCAGGCTAAGTTGTTAGCTTACAAGTAGGGTATAATCTCAGAGCCTTTATGGTTCTTGACAAAAACAACCAAGGTCATGAAAATAAGCTTCCATCGGTCTCTGTGGGTAACCAACAAGTTATTTGTAAGGTGGAAATTAGAAATTTTTTTAATTTTTAAATTATTGATTCACTTGTATTTATCTCCTAGTGAAGAGATTTACTTTCCAAAAAAGTCTGCTTAATATTTATTTTAAAAGACCTTATGAACTTTTAAATTGTCAATTGATAAATCATAATGAATTCAGTAAGAATTGAAAAACAAAATTTCAATTATCATTGATTAATAACTATAGCTGGCTAAAGCTATGTTTTTCACTGTATCATAATATATCTTGAAGGCTGGGATTCAGTTGATAAATGCCTGTCTGAATTCTGGGTTCTGTCTCTTCAAATAAATGGAGAAAACTCTAGCTTTCTTCTTTCTTGCTCGCAGGAACTGTGACATAATATCAAAACACTTAGGTTAGTAACAAAATCAGTATTAGGACCATGCCTTTTCAGCCAAGCCTCTCAAATTCTATGGATCTTAATTTCCTTATTTATAAAAGCATTTAGTTATATTTTATAGTCTTCCCACCTTTAAAATCATATGATTTTTCTATAAAAATTTGAAGGACTATCTTTGAACCGTAGACCCAAAAACCATCATCATAGACCATGTAGCACAATTCTAGATCCTAAAAAAATTAGAGATGTTCAAATATACCCACATTTTTCAAACAAAAGTCTCTTATGCATTACCTCAAGGGCATGAGGACTGTGAATGGATAACCTGTGAGTTGATGTTAGAAGGAATCATTTAGCCCCTCCTCAAGTTTTTTTAGAAGATAGAGATACTTTTTTTCTAGTGGAGAAGTGATGACCACTAATTAACGAATTTAGAAGGTAAAGACCTTACCTATTCTATCCCTTCTACGTTTACCCCTTTCTGAGAACCTATCCTCAGGACATTCCCATGTCTAAGTCTCCACCCTTATGATCTACAATGGCAGAATTTACCCCTAGGGCACTTGTAATGGAACTAGAGAGGCCTCCAGTTTGGGATGGGTATGTGTAAAAGGGGAAGTATTAGGAAACTTGATTGGCTGCAGATTTAAGCCATATTCTCCCAACAATTTTTGAATAATCAAGCTGACATACTGACCTTCATCTATATGATTCTTATGTCTTATTTTTCAATTGTTTGACAACTCACACAAGCTCGAAGCGTGGATTTTTATCAGCCTCAAGCCCCAACAGAAACATGCTTTTGCGAAGTGTACATAGTTTTGTCTTATATTGTGAAAAAAATATGAAAGTTGAGAAACAGTTGTTACCAGTCGTATAACTGCCTCAAAGAACATCGCTACTGCAAATTTACCAGAAAGGCATCTATTGCATTTTATCTTAATGCTTGCATTTCTATAGTTATTGTTTTATAATTGCTTAACTGTAGTGAAAAGCATATTTTAGAAATATTAAAAGTACTGGTCATTTGGCTGAACTTGAGCTCTCAGTCAAGTGCATGGCAGATAAATGCTGGATGAGAAAAGGTGACTGTTGAATTAATGGTTCAAACAATCAATGGATGATGAGTCATTTATGGAATTGCACATTTGCTGAAGACGAGAACCCACCTGCTTCAGAAATTAGACACTCAGCACAGAATATTTTACATACAAAGATAAATGTTCAATAAATGTTTGTTGAACATGCATTGAAGTAGGTAAAATGCTGCATAAGCTCATTCTCTCCTTATTGTTTTCCCCAATTGGTCACTTTTTAATGGAACTTACTATAAGTTTTGGACTACATGTCTTCAAGTCTATATGTTCCACATTTCATTTTTTAAAATATACGTTAGTGGAACAATTAACATGTACATGTGACTTCGTTAGGGATGACAATCTACATCTTGGTAATACTACTGTAATGGGCACAATAAAATAAAAATAAATTACATAGTCTTTCACTACTGTACTTAAATAAACTCTGTGAAATGTCTATTGGACAGATGAAGAAACTGAGGTTCAGAGAGATTAAATGAGCACTACTATGTGGCAGGTTGATTCTTGAGCCTAGTTAAATTGATATCAAATTCTCATTATTCAACACTGTGACTGCCTAGAAATAGGTTTCTAATTAAGAAACTTCTATAACTGCAGATAATTATCCATCAGCTGCCTGTCAAATCTTAGATTTTTGCATTTGTTGAACTTTTATGCTGTAATGAGAGCGCTAGGGTCACTGAAGGTGACATCGGCTGCACATTGCAAATTAAAGGGACCAGGAAGAATCTTGCTGACAAAAAGTCAATAAGAATAAAACGAGGTTAATGCAGAAAAATAAAAGAATCATTTTCAACCATGCTTTACAAAAATAATAAACCACCCTTAAGGATGTTGTTTGATCTTTAGAACGAAAGTTCTCAATTGCGGAAACTATTTTTAGAATGCAATTAGCATGTCATCAGGATGACTAGAATGTGCCCATGAATTCATTGCAGACTGAAGAGAGAACAGACAAGAGAAATTTGGATCTTTTTTTTTCTTTCAACAAAAAACATGGATCATTTATTTGATTAAAAGTTTTAAGCAAAAAAAAATCTTTAGCCAATAAATAGAACACATCCTGAATCATTTAATACGATGCCTCACCTAGTTTACCATCTGAATGGTTTCCATCAGTACAATAGCATCTTATTCACTGGCTGTTTAAGTATTAGATAAATTAATTAAGAATGTTTATTGCAAACTATGCCCAAAATGCATACTAACCTTCATGCATCCATATATTTATTTTATATGTTTTCTTTTAACATTGCAACTTTAACGAAAACTTCCATCTACAAAGAAAATGTAAATATAATTCTATCAAATAAGAAAAAGAAAGAAGTTTAACAAAATACATTGATATTTTCTTTGCAAAGAGGAATTATATCATATATTACAAATATATTTACTCACAATTGGGCAATCTTTTTGCAACTTACAATACATTTCTTTCCTCTTTCCTTCATTTATTCATACTAAATAAATGCATTAAACCAGCATTAACTAAACATCTATTAGTGAGCAATAATGAGTAAAAGAAAAGAGACAAGTTAGAAAAAGGAGTGAGGGTTTTGAGACCTTCAAAAATCTACTGTGCTAGAGGAGCAGGAGACAGACATACAAATCAATAATGGAGAATTACTAGGAAAACAGCCCTATTAATATTATTTTAAAAGTTTTATAGTAGTAGAATTGAGAAAGTACTGACTAATCAGGAAAAATACCAAAAAATGACGTTTGAGCTAGGTCTTGACGACTAGGTATGAGTCAACCAGGCAGGGAATAGGGATAGATAGACCACAGGCAGAGGAAGACCATGTATTAAGGTACCAGGCAAGTCTAGGAAAGGAGAAGTAAATCAGTGTTGCTATACGGATATACTGTGCAAAACTGAAGTTAAGGAGAATGGAGGAACGTAAAAATGGAACGGGAACCTATATGAAGAGCTTCGTATAGGATTGCATACTCTATCCAGCTGAAAATCAGTGGAAGTTTTTGGAGTAAAGAAACTATAGAATCAACACTGTGTTCTAGGAAAATCACTCTTATGATGGTGTGGATGGAGATTACAGCAGAGACAAATTCTCGAATCTCAAAGACCAGTTAGGAAGGTATTTGTTCCTATAAGATGAGAGAGGACTGAGACCCAAACTAACATAGTGGCCTAGAGCTGGAGATGGGCTTTGAGAAATATTTAAGAGAAGAATAGAGTTGAGGTGTGGTGGGGTATGGTGTATGAGAACTAGAGAAGGATCTGAGATAATGTCAAGCTTTTGAATCTAGATGATTATGTGGTATCATTATCAACAATAAGAAATAGAGAAAGCCAAAGAAAGGTGCTAAACTTGTAAGGAATTCCATCTGAGGCATATTAAGTTTAAGATGCCTTGGAACCATGCAGAGGGATATATGAAGAAGGTAGGTAGTAATATGGGACTGTAGGAATGTGGGAGAGTTGAGCTAGAGGTATGTGTTTCTGGGGCATCCTGTGGTAATGGAATCAATGACAAGTATATGAGATCACCCAAGGCAAGAATACAGAAGGATGATTATGTAACCAAAGGCCATCTCAATTTTTAAGGCATGTGAGAAAGAAGAGCCAGTGAGAAAAACAGAAGGAACCTCAGAGGGAAGCAGAATCCAGTGAAGGAGAGATGTTCAAACAGTAACCATCAAGAGTGTCCTATGTTGCAAAGAGAGAGAAGATGAGGACAAAAGAGCATCCAATTAATTTACATCCAATCAGTGGAAATTTGGGGATAGGAGGTAAAATTTGTTTAAAATTAAAATATGCCACAGATAATGAAGCTGAATAGGTAATTAACGTATTTTTCCTTTATTAAAATATTCAAAACTACCAAAAGAAGTATTTTCTCTTAATATATCCTTAAGCAGAGCAAGGTTTTGTGAGGCATAAAAGACTCTACTCTAAGTGAAATCTTCTGTCATCATTTACGCGTATGGATCCCAAAGTGGCCCTGAAAATGTAGACAGGACACAGAACATCTGATTTACAAAAATAAATTCCTCCAACATCTTTGTTTCTTTTATATTCATTGACTTTTCAGCACGGTTTCTGATGAACAGAGTAAATAAGAACCATATTTTTATTTTCCACTTTCGTGTTGACCCCGTGAACTGTTCTCCCTAGTCCTGATGTCATATTTTTGTGTCGTTTCCCAATAGAAATGACATAGATTACCCCAAAAACCAATTTTAAAAACTTTTTTACAAATGACATTGATTATCCTAAAATGAATTTTAAAAACTTTTTCCCAAATCCATAAGACTATGTAATTTCCTCCCTAATGGCATAAAATACATTGATAATCATACGAACTTAAATTTTACAAGATATCATAAATTACAAAACATTTTCATTAACTATCTCATCTGATATCCTCAACAACTTAATAAAGCAAATAAAGCAGATATATTTATTTTGCAGGTAATAAGTCTGACTTTAATGCTTAAGTTCATTGTCAAAAATCACATTGATGAGAATAACCTAGATTTTTGCTCTATGACACCATCTCATAGTTATCTCTAGCCTAGAAAATAAAACTCTTAGGATCAATTTTGAATTTTTATCGTAAAATAGTTTTAATTTTATATTCTCAAAGAGAAAATATATTGATTGATTTTCTTTTTAATGGTCAATATGTTAAACTATGTGTAATAGGATTTTATGTATATGAAAAGAATAAAATTTCTCTACATAAGCAAATTTACTTTATTCTAAGAGATTACAGGGCATAGACATTAAGAGTTTGGACTCTGGGGCCACACTGACTAAGTTCAAATCCTGGCTGTGCTACTATTAACTATACAACTTTAGTCACATCACTTAACCCCTCTGTGCCTCAGTTTCCTCATTTGTAAAATAGATTTGATAATAATAGTACCTCCTTCATAAGTTTGTTGTATGAGTTATTACATCTAAAGCACTACATAGGCATTAGCTATGGCTGTTGTTATTCTAGAATGTAGTCACACCTTTCCTAACAAAACAAAAGGAATGAACAAAGAGAACACTTTTTTGCCTCATGGCAATTACTGAGCAGACCTAAGGAAATGAAAGAATCAGGATAACAAGTTTCTGCTCCCCATAATCACCATGTTTGAAAGGATTTGAAAGCACATGGCTGTGGATGACCTGGAGATATAAACTTAAATCCCAAATTTTTGTTTGCTTCTGTTCTTATGAATTAAATACATTTTGAAAGGCAAACATAATTTTTAAATGAGCATAGGACATGATCTAAGGAATAAAAAGAAAAGAATATAAAGAACTAATGAAATAATTTTGAACATCATCTAAGCTTTGGGGGCCGTGGAAACCCAGGCTGTCCTCGGGCTCTTGGTGGATTATATGGATTATATATGCTTAGATAATTTGAAATAGAAAAGTATTAAGAAGAGAACAGACAAAATCAGTTATCCCATTACGTAGAAATAACTACTGTTAGCATTTAATTCAATTAACTTCTCAGTTTTTTCTATTTGTTTCATACATTTTATATGGCAATGTATACAGTCTTTTGTAATACATATTTTTGCATCTAATATGGCACATGAGCATATTTCATACTGTTAAATATTATTTGAAAATGTACTTTTAAATATATCATTTCTTTGTATGCATTTAAAAAACATATGTAGCCATTTTCCTATTGATGCAAACTTATTGTTTCCAAATTTTCACTAGTTAAAATAACACTGAGATTAACGTTTTTACATTTTTTAACTTTCTTTTTCAAATTTTGTTTGCAAGTATGAGAAACTAACTTGAGCTAGCCTAAGGCCAAAGAGGGAGGGAAAATGGTAGAAAAATTTATTGGAAGATGGTGGGGTATCTAAAATTCACAAAATTAAAGTTAAAATAATAGCTATCATTTTTTAACCTGTCAAATTGAAATTGCTCCTTTTCCTAAATTATAATATTTAATGTTGGCAAGGATGTGATGGAAGAGACAACTTCAATCAGTGTTGGGGTGGGGGGATGGGTGCTAATAGAACAGGTTTTCTGCAAAGCAAATTGGCAATACTTTGAAGAGGCTTCAAACATAGTATTCATGACCAAGTAATTTTGCATTAGGAATCTATTCTATGGAAATAAGCAGATGGCTTCAAATATTTCTGTATGACAAATTATAGTGAATTTTTTTGGCAGAGTTGTCTGTCCAGTCCTCTCCAGTCTGCTCCCCTTCATTTAGAATTGGCCATCATGCTTGAAGGGGGGTTTCCAGAATCCTGAAAATATCTCCCATCACCTTGGCTCTCCTATGTAGCTTAGTTGCCCAAGGTGGACATCTGATGGAAACTGGATCAGAGACTTCCCAAGGATTTGTAATATTGATATGAGAGACTTGGTGACGGGCACTGTGGCAGCAGAATCACATTAAAAGTAATACTGTAAATGGAAAATTCCATGGGATCCTTCCTGGGTCCCTGCGACCTGGGTTCCCAAGGTCCACAAAGCTTAGCTGATGTTCAAAATTATTTCATTAGTTCTTTATATTCTTTTCTTTTTATTCCTTACATCATGTTTATTCATGTCCTTTGCTCATTTAAAAATTATGTTTGTTCTGGCAATCATTGGAAGTCCTATACAAACTTGTTTCTGCACAGCCGCTTGCAACTTGCAGTGAGAAAGTGCTTGCTCAAAGCAACATGCTATATGTTCTGAATGCCAGAATTGGGCATCTGTGTCAAAACTTTTTTAGAAATTATGTGATCCTTAGTAGATGGAAGTAAGGGAGATGGGGCATGAAGTTATTTCTAGGAGTTGGAGACATACCCACTTTAGCTCAGTTCTGGGAATCTTTGCAAGTCCTATACAAACTTGTTGCTAGATAGCAACTTGCAACTTGGAATCAGAAAGTGCTTCTTCAAAGGAAAGTGCTATTTCTTCTCAAGGCACCAAACATGAATCTGTTCCAAATCTTCTTTAGGATTTATGTGATCCTTACTAGCTGGAAGTAAGGGAGATGGGGCATGAAGTTATTTCCAGGAGTTGGAGTCATACCCAGTTTTTCTCAGCTGTGGGCATCTTTGCAAGTCCTATACAAACTTATTGCTAGACAGCAACTTGCAACTTGGAATCAGAATGTGTTTCTTCAAAGGAACGGGCTATTTCTTCTCAATGCCCAAAAAGGGAATCTGTGCCAAATCTTGTTTAGGAAATATGTGATCCTTACTAGATGGAAGTAAGGGAGATGGGGCATGAAGTTATTTCTAGGAGATAGAGACATACCCACTTTAGCTCAGTTCTGGCAATCATTGCAAGTCCTATACAAACTTGTTTCTACACAGCAGCTTGCCACTTGGAATGAGTGCAAACTGGTCCAGCCACTATGGAAAACAGTATGGAGATTCCTCAAAAAACCAAGGATAGAACTACCATATGATCCAGCTATTCCACTGTTGGGTATTTATCCAAAGAACTTGAAAACACCAATTTGCAAAGGTACATGCACCCCTGTGTTCATTGCAGCGTTATTCACAATAGCCAAGACTTGGAAGCAACCTAAGTGCCCATCAAGGGACGAATGGATAAAGAAGCTGTGGTATATATACACAATGGAATACTACTCAGCCATAAGAAACGATGAAATCCAGCCATTTGTGACAACATGGACGGACACTGAGGGTATAATGCAAAGTGAAATAAGTCAGAGGGAGAAGGTCAAATACCGTATGATTTCCTTCATTAAGTAGTAGATAATAACAACAATAAACAAACACATAGGGACAGAGATTGGATTGGTGGTTACCAGAGGGGAAGGGGGGAGGGAGGAGGGTGAAAGGGATAATTCAGTACATGTGTGTGGTGATGGGTTGTAATTAGTATTTTGGTGGTGAACATGATGTAATCTATGCAGAAATAGAAGTACAATGATGTACACCTGAAATTTTTACAATGTTATAAACCAATGTTACTGCAATAAACAAAAAATTAAAAAAAAAAAAGAAAAATAAATAAATAAATAAATAAAAATTATGTTTGCCTTTCAAAATGTATTTAATTTGTAAGAACAGAAGCAAACAAAAATTTGGGATTTAAGTTTATATCTCCAGGTCATCCACAGCCATGTGCTTTCAGATCTTTTCAAATATGGTGATTATGGGGAGTAGAAACTTGTTATCCTGATTCTTTCATTTCCTTAGGTCTGCTCAGTAGATGTTTACAGTCCTATTAGAGTCAAAAATTGCCATAAGGCAGAAAGTGTTCTCTTTCTTAGTTCCTTTTGTTTTGTTAAGAAAAGTGTGACTACATTCTAGAATAATAACAGCAATAGCTAATGCCTACATAGTGCTTTAGATGTAATAACTCATACAACAAACTTATGAAGGAGGTGCTATTATTATCAAATCTATTTTACAAATGAGGAAACTGAGGCACAGAGGGGTTAAGTGGTGTGACTAAAGGTGTATAGTTAATAGTAGCACAGCCAGGATTGGAACTTAGTCAGCGTGGCTCCAGAGTCCAAATATAGCACCCTATATGTGACTGCACCTCCACTCACAACTCGAAACTGTTTGCCTCCCTCAGCCACGGCAAAGGGCTGCTAGAATTCTTACAGGCCCATGACTAGTTCTAGCCAGTGGACTGTGAGCCAAATAACGTAAGAGGGGAGCTTGGGCACCAAGCTTTCCCTCCCCCTGTCTCTGTGAACCTTGACACCTCAAGTTGAGATGGCAGAACCACAAGATTAAAACAGCCTTAAGTATTGAGACAATAAATGGAGGGCAACTGAGTTGGAAAGTAAAAAAAAACTTTATTGGACTTAACTGAAAGCCAGAAAACACTTTATTTTTTAAGCCTCTGAAACGTCAGGGGTAATTTGTTACTGAAACAGAGCTTTTCCTATCTAGACTGATATATATAATTAAAATTCAGCAAATAAAAAAAAGATTGAAAGTAGAAGGATAGATAAAGAAATAGTAGGCAAATGCAAATAAAAGAAGGCAAGAATGGAGCCAAAACCCGATGGTTAAGTTTGCGCGCTCCATTCTGGCAGCCCGGGGTTCACAGGTTCCGATCCCGGGTACAGACCTATGCACTGCACATCAAGCCATGCTGTGGCAGGCGTCCCACATCTAAAGTAGAGGAAGATAGGCACAGATGTTAATCCAGGGCCAATCTTCTTCAGCAAAAAGAGGAGGATTGGCAACAGATGTTAGCTCAGGGCGAACCTTCCTCACACACCAAAAAAAGGCTAGAATGGATATATGATGACGTAGATTATAAGTTAAAAGCATCAAAAAAGATAGAGTGATGTGACATAATGATAAAAATCATAACTAATGAAGAAGATATAAACAGCTTTAAATACACATACACACATCAATAATATGTCGATTTTATATATCAATAATATGGTAGTGTAAAGATATAAAATAAAAACTATTGAAAGTGCAATAAAGTGTTGAATAAATAGAGTATAAAACTTTAGTATATGTCTCTCAGAATGTGACGGATCTAATAGACAAAATACAGATAAGGCCACAGAAGAATGGAGTAATACTTAATTTGATAGATATTTTCCTTGAATAGAGAACATACATTTCCTTTATATGTTTAATTTGGCCACAATATAAAGCTTAACATATATTTTTTTTTGTTGAGGAAGATCAGCCCTGAGCTAACATCTGTTGCCAATCCTCCTCTTTTTGCTGAGGGAGATTGGCCCTGGACTAACATACCTGCCCATCTTCCTCTACTTTATATGTGGGATGCCACCAGCATGGCTTGATGAGTGGTGCATAGGTCCATGCCTGGGATCCGAACCTTCGAACCCTGGGCCGCTGAAGCAGAGAATGTGAACTTAACCACTAGGCCACCAGGCCAGCCCCAAGCTTAACATATTTTAAAAGGTTAATTTCTCTCATACTGATTTAATAAAATTAGAAATTAATAAAATTATAACAAAAATCACCTTAAGAATTTGTTAAACTGAATTCTGGGGAAAAAAAAACACACACACACACGCTATAGCTCTTTCAAAGCTCTTACCCCATCATCACTCTCAAGAGAGCACTGGCCCGTGGAAAGAACATAACTACCAACACTGCACTGTATCCCAACTTCAAACTATCCGCTTCTTCTAAACAGCATCTAAGATAGATGACAGCTTATATTTCTTTCAAAATGGGGGAAGAAAAAGAGTTTGTTTCCCTACAAAGCCCTATAACAGCCTAGCTATGAGGAAACAGACTTTACACATAGACAACACAAGGTACTTTAGCTCAGAAAAAAATCCCAAAGTTACATTCTAGGCTTGAAAGATCCCGTCCGTACATCATTGTCCTGTCTCCATGTAATAGGATGACCATACGTCCTGGTTTGCCCAGGACAGTTGTAGTTTATGCCTGTTGTCCAGGTGTAATTATTAATAGTGCTCACTTTCAAAAGTGTCTCCGTTTGGACAATAAATCTTATAGTCACCCTACCATGTAGTGATACAGCCCATTGCTTAAGAGGATAGGGGTCTCTGGGCCTTTTCTGTACAAAGATTTGTGAGGACACACAGGCCATCTATGGGCCCCTTTTTACTGTCCTGTTTTTCCCTGTCTATGAGAGGAGCATCAACAGAATTAAGTATCAATTAACAATGAGAGTGAAAGCACTGGGTGCAGTGTTTATGACCCTGACCCAATTTAAATATGTTTATTAAAAAGACAGTGAGGAAATTCTATGCTACATAAGATTGTACCACAGGAAATGATAATAATGGATTCAGAAAATAGAATATGACCTTATTAAATGTTATGAAGCATATTTTTCTAAATAAACAAAACTCACCCATTCAAAATTAACTAGGTATAAATTCATATATAGTTCATGCCAATGTGATGGAAAGGATCAATATCAATTTGGCCACCTTATGTATATTAAAAAAATTATAGTAAAATAATTTGGAAAGCTATTGATAACATCTCAGATAAAATGGTACCTTCTTGATTGTATTTTCAACCATGGTCCCACGTTGGCGATTGTTTTTTGGTGCACATGTTGACTTCTACAATTTATTTCTATGAGTAAACTCCAATTGATAGATTTATATTATACTCATCTCTGTGCTATGAAAGTCCATATACAATTGTAAAATAAATTCATTCGTTATTCTAGTCTCACTACCCACTTAATATGCCACAAGTTTGGAATTCAACCCACATCATTCTGTCTACCTCTCTTCAGTATAAAAACTCTGACTTTAGCTGTCACCTGGGCTCTCCTTGAGCATCTAACATTCCTGTCGCTTAACATCTGCCACTTTCTGCTTTCCATTTCACTTTTGCAATGGCTGCGACAAGCAATGTCTTAATTTGTCTATTCATTTCAACCCCCAATGCAAATATCTTTCTGTAATAAAATTGAATGAAATTCTTGTCCTTTTTTGGTCATTAGACGACCAGTACTATTGGCATTATAGTTAATAATGGCATTTCCACATTCTTCTTTGCCAGCATTGTATTGATTGGATTGCTTTAGATATTTGTCAATTTGTAGAGATAGATGAATTTGCCTTGAATTTCTCTGTCAAGTCAATGCCTAGTCACAGAATCTCACTTTATTTATTTGTCACAGAAATCTATATGACATTACCCCTCCGAGATTTAGTTAATTAGCTAGTATGGGGACGATTATTAAATATTAAACTTGAGGTCTCCTTGTCTCCTACTGGTGGCCCAAATGACCATCAAAGTTATCGTGATAGCAGTAGAAATGATAAATATAGATTCTTCTCAGAGGAGTAGTAGAGGTTCAAGGAATATAAGAAATTCACGTAGGGCTGGCCCCGTGGCTTAGCTGTTAAGTGCGCTTGCTCCGCTGCTGGCGGCCCGGGTTCGGATCCTGGGCATGCACGGACGTACCACTTCTCCTGCCATGCTGAGGCCGCGTCCCACATACAGCAACCAGAAGGATGTGCAACTGTGACATACAACTATCTACTGGGGCTTTGGGAGAAAAAATAAATAAATAAATAAATAAAAATAAAAATACAAAAAAAAAGAAATTCATGTATTTTCAAAATGTGCAGTTTCTAGAATTCAAAAGTAGGACTCAGAATCTGTCCTTGGAAATTAGAAGAAAAATAGAATAAATTTAATTTTAGAAAAATCAAGTAATCTTTCTTAGTGATGAAGACATTGTATAGAAGACTGAATATAATTTCAAAAATTATTGAACTTCAGATTTTAAAAGGTCAGTATGCTAGCAATTGAAAAAATAACCAGATTCAAAACATCCAGTGCCAACATGAAAATACACCTAAATAAATTTTTTTTTCTTCCTAAGGAAGATTCACACTGAGCTAACATCTGTTGCCAATGTTCCTCTTTTTGTATGTTAGCTGCCACCACAGCATGGTCACTGACAGACAAGCGGTATATTCCAAGCCGAGGAACGAAACCCAGGCTGCCGAAGTGGAGCACGCCGAACTTAGCCACTAGGCCACGGGGGCTGGCCCAGAACTTTTCATTTTAAATGAGAGGTTAATAATCCTGATAACACATGCACATTTGGAAAGAGTTTATATTACTTAATTAACAAAAGTAGAAGAAGATAATATTTTCTTTTTAAATTCTTTGTTATATATAGTTTTATTGCTGAAAAGATTTTCATTTCTCTCTGTTTTTTAAATCAAAGTGACTAAAGTTTGACACACTAAAAAACTAAAACACGTGGGAAAAAGATATATATTGAAAAAAATATTTGTCATAAAAATTACAACCATTGGAGGTGCTGATAAAATGCTGTCATAGGCATAATATGAAACCCTGGCCTCTATAACGAACAGGAGAAACAGTGACGTTTAGCTTTAGCTTATTATTCAACCAAAATTGACTCCACAGTTTCATCTTAAGCCAAATGCATGCTTCAGTATCGTTTCTGGGAACCCGGAAATTTGCATGATCCACGACAATGTGATTACAATAGGTTACATTGTACTCGATCAGTAATTAAACCATGCAGAGTACAAAGCATGTTTTCCAGATTTTTGTTCATATCTGAATGTTTAGTTTCATATATAGGAAAATATTCAAGATATACTTTGTAGTGAAAATCAATATTTTTATATGTTGAAATTCCATCAGTCAGTTGAGATATAATTGTGTAGTTTTTGTTGCCAGAGCAAAATGGCACGATAATCGATTAGTACTTTGAACATTCTTCATTTTAAGTGAAACCATTTTTGATTTTTCAAAAAGTTAAATTAGGAGTTAAGAGACAGTGAAGAAAAGACATTGAGGATATTAAGAGAATGAATTAGATAATCCTGGGGAGAATACTATGTGCTTTTTGAATCAACAGTGTTTATGAAAATTTAAATAATAATATAAGAAGCAGAATTACAAACAGTAGATAAGATTATGATTCTAATTTTTGTAGAATTATTTCTGCATTAGCATTCATAACATTAAAGCAAATAACCTTAAAAACTTTATTAATACTTTTAGATACTTAATCTTGTTTAGGCCATAAGTTTTTCAAGATTCCTGTCTTTTTTCTCCAGTGGCAACAGGAGAAAGGGAGCCTCTATTTACTTACTATACTAACATAGCAGAGTGCCTGCAGGAGCAATCTAGAAGCTGGCAGTACTGAAAAGTTATTGTTCCTAAATTATAACATCAAATTATAAAAATGTGAACTTTCGAATGTAAATAATTAAAATTAATATATGTATTTTTGTGTGTGTGTGTGAGGAAGATCAGCCCTGAGATAACATCCGTCGCCAATCCTTCTCTTTTTGCTGAGGAAGACTGGCCCTGGGCTAACATCCATGCCCATCTTCCTCCACTTTATATGGGACGCCGCCACAGCACGGCTTGACAAGCAGTAGCTCAGTGCGCGCCCGGGGTCCAAACCTGCGAACCCCAGGCCGCCAAGGCAGAGTGCGTGCACTTAACCGCTGCACCACCGGGCCAGCCCCTGTATTTTTAATTTGGTAAAATTTCCAATTTATTCTTGTATCCTAGACATTCCATAATGATGACATTTGGCCTCAACATTGGCTCAGCCAAATTTGATGTTAATACGCAGCCATTCTGCATTTGGTCTGGGTTGAGCCTCCAGGTGAGGACTGGATCCCTCTAGCTCCCCATGAACTCTCCAAAAGTGGACCTGAGTCCAACCCTAGAGAGGGGCTTCTCAAACTTGAACGTGCAGGGGCATCTCCTGGGGATCATGTGAAATGCAGGCTCTGATTCAGTCCGTCTTGGTTGGAAGCTAGGAGTCTCCCTTACTAACCTGTTCCCGGGTGATGCCAGCGCTGCTGTTTGCAGCCCACACTTGGAGGAGCAAGTTCTTAGAGGACACCTCAGAACTGCTGCAGACCCGTAACTCCTATGTGTGTAAACACCTGCACATTCACAGCCAGAAATCCTGGAAACTCATTCTGTCCACTCCACAGAAGTTCGTGTTGGATTCTCAGTTTAGAAAGGGGAAACTAGAGGGAATCAGGTGTTAAAAGATAAACTGAGGCATGTTAAAAATTTTAAGAGTTTATTGGAGTAAAAATCAACTCAAATCAGGCAGCATCCCATAGAAAGTACCTCCCAGAAGCTGTACAAAATGAAAGACTTTTATAAGCAGAAGGGAACAGGAACAAGGAAGTTACACTAGGCAAAACAGTGTGTTGGTTATTGCAAGGATACTTTCCTTTAAAAGGGTAGGTCTATCAGGCAGATGATCTACTAGTGTTGATCAGGTGATTCCTGATTGACTGGTTTACGATTCCATTTCTGGGAGAGCCGAAACTGTAATTAAGATAAGTCTCGGTCTGGTGACATGGGGCTTAGCGTAAGCGACTCCATTTTGGGTCTGTTGTTTTGTGTTTTAACACAGGCTACCTCTTGCATAGCTTAAGAATATTCTACTGGGTAAATATAAAGGAGAAACATCAGGGATTGGGGCAATCCATAGACAGGTTATACTAAAGACAAAGTCTGGGAAATGACTCAAGTATCCTGAATTTCATCATAAGTGTAAAATTTTAAAAAGTGCACATACAATTTCTATTACAAAGCAAAAAGAAACAAAATAAATTAAACCCAAAACTGTGATTTAAAGGTCCTAGAAATAAATAAGAACAAAGAGAAAAGCAAGAATATGACCATTAATTTAAATTTAAAGGGGATAAGGTAAAGCAGGATACAGTACTAGCCATCAGGATAAAGCAGCAAGATAGAATTTTATAAATACTCTATATTGAAGAAAATATAATTGAGAAAAAGTAGATCTGGTAAACCAAGAGGGACATGAAATTTATTATAACTAGAAAGTGGCTAAGATATTGAAAAGCATTTCATATCAGTCTTTAGGTAAAAAAATTGAAGAAATTAAATCTGTAAAGTTAGAAAGTACTGAAAAACTAGCAAAAAAAAAAGCTATAAAGTCAGATAGTGAAATATTTTAAAATTTTGAGAACACATAAATCATCCAGTTATCACATATTACCAGGAGGATGACATGTAATCTAAGATAGAGGAAAATTTAATAATGTTTCCATGGGACCAAATTTTTATTTTTGTAATCATTATTTAATATGTCTGAGCATCAACAACATATTAGGGCTATACTTAAGATAGAAATAGCCGCTTCTATCTTGAATTTATGACTCTAGCTGAAAGACAAAACACAAGAGAAGAATAAAATATATTCAGGGGAAGATCCAGAAATCATTTTCCCCACAAAATATTAGAATATACTACATAAAGGTAATATTGTCATATTAGTCCTTAGGAAAGATTATGAAAAATGAAGGCTATCTTTGTAGAAAAGTTGAATTAAAAGTATGCTAATAAAATATAATAATTTTTATCCCATATAGTCTAGATCTGAAATATTTTCTTACTACTGGGTAACCCATGATAACACAACTTGGGGAAGCCATCCATTATCAACACAGAGGAGTAAATGAAGCACTTCGGAAGTAGCTACCGTTCAGACCACCAACGCTCTATTGGCTTAATTGCGCCCCATTGTACTAAGTGATAATTTAACGGGAGGGAGGATGTAATGCAGCAACAGGGCACTTGACACAACGGGGAATATTTTACTCATCTGAGAGGATACTTACAGAAACAGCAATGATAACAATTGTCTAGTACCACTTCACACAAACACCTCTCTATGTTTCTATGTATAAATTCACTTTTAAATTTGTCACTGGAAGAAATGGTGATTTTTGCACACTTCAAAATGTTCAGAAGGCAAAAAGTGTTTTAAAACAAAATTAAATTTTAAACTAAAAGAGTTCTTCAAACTGCTTGAGAGCAACAACAAGATCTTCTGCGGGCTCTGTTGTGTCCAGTGTGAAACATTGTGTGCGTGTATATGAGTGTGTGCATTTTGAGATGGGGTGGGAGAAGCAATGTATGTGTCTATGGGGATTTATACACATCGTGAGTAGTAGACAAGCGTGAAAAAAATGCCTTGTCCCTGTCCCTAGGTCATCAAAAAACAGGATTCACTTTGAAGTTGTAACCTCTTTTTTGACCACAATAAATAACTCTAGGCTCAGATTCCCTCTGCCAGGGCCCCAATGGAGCCCATTTCTGCTTAGAGGACATGGCCCCATTAAACATAAGGCGGGTTATCTCTAGCTGGGCTGCCTGAAAAGGCTTTAGCAAGACTATTCAAGGCAGCGACATATATCCTTTGATGTAGCTATCTGACTTCTAGGAATTTATCTTTAAAAATCATTGTGGATATATGCGGAGCAAAGGTATCCATTTGAGAGTGCAGTTGAAAGTATTGTTCATATTAGCAAAAATTTGGAAACAAATATGCACCTGCAATGGTAGAAGACCAATGAACTATGCTATATATTCTTCCAGTTAAATACTAAGTAGTCACTACAAATAATGATGCAGAAAAATATTCAATGGCATTGAAAAATATCTGTTAAATTTAAGTGGATAAAACAACTTAGTTAATTTGCTAAGTATTACTCTATTTTGTTATATTTGCATTTATAAATGTGTAAAATAAATTATAGGAAAAAAGAATGAAACATGCAGGCAGGTTAAAATGTTATAATCCATCAGAACGTGGTAAGATCAGAGACGATCTTTATTCTTTGTGCTTTTCTCTATTTTTCATATTTTATAAAAGAAACACACATAATCCATCAAAATATTTTATATATGTTAACAGTTGGCATCGTAATTCTTCCCGGGTAGGGAATGTTTTGGAGAAAATAATTTGATGAACTAATTGAGGCAGAGGGCGAAAGCTGGAAGCCTGGGAAACAATGTTAGCAGAACTCAAGACAAGAAAGGCAAAAGTAGGTTACAAGAAGAAGGCTTTGGTTTGCTCTTGAGAGGAAAGGGAAGAACAGAGAAGATGAAGGGCAAACAGGAGGGATGATATGTGGAGGCAGGGACAGTGCTGGAAATCGGCCAGTGGAAACCCACCTGAAATGGAACGGCTAAAGGACATTGTAAGAATAAAATGACTAGCATTCAATTTCATGTTGTTACATTTGTTGCATGTGTTCCTTAAAAATCCTTCCAAAAATCTCCAGTAAAGTTCACCATGCTCGTGAATGTTATGTGTGAGGCAGTTTCTTAGGCTGACTTCAGAAAGAGCTGAGTTTCCTCTCTGAATGTGGGGAAGTGCAAACCAAAGCTGGTACACCGAGAGGGAAGAGTTTAGAGGTAGAGGAAACTGGGAGAAGCTAAGCCTGAGAAATTCACAAACATCATGGAGAGGGCTATGCATTTCCACAGGACGTGGCAATGGAGCAGAGTGGGTGAGTGAATTAATTTTACTCGTTGCTATGTACCACCACCTCATTGGTTCCAGAAGGCAGAGCGTCAAACCGAAGAGGATTATTCTCTAGCCTTGAGATCTGATGGAATTTGCCTTGCTAGATTTTGGACTGGCTCGGAACCCATCATTCTTTCTTCCTTTCCTATTTCTCCCTTTTGGAATGGGAATTCTACCCTATGCCTGTCCCCCCATTGTATTTTGGAAGTGCATAACTCGACAGGTTTCACAGATTAACAGCGGGACAAGAATTTTGCCTCAGGATGAATCATACCTGAAGTCTCAGTCATGTCTTGAGCTCTCTCTTGAGCTCTCTCTCTCTCTCCCTCTCCCTCCCTTGGCCATGTGAGGACAAGAGAGAAGGTAGCAATATGCATGCCAGGAAGAGAGCCCTCATGGAGGAACTGAATTGTCCCACACCTTGGTCTTGGACTTCCCAGCCTCCAGAATGATGAGAAAATAGATTTCTGTTGTTTAAGCACCCAGTCTATGGTATTCTGTTATGGCCACCCAGGTGACTAATACACCGGTATTAAGAAGCTACAGTACAACTGAAGCTGACACCTGGGTCACAAATTTAAACCAAATAAAACTTTAAAAACTCAGACTCAGTAGTTAGCCTGATTTATGCACTTGCCTTTCAGAGAGAAATTCTAATTATCGCTACTGACCTCAGCCTAACATTTTGCCATCTTTTTTACCCTCTTTAGTTTCCCCACATCCTATTGACTTGTTATTTCAACCTAGCACCCTGCTTTTTCTTGAATGTCTGTCTACTGGTTTGTTGCCAGCCCAATATTCAAAAGTGATGTAACCCCAGCTCAGATTTCTCTGTTTCCATCCGCAATTTACTTTAAAAATTATTAAAAGACTCATGCTCTAGTTTTTAGGTCTTAATACTATTTTACTTTCAAAACTTAGTCCTCAACACCTGTGGGCACACAGCAAACCCTTGGCTTCCTGCTCTGATTTTCTCACCTACATTTTCTCATCTATAAAACCGGATTCTGCCTACCTACTCATAGGAATGTCGAAGTGTGGGATTTTTTTTATTTCTTTCAGCAGGAAATTGTGGCCTTGTGCCACCTGGACCTATAGTTATTATGGTGTTCCTCATACCTAAAATCAACAAGAGTTGGAAAAAAGTACTGAGATTCCCACAAGTTCAAACTAAAGTAGACACATAGGAATAAAAGCACAGACTGGAGAGGAGACACACGACAAACTGTGCTAGTGGATGGGACTTTCAAACAGTGCAGAGAAAATAAGAAATCAACCTTAGCCTCAAAGAGGGCAGGAGCCATGGATGTCTTATTCCTGCTGAATCTCCTAGGCCTACTACAGTGCCTGGATTCACATAGGAACCCATTAAATACTTGCAGGATGAATGAATGATGAAGTGATGGCTACATCTATACACCTGATTACTGAGAACACGCTCCAAGAAATTACAGAGAATATTACTTCTTTATTAGTAGCGGATGTTGTAATTCAATTTTATATAACTTGCTTCAGATAATTTATCTTTAATTTTGAAAACTCTAACCCAGTCTCTAAGTCTCCTGTACTCCTTCATTAACAAGGGAGTTAGTCCTAAGTTCAGCTGTAAAATAGAAGACGTTATTCTTTGGTTTCATGTCTTCTGGCGTTTTCCCCTTTAAAGACCCACTCCAGATTTACTAAACCCAGAGATGTACCCCTCAGGCCAGATCCTCTCATGTCATCATTATTCTAGCAAACACACCCTGCAATTCTTTCCTTTTCCTTTGTCTCTTATCTGGGCTAGGCTCTCAGAAACTTTTGAAGTGACACATTATCTGACTTATGAAATTTATGTAACCAACCATGCTCACTTGAGAAGTAAGGAAGGATTCTCCCCAATGTCTCACTGCTCCCTTCTAGTTTAATATAGGTACCTTTTGGAGATAGTAGGTCTCCTCTCTCCTCTCCTGCTACAAGGTGCCACTTAGTACCTTAAATCACGGAATCAAGTATGGTAAGAGGAGAGGTGGCATCAAGATTATCTTAAGAGAGAGTTCCATAGCCCCTCAAACTTTATAATAAATCATTGAGACATATCCTCAAAAATGTCAATTTCAAAATTCATATTATTATTATTTTACCAGTTAGATTTTTGTGGCATATGCCTTCACAGGTAGGGGGAGGAGAGGCTAGGGTTTTGAATTGAAAGAGAATTCACTTTAATTCCGACTATTCTACTCACTAAATGCTACTTACTATTTCTGAATTTCAATTTCTTCACTGTAAAATGGAGATATTACAGACAATAGGTAGGTAGATAGATAGGTAGATAGATACATAGGGGCAGAGAGAGGCAGATAGATATTGATATGATCTATAAACATTTAGCCCAAGCCATGTTCCTAAAATAGCCCAATATAGATACAAATATAGGTATAGCTATAATGATAGAGATTTATCCAAACCTATCCCTGTTGAATTAAAATATGTGAGGCTTGTTGAAGACCTGGATTAGTCCTGAAATCTTGACTGCTGACAAAAAGTGAAGAGCTCCTTCTGAGTAACTCAGCAATGTTTGGCTGTTCTACTCTACCGGTGTGTTTGCTTAACAGATTAAAATTTCAGCCACTTTTTATCTTCAAAATAAGTCTCTGTGTTAAAACATACTCCTTTGGATAATTACATCTTCTACCACAAATGTGTAACAGCAGAAATACAACTAAACAAGACTTGCAACAATCGAGAAGTTGGGCAAAATTGTATGACGCTGCACTCTATGAGTTTCCATATAATTGGTTTACCAATGAGTAGAGTCAATTCCAGTAACATGCTTGTCCTCGTCAAGATTCATAAGGGGAGATGAAATATTTTTTGGAAATACAGAATTAAGGATAAAAGTGATTTAATAAGAATTTCAGCAAAAGTACCATATGTGGTTGGATGGTAAAACTTTGCTAAGTTCCTGTGAGTGGAAACAACTCCTATCCAATAAGGAGCATGCCCAAGTAACACATGGTAGCCACGAATCTCCTTACAGATCTGACTTGTTTGAGTAGGAGGACACAATTCAACCGGAGCGGATCTTGCTGAGAAAAAGAAAAGTACTGAATACTGCCACAGACGATCTTCTCTCTGGATTTCTCCCCACAGGATGCATTTATTCAGCATCTTCTTCAGTATTCCTTATGAACAAATGTTGAACAATTATTTAAATACGATTCATTTAGCTGAGTCCTCTGGGTGTCCACTTGTCTCAGCCCAGCCTTTCCCACCATTACATGGTGACCCACTCAGTCCACGCAAGTCTACGGGTGCTCAAAACTAACTGTACAGCAACTGATTACTAGATGCATTTAGTTATGATAGGAGCTTCTTAACCCATGTGTGGCATCCGTCATATTACAAAAAAAGCCTTGGTCTCCACTCTAAATTAGTTTCTCTGAGACTGAAAAGACACTCCTCCCACCCTCCCCCCAAAATAATAACAGTTTCTGAAGTACAGGGAGCATATTTTCTTCAGTTTTCTACCCATTATGATATCTAGAATTGTGTTTTACAAAAATGAAGTTGTATTGAATAATTATTAAATGTATATATTTATATATTTGCAGCTTAACACTAGATCTACAAGTCTGACTTATTATATCTCCTCCAATCTCGGTTTCTAAATATTTTGTCAAGGTGGCTATTAACTTGATATTGTTTTCTTTGGGTTTCCTAAAATATAGCCAGAACTGAGCATTTGCCTTTTAAGTAAATATACAGTACCATATATTTTTCCATCGTATTCCTAAATAGTCAGAAAACCCAGCGTATCAAGAGAAATGGCTCTAACACAATCGCTACTCTGATTTTATACAGTATAATCTTATCTCTCTATTTGATTTCTACTTAGAGGGTCTTTCCAGGCAAAGAGTGACATTCAAAAAGTATCTGTGCAATTATTCCTGAATGAATTGCTGTTGCTAAATGTCTAGAACATGTTCCTCATATGCTCTTCTCAAACAAATGTTTTTTATCCAAGACCTTCTAGATGCAAATATGTTTTTGTTAAGAAATGTCTAGCTAAAAATCACAATTTTTTGGCTGGATAAAAACCTGGACAATTAGGAGTTAACTAGCCAAGAGGTCCTCAGAGATTCAAATGTCCCATTTAAGATAAAAGAGATGCTTAGCCTGCTTTTATTACAGCTTCAAACCAGGAAGAAAAGTCCAACATAAAAATTGATTGTGATGAATGCCACCCTCAGGATTACAAAAGTGGGTAGCAGAAGCCGTGAGCTTCCACTGCTCAATCAGTTAGGGAGTCAGATTTTATAAGTAAAGAGTCACCATTTATCGTATAATCAATTTATTCATTCAACAAACTATCAAGCGGCAGGCATTATGCTAAGTTCTGGGCTGGCAAAAATAATTACCAAACTGTCTCATCTTCAAGGGTTTACAACTTAGTAGTGAAAGAAAGACGTAAGAAATAATGTGCTAAAAATATGTTTTAACTGCGACAATAGAAGTATCTACACAGGATTCACTGGGAGCATCCTTTCATTCTATCAATCAATGGCGGAGGTGGCAGATTGTCAGTAAAGGCTACATGGAGGAAATGGGGCCTGAGTTAGAGATTGCCATTCTGACAAGGGAAGAACACGAGTGAAAGCACAGGAAGGAGTGCAGGGATGGCAAATGAATTGCTTAGACTGGAAGAATATACGGTGTGAGACTGATGCCAGCAGAGGTGATCCTGGAAAGAGGTATTTACTCATTCATTCGACAAACATTAAATGCCTACAACGTGTGCTGGGGAAATACCTGTCCTCACTGACTTGCAGTTTAGGAGAGGATATATACACATATAAAATAATATGTAATAATATAATATATAATAATTTAATGTATAAATAAGTTGTATATTTTATATAATAATTTTATATATAATTGTATATATTTATATAATTTTATAATTGTATTATAATATTTTTAGTTGGGCTCAGCACAATATAGAGATATACATGGTATATTATAGGCACATCCCTTATAGTCGGAGAAAACTTTCTGGAGATCAATTCAGCAAACTTCTGAATACAGAGCCCTGAAAGAAGAAAAAGAATAAGTCAGGCAAACCTGAGAAGGAAAAGGCATCTCATAAAGACGGGGAAGCATGAACACAGGGAATACCTGGACCAGAAGCACCGCAGTGAATGTGACAGCACAACCAGTGATGGTGATCTGAGGACAGAAAGAGGGTAAGACCGTAGGCTGCCTTTTATGGCTCGGGTGTGTGGACTTTATCCCGTAGGAAAGGGGAGACCTTGAAGAACTCTTACACACCAAGAACTTTGTCAGATATCTGCAACTTCGTAATTTCCTTATTTGAATAATTTAGTTAATCTCAGTTGCTTTCTCCATAGTGATTATCACTAAAATCTTGCAATAGAAAAGCATCTCTGTGTTTGTTTTCCAAAGTCACTAGAAAGAGGAGAGTGAGGGAGATTGCTTTATATTCTGCAATTAGGCTTGAATAAAAATTTCTTAAAAAGCCAAGGGATAGAATGAACAAGCACACAGGAACTGAGAAGGGAAGAAAGCATGCTGAGTCCCTGGAACTCCCTTTAAGGAAAAAATGAGCTTCAGAAACGGCATCTAGAGAGGGCCCGGAGCAGAGTGGCCAACAGACCCTTGGGGCTCCCACAACTTTCCCAAGTGAAAAATTGGAAGATTTAGCAAAATGTGGTTACTCGGTTTGAGTAACAGCAGCCTGAGTTTGTATAGAAGAAACTTGATGATCCACAAACTCTTGATTCCGGTAATACTGGAGTGAGAAATGTCTTGCCTTTTATTTTTTGAGGAACTTTATAGAATATTTTGAATTTTTCATGTCACTACTGATGTGTAATTAAGTGACACACCAATATAAAATTAGTCTTTCGATGCAATTTTCCAGGGGTAATTATATGTAATGAGAGAGAAATAAGAGTTGCTGCTACTTTAAGGTGGTGATCATATCATACTGCCATTTATGATTCATATGATAATCATACCCACAGCATAACAAGATCAAAATGCCTGTTTCTAAGCAAGGACGCTGACTAAGTGGCAGAGTATACTGAGCAATTAAAACGGAAAAAGCTCCCAGAAAAACATCCAAGGTTTGCAAAGAAAGATGAATTTTTAGAGCCTGCTGGAAGACAATTTTTCACATTTTTGTATGGTTTGTGAAATGAGACATTGACTGCCCTTTGTTTTGAGTCACAAACTGCACTCTGTTCCAACTATCTTTTCAAGGACGTTTGTATAACAAACACCGTTGGAAGACATAGTGTCTCCCTGCAAAGCAAGGGACAGTTTTGCTGAGAGACTTGAGAAATAGAGATGTATCTCCCTCCAGAGCAAACAGCCCGTTACACCGCCCGTTATGAAGATTCAGGTTCCTCTCTGATTCTCTTGTAACACATACTGCACGTACAGGTATCTATCTGGGTCCATTCACACTGCAACCGTGGAACTAGGGGGCAAGCAAAACTGATGCAAATATGCCAATGATCATGCTGCTCACTGTGCCACAAGTAATATAGTTCTTTGTCTCTGACTCAGGAGTCTCACGTCTTCTACCAGCCTTCATGAAAGTGCCACAGGCTAAATTGTTAGCTTCCAAGTAGAACAAAATCTCAGAACCTTCACACTTTTGGTCGAGTCAAATGGTCAAGAGAAACTTTGACTGTTTTTGGATAACCTTCTAATTGAAGCTGTCTCTTAATATGACAGCTTGACAATAATCATATCAAAATGTATCATATACCATATATCCTAAGGAAAGTGGGTCTGTGGTATTCCAAGAAGAATGATGTGTTCAATCAGGCTCTCCTAATTCTATGAGACTGTACTATAAAACTGATATGAAAGAGATTTCTCTAGAATGACAATAGTTTTCTCTAATTTAGGCACCAATCAGAAAAGACACCTTGCTCCTTTAGCACATTTCATGGGAGTTATGGGAACAGAATCTGCAAGGAAGATCAGGAGTTTTAGTCCATTACTGCTCTGCCCCTTTCAAGCTCTATGGTTTTAAAGAAGTCACATGTTCTTTTGCAACCTCAGTCTTCTATCCTAAAAAAATGAGATAGGTGCCAGCCCAGTGACATAGTGGTTAAGTTCATGTGCTCCGCTTTGACAGCTAGAGGGTTGCAGGTTCATATCCCGAGTGTGGACCTGTACACCACTTGTCAAGCCATGCTGTTGCGATGTCCCACATACAAAAAATAGAGGGAGATTGGCACAGATGTTAGCTCAGGGCCAATCTTCCTCACCAAAACAAACAAACAAAACAAAACAAAAATTACTAAAAAAAAAAAAAAATGAGATAATGCTTGCCTTACATGGTTATTATGAAGAATATATAGAGAGAGAGCTATTATATATAGACAGATATGTATAGACAGATATAGAAATATGTGTATTATATACACATCAGTGTTAGTGGACAAAGAGTTGGCATTTAAGATGGTAGTTATTATCATTATCACTTTTATTAATTAATACAAATCACACCTAAAAAAGTTTGAATTCACTTTCAGGGGATTAATCAGTCTACAATCTTGTTTACATTTTCATATGGGTAATGCTCAAGAGCAAGCATTAAGTTTCAACTGATAGTAGTTATTCAGAGTCTGTTGTGCTGTTTCCTAGAAATCACTTATATATGTGACAGAATTCCCTTTCTGTTCACTACATTGCAACGTAAAAAAATAAATAATTTAACTCATTTATTCAGTACACATTTAGCCAGTAGGGAGAAAAAATATGTCATAGATCTCTACCGTCAATTATTTGCCAGATAGAAGCAAATAATTACAATAAAATGCATCAATTTTAATCCATCTGCCTCTTTATTTGCATAAGGCCAGGATATAAATAAATAAATAATTTGTAAAGATCAAACATGATGAAAATTGATATAATAGAGGCAGATACAGACTGCCTTTGAAGCACAGAGAAAGGACTATCTTTGACTGAAGCAGTGATCTGAGAAATGACAGGTTTAGGGCATTCCAAACCCTATGCTCTTTTAACAGGAAGAAAGTCCAATCAACCTCTCATCCCTCCACCCATAGAGTAGATTTAGAATCTTGTTGAACTACTCAGAAAGTCAATGTATATACAGTAAAGGCCATCTGTCCGTTGTCTCCAAAAGCACTTAATGTTATAAAAAAAAATTATGGTAACCCCTCCTTCAACTCCAAGAGAGCATGCCTCACCAGTGTTCTTGATCTCAGTCTGTTCTTCTGTTTCAAGAACCTTGGTCCATCATTCATTTTCTCTCTCTTTGATGCAAAGGTTCTTAACCTAGAAACAACTAGCTTTTCAGGACACCAGTATTTCCCTCAAATGGCATGAAAACTTTGGTAAGTACATGTAATATGTATTTTTCTGAAAGTGAAGAGATTTTGTCAAGTAGTCAGAGTCTGTGACACACACATACAAAAAAGTTAAGAAGGAATGTTCTGACGTATGTTTAATTTCTCCCTCCCTTCTGGCACTTTCTCATCAGCACATTTTATAAGATCATTTCAAAATTCTTCTCTATCCATCATTCTCTTTTTCTCCTTACCTTACTGCAAAGCTTCCTGGAAAAGGAATATGTGTTTATTGCATTCATTATTCGCAATTCATGCTTCAGCCCACCACTTTCTAGCATCTAGTACCACAGCTACTTGCTCAAATCACTCTTGCTAAAGCTACACATGATTTAGTGACCAAAAGAAAAAAAACATTTATGCAATCTTATCTTACTTGAGAACGATATGTGACATTGTTTACTACCTCCATCTCCTTAAGACACTCTACTGCTTTGAATTTCAGATACCATCAATCTTGTTACCCTCCTACCTTTATGAGTGCCTTCCCCCAAGATATTTTTGTTACTCATGGATCCATCCTTGGCTCCATACAATAATTCTCATTCTTAGTCTTCCTGGACAAACTCCTACAAACTCACCGTTTGCTTAAATTGCTTGTAACTCTGATGTCAGCTTAGTAAGCCTTCCTATTACAAAGGAAGTCCAATGCCTTACGTAAGATTTCTGTGAATTCTTTGGAGATTAGGTCTTCATGGGAACTCCCGGCTCTGAGTTCCTGGGCCTGCTGGACTTAATCCCACCTGTATTTCGTATTCTTTAGTTGTTCCAATCTCACTGCTTTAGATGTGAAACTTAGCTGTTTTTTTTTCCTTGATTTCCGCCAAAGTAATTCACAAGGACATGCGTGAGCAGCAGTCTTAGCTGAAGGTATGAGGTAAGTGTGTGTGTGTGTGTGTGTGTGTGGCAGTAAGGGGAGGGGTGGTAGGATTATATCACAGGATTTCTCACTGGTCACCCTTCTGTGCAGGCTCCAGTCCTCCACCATATTGCTCAGGGCACACTCTCATCCTTAAGATTCTCTCTTTATCTCTCTACTTCTTTGTTTCCAGGCCATCTCACCATATTAGGCAGAGCACTTTAACTTTCTACCCCATAGTCAGTTCTGAGTTTAATTTTGCATTTTCAAAGACATTACAAAATCCATGAAAACAGTACTAGAATCTATAGGAAACAATCTAATGAAAATTCTATGAAAGAAAAACAAAAACTGAAATTATAAACTCGATAAATAGGTTTAACAGTAGGTTAGATACAACATAAGAGAAGATTAGTCAACTGGAAGGTAGATTGACAGAAAATATCCAGACTGAAACATGGAAAGAAAATCAGGAAGAAAAATACAGAAATGAGCATAGTGTTATAAGGAACATATTGAAATGAGCCACATATCAAATGGGAAGATCCTAGATAATACAACATATCCAAGGAGCTCCCAAATAATTTCTCTTCAAACAGCATCATATTGAGAAATCACTTAGTATTTCTTCAAGAAAATGCATTTTAAGCTCTTACATTATGTAGAATAATATAAAAGTAAAGTATGTAGCTAGCAAATATAATAACTATGTGACATAATCAGGCCTACTGGTGAAAATTATTAGAATTATTTGCAATTAAAGACGTAATTTTGATATACATTAAATGCTTTATAACCTTATATAGTTACTTCTTGTTATTCACGGTAATTATGCTCTGTAAAGTCATCATGAGAAAATACTGAATCATATTCCCTAAGGGAAATACAGGATTAGGTTCCTGCTAGCCTCTGGTCACATTTTCATCTACCTATCAATATATAACCTTGTTTTATGTGTGTTTATGTTTAAAGACTCCTTACTTAATATATATTGTTGACTCATTAGTGTTGAGCTCACAGCTAACAGCAGTATAACTCCTGCCTGAATGAAGCTAATCTAACACACCTGTTTTCTCCACAGGACGCATTATAGCCTCTTGCATTTAGAGACACTATACAAAACTTCATCACTATGCTTGGGGGCTATTTTAAACAGCAAAATCACCAACAAAGAGAACAATATTGCAGAAATCATGGCACTAAATATACCATGAAAAGGGCAATTGTTCACAGTATGAGAGCTGAAATAAGAAGGCAGTTTCTCCTTGTTCAACCATAACTGAGAATGTGCCTATGGGGTAACTCAAACTTTTTGCTGCTCTGCGTTATGTGCACATCTGTGAATGACCAATAGTGTGCTATGAGTATCAATTTCGGGTTACAAATAAATTTTAGCAAGTATGTGAATTCACAAATATGGAATCTATGAATAATGAGGATCAAACGTGTGTGTAAATATACACACACATATATACACACACATACACTTTATATTTATATAACTTATCTTTAAGTTGTTATAATTTATACTCATTATGTATATTATAATGAGGCATGTAGAGGTTAACAGACTTTTCTAAGCAAAAGAAGAAAGAAACTTCAATCAGGGCCCTCTCTCCCCCACCTCCACCCAGCACTCCCAAGCTATCTTGCCCTGATTTTCTTTGTTTCTATAGAACTTACTATCTTTTAGTAAACTCTATTTATCTATTTATTAACTCATTTGTCCATTCATTCATTCACTTATTATGTTTATTATTCATTTTCTGTCTCCCTCTCCTATGCCATAAATTTCACAAATACAGGGGCCTTTGTTTTGTTCACTAACGTACCTCAAGCAAACAATTAGAAAGAAGGAAATTTGCTTTATTGTGCTTTTGCTCCTCACCTTCTACTAAAGTTTGAGGCCTATGGCGCTTTGCATGGAGCATAGGAAGGCAGGAGCAGTAAAGTATGGGAAGAGCACTGGAGAGGGGTTCCAGGCCTGACTTCCCTACTTTAATAAGTCATTATCTTGGCAATCTCATTGTTCTGAGCCTTGGTTAACTCTAGTAAAAAACAGAAGTCATATTTACCCCTGTGCACATTGCTGGGTTACCAATTATCAAATATTAACAAACAAGATCATGCAGGCTTGGAATATCCCAAGTAAACATAAACTCTTATTATTTTAGTAGGTTCTCAAAAACAGCTGTAGAATAAATGATATGAAATTAGAATTTCTTAGAATTAGAATTTAGACTCAACAAAAATATCTTTTCTCTTATGTCCTTCCCTACTTGTATGTTACTTTTAGTTTTCAAGTAACATGTGCTTTAGTTGTCTGTTGTGATTCTATACGAGTCCAACAATTTTTAAATATTATGCTAGAAAATAGTCAAAATTTTAAAAATAAGCTAACAAAGATACTAATTGTTTGCAAAAAAAGAATAACTCAGGTAAAAACAAGATGGACAGGAATGTATTGGTTCACTTTAATTAGCACATTAGACAAATTAGCTCTTTGCAAAAAATGCACGAGAAGATTTTAAAACATGTACCTTATGCACAACCCATAACACAAAAGTGGGTACACAGGGAGAAAAGTGAAATCTCTTTATGGAATCAGGGACAGTACCCTAATTTCTCTCTTTTTATGATGGGATTGTTTTTCTTATGAGATTTTGGCAGGCCGTTAAGATTGGTGTCATTTTTGATTAATTCTTTTTGTACTCTGATGACAGCTAATGGAATGATTTGAAAGCTATTTGCTTTACAAAAAAGATCCAATATAGCTGCCTTTTGTGCCCATTCTTAGAGCTTTTACTTCTTTTCTTTAAATAATTAGTAAAAGAGAAGAAAGATTGCTGTAATTACTAAGCATTATAAACTATATCTGGGTGCCTGACATTAACAGTAGCTGTCATTAAAATTAGATCACTTGTCGCACTTTAAGGAAATGTTACTTTTTACCATTTTGATGATATAATCTGAAAAATATCTTGACTGGATACTTATTCTGAAAACAGAATACAGGCCCTTCGATATACACTTATTTTTTCCTTATTCATAAATCTATCATATGATTAAAGTTGTACCTACAAGTATATCAAGTCCTTATGATTGGCATTACAAAAATGGATCAAAGCCATCAATTACTTCATAAGAACAAGCAAGGTCCAAGCATTATAATTATAAAGCAATTTTAGAAACAGATCAAAAAGCAAAAGGTAAAAACGTTCTTTCAATCCTGTCCAAGTAACCAACTGATTTGCTTTAGGGGCAAGACTTTGAGTAAAACGGTTTTAATATGCACAAATGATTTCAAGTATTTCTTTTTCTCTGTTCAGGTTAACACTGTGTACTGCAGCATTTTTTCATCCGTCCCTTGTTCATTGTTATTATAGTAAATACTATCATATAGAATAATTTTTCCTGATTACATAGTATTTTCTTATATTACCAATAAATGCGTTAATCTTTGTTAATAAATATGATCAGAATATTGTCACATACAAATAGAAGAAATATTTAAGTGACAAAGGAAAAAATAAGTAGCAAGAGTAATAAAGACCCAAGTCAGAATATTATCAATGTAAATCTAGGCTATTTCTCCAGACACAAAAATATGCAAGTCGCTAAGTTATATCCTGAAAGAACTAAAGATCTTAAATTACCTTAATTAAACATTCTTATAGTGGCAAAAAAGTCATAAGGCATATAACCATAAATGTTTTTAATTTGTTGAATAATTATATGGTCTTTAACAGCAAAATTTTATGTTATGCATCTTATATTTCCTTGTTACATAGGGCACATAATTATGGAAACTATGAAAACCAACAATAAAAACACTTGAAATTAATGGTACCTAAAGTTATCCTTGGAAATTAATGCTTTCCCCCATCTTGAAACAATAAAGTTGATTCTATTAAATGTGATAAATGAAATTTAAATTAAAATTTTAATAAGGTGCTTGTTAATCCATTTGTTCACAGCTAACTTGAATTCAGTTAAATTAGCTCCTTATTATGAGCACTAGAGATATGATTTCTTCTAAATCTCAAGGGCAAATAAGTGTTAGAGCACTGCTGGTCCCATGATAGCTCCATAAATCGTTACTAAAATTATTCACTAGACACTTTTTCTGTGATGCATTTCATTTAGAAAATCAATTCTGTGTTGTTAAAAATAGTAAAAGTTCTCTAACCGCAATCACAACACCAGAGACAAAGGCAAAATATATCCACATATGAGCTATTCTGGGATATTTATCATTGCCTCAGTCATTGTAGCTCCAGGAACTGCAGAAAATAGTTTTCAAGTAATTGTAAAATATCACCTGATTTCTGAGGCATAGGATTTCTTCTGAAAAGTTTGGAAAATTTTTAGTATTTGTTAAATATCCTCTTTAATCTCTAGGATAGTGTTTGTCAACTTTGGGCACCTGCAGGCAGATCATCTAGTGAATGCAGTGTGTCTAGTGTAGGTCTAATGTATCTGGTGTGAATATGAACATCAATTTTAGGTAAAATTTTTTAAATAATTCATCATAATTTAAAAAGAATAATTAAAATTCATAATAATAATTAATTCTTCATACCAGGGAGATAGATGTTATTTTTTATAGCGTTTTACCAAGAAGTCTGTGGCTAGACCATTACTAAGACCATCACTAAGTACAGTACAACCAGTTGGTTTCACTTCTTACCCTTTATTTTTGCTACAAAGAAAAGCCTAAGTCATAATTGTAGATGATCTAAAACAGCAACATGTGCTTGGTACTGTCTCAGACAATTCTCAGTACTCAAATCAAGCATGGAGACCTTCAACAATTAAAAGCCAATCTTATGTTTCAAGAGATGTCAAGTTAACAATCATTCTGCCCATATATGTGGAAAGGTTATGAGTTTCTAGAACTCTTGGAAGAAAGGTGCTAAAACCTGCAGAAAATGCAAATTTAAAAAACATAAGCCACAACTTACAATGATAGGAACTGAATGCTACTTAAGAACTATTGGTTCTTAAACGTATTTACCCATTTGAAAAAAATTACGTATTGGACAAAGAATAGCCAAAACAATCTTAAAAAAGAACAAAATTGGAAGATTTGGGCTTTCTTATTTTAAAACTTATTACAAAGCTACAGTAATCAAGTCAGTGTTGTACCAGCATAAGAATAGATGTATAGATTAATGGACTAGCACGAGACGTCCAGAAATAAACCGCTATACTTGTAGTCAATTGATTTGAACAAGGGTGTCAAGACAATTCAAAAATCTTTTCATCAAATAGTGCTGGGACACTGATTATCAACATGCAAAAAAAAAAAAAAAGAACAATGACGTTGGATCTTTATCTCACACCATATAAAAACATTAGCTCAAAATGGATCATAGATGTAATATAAGAGCTAAACCTACAAAATTCTCAGAAGAAATCATAGGAATAAGAATTTAAAGTTTAGATTAGGCCAGGAGTTCTTGGAAATAATACCAAAAGCACAATGGACAAAAGAAAATATAGATAACCTAGACTCCTCTAAAATTAATGAAACTCTGTACTTTAAAAAACACCGTAAGAAAGTGAAAAGACAATCCATAGAATGGGAGAAAATATTTACAATCGTGTATCTGACAAACAACTTGTATCTAGAATGTATAAGGAACTCTTCAACTTAACAATAAAAAGACAACCCAATTTAAAAATTGGGCACAGGATTTGAATACACATTTCTCCAAACAAGATATACAAATGCCCAATAAGTATATGAAAAATCCTCAACATCATTACTTCTTAGGGAAATGCAAATCAAAACCACAATGAGATACCACTTCTAGGATGACTAAGATAAAAAAGGCACACAATAACAAGTGCTGGCGAGGATAAGGAGAAATTGGGACCCTCACTCATTGTGGATTAAATTATAAAATGTCTCAGCCACTTTGGAAAACAGTTTGGCAGTTTCTCGAAATGTTAAACATAGAATTATTATATGACCCACCATATGATAATTGCATACTCCTAGGTATATACCCAAGAGAAATAAAAATATATGTCCACACAAAAATTTGTACACAAATGTTCAGAGCAGCGTTATTCACAATAGCCAAAAAAGTGGAAAAAACCAAAATGTCTAATCATTAATGAATAGATAAACAAAATATGGTATACTCATACAGTGGAATATTATTCAACCATTAAAAGGAATGAACTAATGACACATTCTAGATGAATGAAGACAGTTACAAAAGACCACATTTTCCATGATTCGTTTATATGAAATGTCCAGAGTCAGCAAATCAATAGAAACAAAGTATATTAGTGATTGCCAAAAGCCAAGAGGAGAGGGAGAATGGGAAATAATTCCTAATGAGAATGGAGTTTCTTTTTGGGGGGATGAAATATTTTAAAATTAGTGATGATGGTCGATCAACTTTGTGAATATACTAAAAATGACTGAATTGTATACTTTAAAAGATGAATTTCATAGTATGTAAATTAAATTTTAATAAAGCTATTATTTTTTTAAAAAGATAAAAAAATGATGGAATTGTGTATAAATCATAGTAAATCTAGCATAAGTCTTCTTGGTATTTTATCCAAAAGTACTTTAAGTACTTTTAGCAATAGGAACCATTTTTTTCAAATCCTTGTTTTATACATGAAGAAAGCAAGGGGCAGTGATATAAAGTATTTATTCAAGGGTTATCAGTTCATATTTCATTAGGATCGTAGAAGAAATGAAAAATGCTTTTATGTAACACAAGACTCTTTCAGGTTATACTAAATTTGGAGAGAAGAATTCAAAGAAAATCTAGTGGGAAACTGAAAGAACTCTCTGTTTAGTGACTAAACAGTGATACAATGGAGTTGAAATGGAATGAAAAACTCAAATGGTTTTGTCAAGATTCTGGAATCATAGAGTTATAATTGCCAAGTGTGTATAAGAACAATGACACAAAAACAGTGGGGTCTTGCTTGGACTGGAGTGATGTCAAAAGCACATTTCTTCAGAAGTTAACTGATAGGATGAAAATGGCTTCCAAATAATTGTGGAGAGAGAGGCTATGATGGAAGACTAACAAAAACAGAAAAGAAGTTTTCAGTGATTCCTACAAAAGAAAAGGATAAGGGAATCAAAAATAATACTTATAATCTCTGATCATAACTAAATACACGGGGAGTTTAAACTATCTGGCATTAGATTGTTTTATTAAAGAAAAGGTAATAGGTATTTCTCATGGATTTCCCTAATATGTAGAGAGATGATTCAAAATTGAAAGTTACTAATGGAATGATATGCCCTTAAAAATAAAACTAAGCAAAATAAGAGAGATAAGACAAAATAAGCACATAATGGGGGAGCAGAATACCATAATATTTTGAGGATGGTATTATTTTGAATTTTTATTAACAATTTTGGTGGTAGAAGCAGGTTGGAGAGATTATAAGGAGAGAGAAGAAAGAAAGATACCATTGTAGCATTGTTTTCTGTGGTCAAACAGATACAATGGAATGGTGCATCCCTGATAACTTGAAAAATTTATATAGACAAGATGACAAAATACAGCCAAAATATAGTAATATAGAAGATTTCAATTTCTTAATCATCAGCTAGAATTTCTATTGGTTATCAGTAAAGCAACTTAAAACTTTACCTGCCTTGCTAAAAATTACATTTGCCCAAAGATAAAGAAAGTAGACAAGACAGGTGGGATAGAAGGTACTCTAAAATTTGGGAAATCTTTCTTACCAAAAGGATGGAATTGAGTGGCAAAGTGGAAGTGACAGAAACTTAGGGAGAATGTAACCATGTCATCTCAGAGAAGAGTTTGAGCAGAGTCAAAAGTGAAGCTGTTTCTAGCATCCTTGAAGGCAAGACTTCTTCTTTTTCAAATCTACGTGTCATTTCTTTTGCTGTTTTAGTATCTTTCAAGAATGTAAGTTGGAAAAGAATGATTTTAATAGAAGTCCCATGCATGGGTGAGTAGGGAGGAAGAGGAAAGAAGGGAAGAAAAAAAGCTAAAATAATTATGTTTATCTAAGAAAATAATTGAAGACCAACAAGAAACTTTTTAATGAGAAAAAACCAAAGATTTTTATCTTAAAATACCAAGTATAAAATGCTCAACAATAATTAATTTGTTTTCAGTAAATTAACATAAAATTTTAGCAGTTAAAAAAATTCTTAGTCTATGTTAAACTAAAGATGTTGATTAATAAAAATAGACTAAGACACTTTAAAATAGTATGTAACTAAGTACCATATGAATGTTTGAAAATTCATGTGATTCGGGAACAGCGTGTCTTACCTGATTCCTCAATGCTCAGACTATCATAGCAATTGATTATTTTTGGTCTAGTTTACTTTAATAATAAAATATAAGCTCCCTAGCTTCAAATTCTCATTCTCATCTTCTTCACTTTTATGGCAAGTCTATTGCTTTTCTTCTCTTTCTCATGTCATAAAATGAAAGGATCAATAATAATGAATTGTGCCAAAATACTTCATGATATTTAAAAAGTTTTCAGGTGTTTGCCACTCAAACCATGGTCTGGTAGGATTAATGAATAACGAAATATTAGTACTATATGCCTGCTATTAAATTAAAAATTTCTCCCAAATAATACCTATTCAAAAACTTATAAGAAAGACATTTTTTTTTTCCAGTTTTGTCAAGCGTTTGGGATTGAGAACAAATGAAATAAGAACTACTTAGGAATATTTATTTTTCATAAGTAGAGGGTCCATTTGAGAAACAGACAGATAAATACAGGGTCTGGGTCTAGATTAGAACCTGAATTCTTTCTGTTCAAACCACTGGGATGTGCTATTGTAATATATTCACTGCCAAGAGATACATTACTGAGCAAATGATGGAATCTATCATATACAGAAAAATTGACTTCCCATCAACTGCATAATATGAAAAGAAAAATTGTAATGAGAAGCAGTGTCAAAATGTGAAATAGTACGAAATATATTCATCATTCACATATGAAAAAGAAAGAGAGTATCGCCTGTCCCTTGCAGACACTTAAAGGTAAAAGAACAACAAGTTGAAGGGAAGTAGTGCCTCCAGTTTGGATGGCAACATTCACATTTACCTTGTGCCATATTTATTGGCTGTTTTTTAACTTTAATAATACCTGAAAAAATGAGGCCACGAGGTATAGAGAAGTCTCGACCAAAAAGCAATAATTACAATATAGCATAGGTCAAAAAGCCACAGGCTATTTAGTTCAAATTACTATTCATCCAATCCTGGTTAAACCCCGTATTACAACTAAAAAGAAGAATCTAAGCATTTATAAATATTTATGTATTTTATATTGACGGTTCAGATATTTTTTTCTTGAAGACCAAAAAATAAAAACTTTCAAATGCTTTCACAGAAATGGAGACATATATTTACTCTTTATCCACCTTGTCACCCTGGAATATAAACTTAATGTTATTAATTATTAACCAACTGCATACCAAAGCTAATAAAATCGTGATGAGCAAAACCAATGAATACTTCAAGTGAGCTCATCTGTATTCCTAAGGTCATATAAAAGGTTTTCAAGAAAAAAAAATAGAAATTTGGAGAATTAATGTTTTATCTGATTTTCTACATATCCATTTTAAATATAAACAGATGACAAGTTTAAAATTTTAATATATAATTTGCAAGGCAGCATACAAGGTTGAAGTACTTCTTTTAGACAGAGACCACCTTCACATCATGTTCTTGCTACACCCAGTCTTACACAGATGGAGAAAATGGCTTTCTGTCCTAAATTGAGATAGTCAGATTATCCCAAAAACTTTTAATTGTTAATCTTTTAATGTTTTGCTTCTTTAAAACCCTACCTTATTTTATTTAAATATGTCCGGATTACGTATAAAAACTACCCAACTTCTAAAACCTACTAGCGACACATAGAAAAAGGAATAATTTAAAGTTTGGAGGGATTTACCAAACCACGGTCCACAGAAACTGAATCTCATAATTCTAAAATTAGGCCAGAAAATGTCCAGAAACAGGTAGCTAATGGGAGACACAACAAATGTCTTCTCATATATAAAGACCTCTAACGCAAATGAAGTGGTGGAAAAATGCTGTATTGCCTCAGAAATAAGTCTGATCCATTTGGTAGAAATTTCAAAAGGGTTGATTTTCATCCAGGAAAGAAAAAATGTTTTAATAATTTAAAATATCTACTTATTTTTTTGCCCAAGATTAGTCGTGTTCTCTTTCAATTGAGGTCGTCACTGAAAGATATGATAGCTATCTTTCAGGGTTGCGGCAGAGAATAGTTCCTCATTAACAGTTGAGGAGGAAAAAGAACCACTAATATCCTTAAAATTCTGAATCCTGTGCTTACAGAAAACAACTGTACAAAAATTGTTACCCATCTGTTTTTTCCTTTTCTTTCTCCTTTGAATTAAGAAAAATTGAGTCTTTGTTAATTCAGAAGAGATTGTAAATGATTAAGATAAGATTTGAAATGATTTTAAAGTTGAAGGAAAAAAACAGTGTTAGCCAGGATGTGGGGAAATTGAAATTTTCATGTAGTATTGAAGGGCAAGTAAGTTATCATAAACATTCTACAGGATCCTGGGATTGTGTGTGAGCATTTCTTGGGCCCAACAATCTCATTTCCAGGAATTCTCTCCTAAAGAGACACCACACAAGGTTATCTCAAAGTTATACACTAGAGAATGTTCATGACAGTCTTATTTATAATGGCTCTAAATTTTAAACAACTTAATGTTAACTGATAATTAAATAAATTATACTCTATTAAATAAATTATAGTATATAGAATATCATGTAGTCATTAAAGTTAATGATGTAAATTATTTTTATTTACACAAAAAAGATGAGAATGTCCATCTATGTAAAACAAAATCTCTCTTTGTGTGATCAAATATACATAATACACGTACATCCACAGACACACATTTAGACTCTCAGTTAAATATGGGTGCTGATTTTTGTATTTTTTTGTACACTTCTCTGTATTGATAACTCTGTTAAAAGAGCATGCATTATTTTAAATAAATAATTATTGAAATTTTTAGTGAATTTTTAAAAAATTTCGTGACAGTTTATCTTATGGGAAGATCTAAAAAAAGAAAGAATAAAGGAAAAAGCTTTCATTGATACAGTGAAATCAGCATACAAGATCAACATGCAAAAATCAATTGTATTTCTATATATGAGCAATGAACAATCTGAAAATGAAATTAAGAGAACAATTTCATTCTTAACAGCATCAAAAAGGATGAAATGCTTAGGAATATATTTAATATATTAAGTAAATATTTAGTGAATTCCTATTGTCTGCTAGGCCCTGTTCAGACGCTGACACACAAAGCAGATCAAACAGATAGAGTCCCCGGCCTCATGGAGTTTCTATGCAGATGGTTAACATTTTTTAAATATTCCAGTTAATGTTGTAATGAATTTCCTTTACAAGTAATTTTCGGTGTTCTGTTAGATGGTTTTCTGGAATTGCTGTATTATAAGTATGCAAGTTTTAAAATTGTCATCAGTATAGCTAATAGCCCTGTGAAAATATGGTACCAATAGCACTCCTGCTCACAGTCTTTGAGCACTAAGATTTTAAACAACAGAAAACTGAGCATATAACTCTACTTAAATCTAACAACTATTAAATGGTCGGAATTTTGGAGTAAAATTAGTATCAAAGGGAATGATATGTATTCTTAATACAAAGAAAGAAATTTAAAAAAACCCCTGCACTACAACTGTTGTTCAAATAAAATAGCCCAAGAAGTAAAGATCTTCCTTGTCAAAAGCTAGAAATAATTGCATTTGCTACTGAATTTTCCAGTAATCATTCCTCATGTATGAAATGAGAAGGGTTGAGTCATACTTCTTTTCAAAATTGAATCAAGTTAAAAAACTAAATCAGATCTTTAAAAGAAAACCGCCCACCAAAAAGGAAATTGCCTTCCCTCACTTGAAAATATAGCAGTATGTTACCTCATTAAAATGCCAATATGTAAGGTATATGTGGTTGGTAAAGAAGAAATAAAAACCCTTGTCAATCCTGAGGTTAGCAGGCTTTGTAAAGTGACGTAGTCTAGAAGTAGAGGATTATTTAAGGCACTAAGAGGTAACAGGAAGGCCATCAAAAATAAAACCTCCCTGTTAAGCATGAATCAAATTCCCAACTTAACATACACATTCACAATCAAGCAGCTTCAAATGTGCAAGAAAAAAATCAAAGTCTCCTATAGAAAAATCTGTAAACGCTTATTCCAACATCGAGTATACGACACATAATATTACTTAAGTCCCCAGAGATTTGGTTTAATATATTTTCCTATATTAGTGCTTGTAAATATAGGGGAAAGTAATGTGTTTTTATATTGCTTTTGGAATTATTCCCAATTACTACACAGCAATTTTTTGTGTTCTAGAAACTATCTTTAATATATATGTACCCTGGAATTATTATCCCAATAATTATTCTTACAAGATTTCTTTAAAATAAGAAAAAAATTGAAAGCATTTTGTGTAGACGGCCCACAAAAATTAACTGTCGTTACCATAACAACTATTTAAAAAACAAACCAAGAAGCAGACTTCTCCCCCACTACCCATTTCAACTGGTATCTACATAAAATTAAAAGGAGTGGCTAATACAGAGCACAGAAAATAACCTAATGCTCTTACCATTTTCTTACCAAAAACTGATAAGACTTGTCTGAGAAGTTACGTGTTGTCACTGTCTGTGGATACTGTATGTTTTGGTTATTAATAAGAGTTAGTCCCTTTATGTTCCTACCTATTGATTCTTACTATGCTACCAATTTGCTACTAGGTGACTCTATTTCCTGATCTCCACTTCTGAATACTCTCCTATGTTATCTTTTAAAATAAAAAATTATTTCTCTCCTCATCGATGGGCATCAGCTTCCTAAAGTAGAAAAAGCACTGGAATTGGGGTAAAGCCTTAAATTTTAACTTCCTTCCCCTTCCGTGAACCTATGAGCAAGGTATAAATCTTCATTGTGTATTGGTTTCCTCATCAGTACAATACAGTCTATACCTGAACTAACTTATCTCCCTGAACAGATTGTGAAGACAAATTGATACACTTTATACAAGTGAATGCTCTTTGAGAACAAAAATGTATATATGTATCTATATTGATATGGTTTATTTGAATAGTACAGCAATTCCAGTCCGACTGTGGGACATTTCTTCTGGTTTGTAAAACTGATTGGGCCTTAGGTGACCCTAAAGGAGTCAATTATATAACACATCAGAGAAATATGACACACTTTTCTTTCACCAATGTCTTTTACAGGCAAACATACACAGACATACACACATACAAATACACGTATCCGTATTCACCTACCAAGATACTCCTAGAAAATTGATAAAATTTATGGTACCTTGAATTCCACCTATCACTCAAAATACATCAAAAAGAGGGCCTAAAGGACATCTTCTTCCAGCTATGATGGAGTAATTGATACTGGACTAGGCATCTCATTAGTATCTAAAAGTTCACAAAAAATATATCATATAGCTAAAGGTAAAGGCTCAATCAATAAAATTTCTAGAAGAAAATGTAGGGAAAGTTATTTGCAACCTTAGAGTGGGCTAGAACACTCAAGTTACTAACCAGAAAAGAAAAAATTGATATATTGAATTTTTTCAAAATTAAAATGTTTTGCCTCTTCAAAAATCATCATTAATAAAATTGAAAAACATGACATAGACTGGGAGAAAATATTTAAAATACAAATATCTGACAAAAGACTTCCATCCCAAATGTATGTCATTCCTACACCTCAGAAATAAGAAAAAAAACAACCCAGTTTCAAGGAAAAATTGGGCAAGTGATTTTAACAGACACTTCATCGAAGATGGTATACGAATGGTCAACAAGCACATGAAAAGATGCTAAATATTTTGACTATGAAGAAAATGCCTTACAAACAAAATGAGATATAAATACACACACACTAAAATGCAAAAATCACAATACTGACAATACAAAGTATTGGTAAAAATGTGGAGCAGCTGGAACTCTCATATATTGCTGTTGTTGGGGGATAACAAATGGCACAATCATTTGGAAAACTGGCAGTTTCTTATAAGGTTAGATATATGTTCACCATATGACCCAGAAATTTCACTCCTAGGCATTACACAAAATAAATGAATATAAATATCAACAAAATATATGTGCACAAATGTTGTTGGTACTCTTATTCATAATAGCCAAAAACTAATACAACACAAATGTCCATAAACAGGTGAAGAGATAAACAGATTGTGGTATATTCATGCAATGGAATACTACTCAGTCATTAAAAATGGAACTCAATCATTGAAAGACCAGTGATACAGCAACAATATGGTGAATCTGGAAAATATTATTCTGAGCAGAAAAAAGCTAGATAAAAAAGAGTCCATACTTTATGATTCCATTTATATGAAGTTCTAGGGCAGGAAAAACTCATCTCTAGTGACAGAAATCAATGATCACCTGATGTGGAAGCAGGCGCCTGGAATTAACTGCAAAGTGTTACAAGGGAACGTTTTGAGGAGACAGAAATGTTCGGTATCTTGATCGTGATGTTTGTTTCACTGGTGTATGTATGCTATGTATGCATTTGTTAAAAAGCACATCACACTGTCCATTTAAATTGAGTGCATTTTCGGTATGTAAATTATGCCTTAATACAGTCAGTTTTAAAAGTCAGCAAAGAAAAGTGAATAAGGAGAGGAACAAATAGATCTTCGGAGATGACAAAGAGTTACCATTCTGCTGCATATTAGACACTTGACAAATATGTATTAAATGGATTTATTGCACACAACTATCTGGCAAGTAAGCAGGCAACCACTGTTGCTCACATTTTATAGATTGAGATTAAGAAATTGTGATTCAGAGAGCCACAAAATTAGTCAAAATGGACACTTTTCATAGTTCACAAGGCTAATAAATTATGTTTATATCAGAATTCAAGTAATTCCTAGTATGATGATGTTTCCATAGAAATTATCCGCCCAATTCAAATCCAGTTATAAGTAATTAACTTCATAGAGTTACCAAAATACTTACATTGATATTGTGTTAAAAAGCGTATTGCTTGAGGGGCCCGCCCGGTGGTGCAAGCGGTTAAGTGCGCGCGCTCGGCTGCCACGCCCGGGATTCGCCAGTTCGGATCCTGGGCGCACACCGATGCACCGCTTGTCAAGTCATGCTGTGGCAGCGTCCCATATAAAGTAGAGGAAGATGGGCATGGATGTTAGCCCCAGGCCAGTCTTCCTCAGCAAAAAAAGAGGAGGATTGGCAGATGTTAGCACAGGGCCAATCTTCCTCACACACACAAAAAAGTGTATTGCTTGAAATAAGTCAGTTCTGGGCCTTGGAAATCTTTCATTATAAAAAGCATCTTTAAGAGAATGGTATTTGTTAAATTGCAATTTTTAACTATAAGCCCAAACTGTGAATACTTAAACATTGAATACTTTAAATATTTAATAGAATTGTCCATTATAAAGGTTGGAATTAACTTACTGTAATCCCTATGTAATACTTGAAACTTTTCCATATTTACTTTAATGTAACAGAAATTGAAAACATAAAAATGAAGACATGGCTGTTGCAATCAAGGAGCTTATGGTCTAAAAGAGAATAGAATGCACGTTTGCAAATAAACATTGTGAATGGCTTTCAGAACATTCTGGACTTAGAAGGGCACAAGTAGAAGACAACTTTATTCTTCCCCACCTGTGTATTCACATCAGCTTTCCGGACCTGTTTTGCTTACAATTGGATGAAATTCTGGACACTTTCACAGTTTATTCATTCATGTTCAGATAAACAAAAATCAGTTTAGTCTAATTATTACATAAATTCTGAAATGACCCATAAAAGCCGACTGTGAAATTAGACACACATGAATCAGAGATCTGACCTTGTCTCAAGCTTTACTAATCATTTCAAAGAGATAAACAGCCGCGAGACACGAGCAGAGCGAGGCCTGCAGAGTGAGGTTGTCTCCCCATGTCCTTTCCTGCGTCAAACATACTCCTCTGGCCTAGAATAATCGATGAGGTCTTAAACATACAGCAGGGAGCGTTTAAATTATGAAATACTGTCATGTTATACCCCAGAGGGTTGTATAGCTTCCATGACATTCTTCATGGAGACATGCCTCATAGCTTCCAAGTTTATTTATTATAAGTAAACAACACTGTGGGCTAATTCTTTTCTTGCCCCTAATGACAACTGAAGCAAGTCCCATAGCTTTTGGCCTCAGATAATTAATAGTCCTCCCCTCATTTATCCGTATTGACAGTCTCATTTTGGTAATTAAAGAGTCCAACCCAGTGTAGGAATCAAAATTCTGAACTGTCGACTGTTGACTTCTTTCCTCATCTAGCTGAGTGCCTCCACAGGTTGGGAAGCTTGCAGAGTGAGAGGTGTCTTTAGCCAGCTGCTGGATTGAACCCCACTCCCCAGTCACAGTCTCCAGTCCCTCCAAGAGGAGTCCCAGGGAGCGGGGGACAAGGGGAAATGATCCCTTCCCCCCAGGCTTATGTGGCAGGTTGGAACTGTCACCGTAAAGCATTGACATACTTTGGGCTTCATATGCTCAACGTTGACTCTTTCTTTTGGGACGTTTAGCAGATTTCTCAGAGATTACCCCATTAGACATCCCCAATTGCAATTTCCGTGATGTAGACAATGACTCTCCTTCTTCCAGCAACTTAAACTTTGAATCTCAGTCCCTGGGGCTTCTGGTGGTCTGTTCCTCCACCTGGTGACTTTAACCCCCCTCCCCTGGTGGCCTTTGCAGATGAAATCCTTTTTAAGGATTCCCTTGAATGTCTCTCTCCCATGGGTTTGACTCACAGGAAAAACTTAAACTTTCTCCAACTGTGAAGGAGCAGTTTGCTTGCAAGGCAGTCTTCTTTCCTTTTGTCTTTGCTGCCAAACAGGTGCTTTTGGAGTTCTCTTATGGAGAATCGGACAACAGTTCCCTAAACTTCAGGGATGCAAATGAACCTTGATGTTCTACTCACTGGCTTTAGGTAAGAGTAAAGGATCCTACTCTCCTTACCTAGTGAAGAATAGTTCTCTCTAAAGGTATCCTCTGTCAATCCTTTACCACATCTAGTAAATTAATAGTGGCTGATTACTAACATTAAAAGAATAGCTTTCCCAAATTCTTAGCTTCTCCAGGATGTATATGGAGGTGAGGCTATTTGGCAAAGATTATCAAGTTCTTAATCTCTGGATCCTCAGCTGATGCTAAAAAATAATGAGTTCCAAGACAACACACACACACACACACACACACACTACTTTTAATATTTAGTTACACTACTTTTAATATTTAGTTACACTATTAAGCAAGGTAGAAAATGATGAGTCATAAAAGAAGTATAATTTAAGTGCAAGGAGAACATGAGTGAATAAAGAAATAATCATTTCTTTTTAAATATTTCTAATAACATAGAAGTATCTATACATTATCTATACAGTTCATCTCATGTTTCAGAGCCTTTAGTGGAATATGATTTTTTATATTGGGCTAAAATATGCCTCTATAACTCTCATTGTTTCTGGTTTTGCTTTTGAAAATCACACAAAACAAGTTGACATTTCAACCACAAAATAGTCCTTCAAAATACCTAGCATATTTCTATGAGTATTTCTCTTTTTGAGCTAAATACCACTCCCAATAATTTCAGTCATTTCTCAAAGTTATGGTTTTGACTCCCTTCAGCATACTATATACTCACCTCTAAATCTATCATGTTCTGTCAATGTTCCTAAAAGTAATGTGTTTGAAACTGGAAAAATGTTTAATCTGACAGAATTGTTCTAAATACTATATTTCTAAAAATGCAATAAAAATTACGCTATCACTTTTTGTTAGATATATCATAGAGTTGACTTTTTTGAGCTCTCTGTTAATGAAACTCCCTCGATTTATTTTATAAAGTTTTATTAAGTAAAACATTCCAAAAATACTAATTCTATTTAATAAAGATAATGTTAAAATAAGCAATATTAAATACTCATGTGACTTTGAGTTTCACATTTCCACCATAAAGTTTTGTGCTGGTAAAACATAGAATAAAATATCCTGATATAAACTTTTAAAATAAGAAATTGAGGAAGGGCAGGTGTTTCACCAGTTGACGTCTCCCTACCTGGACACTCCAGCATCCAATCCTGAACCATTGTGTAGTACTTCAGAAAAGAGAAATCAAAATTTTGAAAAATAATGGTTTTTAGGATAAATCTGAATCTGAAATAGGATATGAAAGTGACATGAGACTAAAATCCAACAGGAGATTTATCTATTACATCAAACCAAATCATATGCAAATTAATATAAACAATGGGAATACCAAACTCCTAAGACACCTCCCTCAAGGAACTTACATTATTTTTGAGAAGAAAAAATATGTGCATCTAAGACAATGTGTATTAATATTTTGTGTTGACAATTTTGCCAAATGAGCAAAAGGAAGTATTTAGAGGTTCAAAAACGAAAAATCACTGTCAGAAATTTCATGAAAGAGGTGGAAATTTATTTCGATGAACTAAAGAATGATTAAAGAATGATTAAAATTCAGATCAATGGTGATAATGAGGGTTATCATTCTAGGTGAAGCAAATCCCCCATGCGAAGGTCAAGAGAATAATATGTAAGGCATATTGCTGCATTGTAAATAAATTATTGTGTTTGGAAAGAGCGAGTAGTGTGTGATATGTGGGAAAAATGGGATGGGGCCGGAACATATGAGAATTTAAGTGATGTATAAGGAACATGAATTCCAACCCATGGGGCAGAGAGAGTCAGTGGTGGTCTTGATCCAGACAGATATGTGTACAGCAATGTCTTAGGAAGAGTGATCTAGCTGAAGTACGTGGAACAGATTAAAGATGAGAGGCTTCAGTTGGCAAATTTGTTGGTGAATTAGAATAGTCAATGGATGAAATGAAATAAGCAAGGACTATTAAGAAATGTCATATCCAAGAGAAATTAGAAAAATAGCAATCTAGTAACAGCCTTAGTGTGGAACAAGAAAGAGAAAATCTTACAGAGATTACAAAGATAATACTGTTGTTATTGACAGTGATATAGAAGAACGGGAGGTAGGAGACACCTGTTAGTTTGAGATGAGAGTGAAACACTCAAAAAAATATCTGGCAAATGGTTTTACATGTGGGGTGGAAGCTTAGGAAAGAGATCAAAGACGGTGTGGATTAGGTATAAAGAGGTAACTGCAGCTGTGCACCATGGTGATACGATGAAGGAGAAAACTAAATAAGAAGTGTAGGAGTCAAGCTTAAGAAACAGGACATAGAGGCAATGGAGACAGGGGAGCACTCCAAGGAAGGAATAAAACCAGAAGAACTGTACTCTCTTGGACCCTCTCAAGCCGGGGCATGAGGAGAGAAAAGGCCCCGCCTGCTAGATAGCACGCAAGTGCGGCAGTTCATAACAAAGCTTCTGAGACCAATCTAGAAGTCAATTACTATGTGATCAAACTGCTAAGGCCATAATCAAGGAGGTTAACTGGAGGAGGCGAGATGCCATAAGATGCTCCAGAGGCTTGGTTGCGCGCATTCCATTGAAAGAGGAAAGTGGATTTTTAATGTTGCCGGATGGAAATGTGGTGCCATAGACTCCGAAACAGGTAAGTGTTCAAGAAAGAGTGTGTTTAACAGTGCTCAAGACTGAAGGAAATGAAGGAAGATGGCCTATTATGACCCTTCTAAGCAAAATTATTATACATAGAAAAGTGCTTTCAAATTATTTCAAGTTTGTTCTATTAATCAGCTTCACGTTTTGCTATTCACAAAACTTTTGTGAACCTCATCCAAGGCCTGGTCAAACCATCAAAAATGCTGAATTGGTGAAGTAGAAATTAATGATAATTTGATCAAATAAAAGTATAGCATAACTTCAGCGGAGTTTTAATTGAGTAACAATTTCAATATTTAGACAGTTACTAAAACCAGTATTTTAATGGTAGAAATGCATCTATTAACATGCTACCTTTCAATTTTTTGGAAAACTTAATATACATCTTAATAAATAGGTGTCAAAATATATCAACTATGGGATGGAATATGCTATTAAATGCCATCGATGTAAAATTGAATGACATGTTTCCTAAATGTTCTTATAATTCCATAAAGTGTCAAAAATTGCAGAATAGAGGAAGCAAGGTATTGTTTTTCCGCCTTTCTCTGCCAAGGGACAATATAATAATCTTAAGGAGTTGGATAGTGTAGAAAATGATCTGGTTAATTCACACTTTTCTGTTTTGCTATGTATGAATGACCACAGAAAATTTTTGCCGTTATTTTATTTCTTAAAATTGACATGATATTATTTTTCTTCTGGATTAAAAATAAAGCCATTTGAGTTACTTGATCTTTACTTCAGAATATTTGTGTATACCAAGAAGATTTAAGGGAAACCCGAGACTTAATTTTAAACCCAAGATATTTAAAATTAGGTGAACTATTATCAAATATCGTGAACTAATATCACAATAACAAAAATTCTAAACAAATAAAATAATGGCTCCCCCCAACCAAGTTGATAGACAAGTTGCTTAAGCAACTAATTATCATAAAACAGAAAGATTCAGACAATGCTATATAAGTTTTATATGTGGAGAAAAAAGCACATTAGACTATGTAGAGGATTTATTTTAGACATATGAAAAACCAAATTTTCCTGTATACAGGACAAGGCATATTTATTGAGAATGAGTGAATATTGATATTGGGGAATATAGCACATCTTAAAAATGTATATTTGGAATCAATGATAAAAATATGTTTATCTAGTGTGAAGGTTAATTTTATGTGTCACCTTGACTGGGCCATGGGGTGCCCAGGTAGTAGGGTTATTATTCTGGGTGTGTCTGTGAGAGTGTTTCTGGATGAGATTAACATTTGAATAGGTAGACTGTGTAAAGCAGATTGTCCTCTCCGATATAGGTGGGCCTCATCCAATCCACTGAAGGCCTGAATAGAACAAAAGACTGAGCAAGAGAGAATCTGCTGTCTCTGCCTGAGGGTCTTCAAGCCAGAACCTTGGTCTTCTGCTGCCTTTGGATTCAAATTCAGACTGAAACTTACACCATAGGCTCTCTCACTTCTCAGGCCCCCAGACTCAGACCGGAACCATACCATTGGCTCCCCTGGGTTTCCAGCTTGACAATTGTAGATATTGAGACTTCTTAGCTTCCATAAGCACATCAGCCAATTCCTTATAATAAATCTCGATAGATAGATACATGATAGATAGATAGACAGATAGATAGATAGATAGATAGATAGATAGATAGATAGATAGATATAGATGATAATAGATAGATTGATAGATATATAGATAGACAGATTATAGATAAATAGACAGACAGATAGATTATAGATAGATAGATAGATAGATAGATAGATAGATAGATAGATAGATAGATAGATAGATTAGAGAGAGAGAGAGATAGAGCTATGTATCTTCTATTGGTTCTGCTTCTCTGGAGAACCCAGATTAATACACCTAGTAATACTATTTTTTCCTCGTTTCTTTCTTAGTAATTCTTTAAAAGAAATTTCTCTTTGATTAGCACATAGCTTTCTTAGCAATTTCTCTTTTGATTAGCCCAAGAAAAAATTGCAGATGTTGTTTCCATTCCTGAAGTAATTTAATTAAAGTGAAAACTGAAGAATGAAATAGTGGAAATATCGTAGAACTTGGAGTCAGAATTCTGCTGACCTGAATTCCAGTCCTGACTGCTTCATTATTAACTTTCCTGAGCTTCAATTACTACATCTGTAAATTAACGAGTTTGGACCAAGTGGATGTCTTGTAGCTTCTCTTAGCAACACAACTCTTTTTTCAAATGAAAATTCATGTGGAAAAGCAATATATTTTACATGCCCATAAACAAATAAAGCAGAGAGAGAGTGTCCATCCAATAATCAAGCACCGAGGGAGGCAAATTGAAAAGCTCTGAACCAGCTGGTGCCACCCAATCCCACCATTGGGGAATCCTCAAACTAGTAATGTGTTATTAATCATAAAAGCAACATTTATTGACATCTGGGCTTCACGCTTTACATACTTTATTTATTCATCTAACACTAAAGGTAAATGAGGTCCAGTTCATTAATTCACCCAGTCATCATACAGCTAGTAAATGATAGAGCCAGAATTCAAACACAGGACAATTTGACTCCAAAGCCCATACTGATCTCACAAGTGTTACCATTTGTTAAATATTTACTAGGTACTAGGCTCTGTTTTTGATTAATACTCATAATATTAATATTTATAATACTCATATATGTTGAATATTATTATCCTTATTTTGCAGATGTGAAAACTAAGACTAGGATAAGTTAGGTAACCTATTCATGGTCACACTTGCAAAAGTTATTTATGTGCCCCTTTTCTTTGACATAAGCTATTCCCCAGCAATTTTGAATTTTTCAAGCCCACCTACGTTCTATCATTGTTAGCAATAAACGTTTGCTGTTGCGAGAGGTTGGATATGCATTGTGACAAATTGGTCATGTGTGTGTGTGTGTGAGCGTTACACCATGGTGACTAGAGAAAATACAGTTCTCTTTCAGGAACACACAGTCTCATTTCTTTGTAAGAGTATTTACAGGCTGCTCAAGAGTTTAAAGATAATTATTATTATGACTCTGAGTCTGTAAATAAATGAATTCCACGAAAAATACAAAATGATCATCTAATGAATGGAAACATTTAATATGAATTGTCACTTTTTAAAATTGGTAGTTTTTTAACCTTTATTCCACATTTTCTATAAATATTGAAAGAATAATCCTCATCTTCAATACTCTAAACAGTGAATATTAACATTCTAAACCAACATACAGTTAATAGCCTGAATAAAGAATACTTGAACCTCCAAGAGTAAATAAACATGTCAGACAATCAGAAAAAATTATTTTTAGCATTCATAAATGAAAGAATGCTTTGTTTTAGACTTTTCCTAACAGAGCTTCTTCGGTTTCTCACAACAGAACATAAAGAGAAAGTGGTCTTAAAGAGATATTGAGCCTCATATATTAAAAATAAAGCGTTGGCCTTCATCCAGAAGCAAACTGGTAATTGTGTTAAAACGTGGATCTGAAATCTCTCCCCGAGCTGCCTCTTGAAGTTGACCAGGTCACACTAGCGACTGCCAAAAATCCAAAATTGGCACTTCTCAAGTCAGTGTATAGGGGTTGGCCAGCTGGAAAATTGCCTGAGGAGTTCCAATAATTTGAAAATCATCAACATAAATTTTCTCCCTAAAAAGAATGCTTCTTCTGGGGAAACTGAACCACTATTCCAGAGTGCTGTTGACACATAGGCGCTTAACCGGCAGTGCATCCAGGAATCGGCCTGAATTTATGCTTACAGGTCCAAAGTTGACACCCACTTGGAAAGAATGGAAACGAGCACAGCCCCATCTCCTAGCAAATAAGGAGTCTTAGTAAAAAAAGAAGGAAAAAATCCATATTAATCTTTGACAAGGGGCTTAATTTGGGGTGAGTTCTCTATCTGTGGTAGAATCTTTCACCAATGGTTCTTAAAATAGCTTTTGGTGGAAAATTACAACAATTTCTGGTATAACTGAGAGTGGAAATGAGGAATTCACTAGCTGTGCTTAACAAAGTTGCCATTAACTCTGCCAAAAAGACTTTACCAAAAGTAACTTTGAGACTTGACCAAATTGCACTGTACGGTGTATTAAACGCTAAACCAACAACATCTTTGAAGGTCTACTGAAGGCAGACAAGACTCCTATCATTAAACTTGTGGAATGTCCTATCTCTAAAATCAAGTTATGTAAGCTCTTCATGGACCAATATTTCAGGGCACTGTTTGATCAGCTTATTCCCTCCTATCAGAGAATTCTTAACACAAAGGTAGATTTGGGGGTTTTTTTGTTTTTATTTGCTCTGTGATCTTTTCAACCCCAAGAATTCATATTCATGAAACAGATGATAATCATCAAAATTTTCTAAAACACTTCCATGGAAGACACAGCCAGCCAAAGTGATGACAATCAGCCAAGGAGACAAAAATCTTCTGAGAATTATTATTCATGTTCACTCACAAACTACATTTTAAAGGGATGCTAGGAAATGGTGTTTATTTAATGCTTAGACATGCATTTAATTAACCAGAAGTGCAATTTTGTGTCCTATGAAGGAAACAGTGAGGAATGTCAACAACATAACCCATTTAATGAATTATGGCACCATCGCTTAAAATGTTCTACAAACCTAGAAAAATAATGCTTTTGATAACATAGTATTTTCACATAAATCATTACAATTGATTCTTATATCAGTTGTCTGAGTAACTAGGATGGAATTAGTCCAAATTTATAGATGAGGAAACAGGCATAGTTGTTTAGTTGTTGGTATGAAGGGTGAACTATATGGATGAGTCCCCAAGAATGATGACATTAATAGAGTTGGAAAGATAGAGAATAGGGTGGGTGCTGAAGTAATCAGAGACTGGGGGAGAGTGGCCAGAAGTAGGAGCCACAACATTTACATCTGTGGCTAATTTTAAGTGCTACATCTATAATCAAGTTCTATTTCTTTTTAAAATGTCTAGTTCTTTAAAAAAGCTGACAGATTGAGCTATCCTTCTGCCTGATGTCCAAGAATACTACTTGATTTAGATCATGAAAAGCTTTTGTATATGGATTTAGAGTTACTTGAGCTGTTGAGAACATTTTACTCGTGATTTCACGGTGTAAAATGCATTTAAAGATGAACCAAAAAATAAATAAGTAAACGCATTCGCTCAGCGAACATTTATTGAGTGTGCTTTGCATAACTTGCCCCTCTCATCACACAGGTGCACTTCAAGAGTTGCCTTCTCAACTATACCATGCCTGTCTGGCTAGTAGAGTCAGCTCCTGCCTCTTTTCAGTCTCTTTCTAGCTAATTCGTCTGTTTAATGTCATTGATTGCACTTATCACTATCTGAAATCATCTTGTCTACTTCTTTATATGTTTATTTTCTGTCCTCTGCTTGCCTTCCACCCCCAACCAGAGTGTAAGCTCTTTGAAAGCTGGGAGTGTGTCATTTCCATCAATGCCACATCCCCAGTGCCTTGAACCGTGTCTAGGTGCTGTAAGTGCTCAACTTGTATTTGAGGAAAGAATAAATATCTACCAAATTTTACATAACATTTTATACAGAATCGTAATTTTGCACGTATCACTGCTACTGATTCTCAGAAAAATACTATGAGGTGGCTACACTTAGAATATATGTTTAGGAAACATCCTCTTATAATTTCCCAAGCTCATAGTTCGTACAACATAAAATCAGTGTTCACGGACTATAATAATTGTTGAAAGACACCCATGTTCTCAAGATGTCTTCAGTACCATACACTCGCCAGATTGAGTTCCATCTGCTTTGTTCATTCTATGTTCCAGATGTAGGAGCCCACAGAAATTTTCAGTGAAGTTTTGTTTCCTAAATAGTATGAAGCACTGAGTGCTACTAGAAAATCCATGCACTTAGCTCCTCCAATTAGCCCAGCTGCCCACGAATGCTAAAGCATGTTTCCAAACACTGTTGGGTTAAAAACAATTAGTTTCTCTTTGCAAGATAGTATTATTTAATCTATAAGGGAAAATCTATCTATATTTTAAAAAACATTGATATCCCTTAGTTAATTGTATTGTTAAGTTTTCTTCAAGACAGATACAGTGACTCACATATTTTAGAATTTATATTTTTATTTCTGATTATAAAAGTGTTGCCAGATTGCTCTGTTTTGTCAAAATCTGTTTCATGTTCTTCCAGTGTACACAGCTAGATTGCATTTCCCAGTTCCACAGACAGTTAAGTGAGATTATGTGTCTGAGATCTGGCCTGGGGATGATGCTCATTTATAGGCAAAGATGTTAAGAAGCAACTCTATTGGGTACACCTTGGAGGACTTAAATGGAGGTGAAGCCACGAGACATCAGGAGCCTGGATCCCTGAATTATCACAGAGATGCACATCCAACAAGGTGCACCCCACTGGACTGTGACTTAAATGAGATATAAATTGCTAGTATATTAAGGCAGTGAGATCTTAGGGATATTTTTTACCTGGCTAATATTATTTTCTATAATATTATTCATGGTAGAAATTTGAAAATACAAAAATATATTACTTATTCTCACATATTTATTGTTCTAGGTGAACTTCAGAATTATTTTGTTGGGATTTTAATTGGAATTACAATGAAGATATATGTTAATCGGAGTAATTTTGTCATAGTTATAGTACTATATGTTGTTATCCAGAATAAGGTATATGAGTCCATTTATTCAAATCTTATTTTTCATCTAGGAACTGTATATTTCTTGTTACATTTATTCTGAGGCAGTTTATTGTTACATTCTTATTACTTGCAATTATAATTGGAATACTTTTTGATATCATTTTCTTGCCTATGGTTTTATCAAAGTTGTTTTATCTGTTTTGTGACCAATCACATCATTGGATTCTTCTATCCTTTCTAATAGTCCTTTTGTCACTGACTCTCTTGGGTTTTCCAAATATATAATCGTACCATCTGTAAATAATGATAACATTGCCCCTTCTTTTCCAATGTTTATAATCATTATTTCACTCCTCTATCTAATTTGTCTATAACATTTCCCAAACAATATTAGATAATAACGGGCAAACTAGGCCCATCTGCCTTATTCCTTACTTCAGTGGGGTTGCTTGGCGTGTTTCATCACCGAGAACAATGCTAGCAACTGGTTTGAGATATGCATATAATTTTGTTTAAAGAAGCATCATTCTCTTCCTATTTTGTAAAGGATTATTCTTTGACCTGTAGTCAATTGTACTAGAAGATTTCATATTGTTCAACATTCTTGCATTCCTGAAGTAAGCCCCACTTGGTCATGGCATATTATTCTTTTAATGTAGTGCTGGATTTTATTTTCTGGATTTTATTTACTGTTTTGCATTAATATTCATAAGTGAGATGATTTATCATTTTCTTTTTTGTGGTGCCTTTGTCAGATTTTAGAGTCAATGTCATATGAGTTTGGATTTTTGTTTTAAGAATTGGAATGCTTTCTTTATTTTCTATGCCTGAAACAATTTAAATTGCATAGGAATTACCTGTTCTTTGAAGGTTTGAAAACATTCATCCATGAAATTCTTTGGTATTTTTACAGGCAAGGCCCTCATTTAACATCATAATAAATTCCTTTCATGATCATTGTTTTAGTCAGTATATCTATATCTCTTGAGTCAATTTTAGTTATTTTCAATTTCTTAGAAAATATAGAAACTTGTTCCTAAATTTTTAAGTTGGTTATGTAATATTGGTCTGAAAATGGAAAAGTAATACTTTTTCAAACAGATTTTGTAAAGGAGATATTCTCAAAAGTATGTTTCATGGATGTTAATGGGATAATATAAAAAGAGGATCCATGATCAGTATAATTAGGCAATGCTTTAAAACAAATATTAAAGATTTCTTTTCTGTAGGACTTTTCAGAGTCCTTAATATTCTTATGTGCATCTTGACTCTTTAAAGGGGGGCCAGTGTACATACCGCTTTTCATACTTGACTGTATGATCCCCCTTTTTTTCAAGGAGCATCTCTGGGACACGTGTGCCCTGGTACACACTTTGGGAAAGAGGTCTAAAGAAATCTGAAGAACAAGGTTATGAATGCAGAAATATTTTCAGGACTGATGAAACTAGGATGTATTGGAAGACTATCCGTTCTAGAAAACTCATAACAGTACAATAAAAATATATAAACTTCAATGGCTCAGAAAGATACTTGGTTTTATTTGATTCAAACATTTTTCATGCTCGTACCTTTGCTCGTATATCACTATGAAAAATCCCAAAGAATTTAAATAATATGTAAAAGATGAAGCTACAATCATTTGAATATTTAGAAACATTCAAACAAACTTTGCCTTAAGTAACTAGGGACTTTGCACAATTTTTACTTATATTAGCTAAAATATTGTTTATTTAATCAGGGGGTATTTTATAAATCATAGATATTGACAATAAAATCAAGATTGTTTTGGGGCCGGCCCCTTGGCATAGTGCTTAAGTGCGCAGGCTCAGCTGCTGGCGGCCCTGGTTCAGATCCCGGGTTCGCACCAATGCACCACTAGTCAGGCCATGCTGTGAGGGCATCTCATATAAAGTGGAGGAAGATTGGCATGGATGTTAGCCCAGGGCCAGTCTTCTTCAGTGAAAAAAGATGAGGATTGGCATGGATGTTAGCTCAGGGCTGATCTTCCTCACAAAAAAAAAAAAATCAAGATTGTTTCTCTCCACAATATTATACTGTCTCCAACTTACAGACAAAGAAATTTCATTTTCTATCTAAGCAAAGCCTTTGTGCAACTCTTCAGAGACTTGATCTTTAGGAACTAACTTAGAATGGCATGTGGAAAAGTTTCAAAAAGCTGAAGAAAGAAAAGAAAGCACTAATGTGTGACTACACCTTGTCAATTATAGACATACATCCAAACAGAACATGCTCAGAAGCTGATAGTTTCTCATATTCTAAGACCTATCAAGGAAAATAGACTATGGGCCCCAATTTAAGAGCTCTGCTCAAGCAGCCCAGACAACAGAATGCATGGGAAAAGCCTTCCTGCATTTGAAAATTTCAATACGATGCTTACAAAACTGTTACAACCTCAGGCCTAGTTAGCAATGAATAAATAAATAAACAAACCAACAAACTGGAACTCTATTGCCTATAATGGCTTGAGGAAATTCAGAGAGAGAAAAGGAATCCCTGAAGATAACCCTTCAAGGTAATCCATCTCACATATAATGGCTTCTTTTATGACTTTATTAAAAGAAGTATCTAAACAAAACAGTGAGCTTCTACTGGAAATCTACACAAGCGTAAGAGTTTGACAGTGGGTGCTGAAGCTGGCATCTAGAGCTCACAAGAGCCAGCTTCTCTTCCTGACTGTGTTCAGTAACCTCACGTTGGGAGCTTGAAATGAGCTGTGGTAGGAGCATTTACACCATGGAAATTGGCAAACGTTACAAATCAGGACTTTTTTTTTCCCAGGGAGTTGGTTATTAAACATTTACCAGCACACCACTGCTAATTATCCAAAACATATCAATAATATCAATAACTATGAATTCAGTTCTGTTTATGATAAACGTGAATTATACAATAAACCATGAATTCACTCATTCTGAGTTCCCCGAAATTACACATGCACACAATAAATGTTATTAATTTAACATACTACAAATTCTACCACAATTCATATATATCTTAATTACAATAGATCATACCATAGACCTCTTACATTATTATTTATAAAACTTTGAAACACATCCAATGTTTGACACAATTAGCTAGCTGTCTTTGGTGTGAAAAGCAAATTTACCAAACTTTAGGAAGTATATGAGTAGTTTGGCATGTGTTTTTCTAGTTACTCTTTTTCTATATTACAATGAATTTGTATATCTCAATGTTTTTCCCTAAATTTCTCAAAAATCTAGATCACAGACCTTAGACTTCAGTGTTTAGCACAATAGTTGTATTTGATCTAAACGTTTGACTAGATATTGGCAGAAGCCATAGATAATTTTTGTCAGGAAAATTAAAGTTTAAAAAATTAAATGTTACATTTATTCAATATATTCACATTTCTGTCCGCTAATTTGAATCATAAATTTCAAAAAGGGGGTATTTGCTCTCTTGGTGCTGGAATACACTTTTCTTCATGTGAAAATTTTCTTTCATACAAAATGGTAATCTTATTTATTTTACAGCTCATCGAAAAACTTCAATAATATGGTGTATCTACAAGTATCAAAAAGTCAGGGAAGATAATATTTTCTGAAATAGTACCTGTTGAAATTATTTATTTATCTACTTCTTTCTCAACACACACATACAAACACACACACACCCTCTTTTTTAAAATAAGATCATCTAAGTTTAACAATGTAAAACTCTCAACAGAGGAAAATAAAGAATTCAAATACACCAACAATGAGGCTTAACATAGCTAATAACTTTTCTTACACAGCTAGAAACTTTTGTTTTTCACACTTTACGCTGTACTTCCCAGTAACCAGAAAAAAAGGCAGGAAAAGAGGACGAAAGCTATATATGCCTTACTCTTAGAAAAATAAAAACTTGAATTTTTCCAGAGAGACAGTATTTCACTCACTTAATTCATTTAACAAACTCATCCACTAAATATTTATTAATTGCCTACTACATGTTACGCACTACACTAATGCTGAACATATAGAAATTAAGCAGCCATGGAAGGTGGATATAAACATGAAAAAAGTGGAAATGAGTATCATGTGTGCCTAGCTGTAATGGATGTAGAACACTGCGGGGCACCGAATGAGTGAGTAACAAATTTAATCTAAGGAGGTGATCGTGAGAGTTTACATTAAGACTTCCCCAAAAAGACTTAAAAATTAAATGTATCTTTGTATGACAGGTATTTCAAGTAGGGAGTGACACAAACAAAGGAACAAAAACCTATAACAGCAGGGAACATTCAGGGACCTTCCAGCACTTTCAGTTGTGTTGAAGTAGAGAATTTGGGGAGGTGGAGAGAGACTGAAGGTCATGACACACAGAGAGGAATAGGTAATAGGAGAAGAGAATTGGGGATATTGACAGTGTGTACTCTGAGAGGAAATAAGCCTAAACCACAGGTGAGAAAGAAGAGAGGCTAATAGGGAGAAAGAAGAGATTTTTAGACATGGAGTTCTCAATGAGTGAGTTAGGAAACTAAAAGACTTTGGTGAGAATGAGATATTACAGTGGAGTCTTTCAGAGGTAGAGGAATTCAAAATTCTTTCAGACTTGGAGAATTTCTGTGGAGCGGGCCGACCATGATGAAACAGGAGTGAAGGTAACAGGAAATGAGGAGCTCAAGGAGTTGAGAGGCTAAGATCTGATTAGAATACCCAAATTAATGGTGGGAACCGGGTAAAGGGGAAATGGGAAGCCATAACTTGCCTATGCTTCTTTGGAGTTTAAAACATTGCAAATTATTTGCTAGTCAAGTTCTTTAACTTGTCCTCAGAAACTTTTGAATAAAATTGGCGCTGGAGGATGATGTACCGTATTTCTCTTGTGACTTGTTTCTAATGGCAAATTGTCACATCCCCTTGTGAGTGTTGGCGTACCCCAGCCTGAGATACACCAAGTATGAATAGAAGAAAGCAGCTTGGTGTTTGCAATCAGACAAATGCAGGAGTTTGTTATTTGCCGGGCACGGTCTGAGCCTCCTTACCTGTGTAAGGATTGAAATGAACTTGATCCCCAGGTCTTTGTCTGTTCTACTGTTCCATCATCTATGACCTAAGATATAGATAAACTAAAATGACTATTTCACACTATATCCTAGTTTTGCTCAGATATCATTCTTTCTCTCACCATTTCCCCGATTCTGACTCTATTATTTCCACATAATGGAATCAACAGAGAAGAAAGAGAGTGCAAAAGGAAGGTATAACCAGTGGCATTTGGCAGGGCTTAATTCTTGATTTGGCACTATTTTCATGAGACTATGAACTGTAGATAGATTACCTAAATAAAAGCTATTCATTCTTTATGGAAACAATCCAAGTATATTTCTTTATGTTTATTACTAAATAGTTTATGTTAGAACTTATTATCTAAACTTAAAGCCACAATAAAGTCCATACCAATTAAAGTTGATTCAGAAAAGTTTATTAAACATAACATATTTATTAAACTTATTTACATGTCACTCAAACTGGGTCTCTGGGTCTCATGCTTAGTGCTTTGCTCTGCACATTAAACACTCAATAAACGTTTGTTAAATTAAATTAAATTAAAGGAGTTGCTTTTACTGCAGCTCACATGCCCTTCTGTGATTAATGAATCATCACTAAGTGAGAAATTAATGAGTGTGCTTTGCACATCAGGAAAAAAGTGTTCTGTTTTGGAGAGGGACAAAATTTCACAGCAGGGGAAGAAGAGAGGCAACTACAGGAAGTAACAAGAAAGAAACTTGCAATAACAGCTACTGACATGTGGATAAACTCAAAATAGATGCCAAAATCACTACCTATGAGCTGATGTACACACTAGCTTCAGATTAATCAAAACTTCACAAATCCCTTCTCCATACAATCAGAAAGGAATGAAGGAACGGAAGGGTCTATGCAGGACAGCTCCAAGGCAGAGACAACTCTCAAGTTCAGATTTCTCACGGCTGCCGTGTTTCTAATCCCTCTGCCCACATTTTTCTTCCTCTTTCTCATAATCAGAGAACCAGAGCACACAGGGAAGTTCAGACAGCAAAACTGGAGGAGCCAATGAGGGATGGATACCAAAGTAGGAAAAGGGGGTAATTCTGAATCTGCATGTGGCCTGTTAGAGAATTACAGTATAAATAGAGAAATCTAAGCAGTCAAGCAGTTTATGGCAGGAAGATCCTGGTATGGAGCTGCTGCTCCTGAAGGTGGAACATAATTATCAGTGGGAAGCAACAGCAGGCAATCAGAAGTCTGGATAAGCAAGCAAGCAGGAAAGGAGGCAAAGGCATCCAGGAGTCTGGTATTAGGTAAAGTCAGGTAAGATTCAGGGACAAGAACAAGTCAGGGAGAAATTAAGTAGGAAACGGGTCACATTTTTATTATTTAAGTAGGGAAAGGTCACATTTTTGGTCAAAGGCTTGACAACACTTATTGCAACTGGGGCACAAGCCTGGGGCATGACCTTACATATGGATGGCCTGATGCTGAGTTAGCATGTTACTGTCCCAAGGCTCATTGATGTTTCTCAACTATGAACAGAATTGGTCTTGGGCCTGGACCAGTGGAAAAATGATTGAGACAAAGTGCGCCAAGTGTCTATCAGAGAGGAAACCCTTCACTGTGCCATTTCCTTTTTATTTTCTTCAATTATTTTATTTGGGGGCCAGACAGGGAAAAATCACACAACTAAAACACCCACTCTCCTGCTGCAACATACAGCCAGTCTCATCAACATCTGAACACGTGGATTTTTAACATAGCATTTCCATTATTTGTTTTGCTGTTACTGATAGCACCATACTTATAAAATATTATGTGCTGTGAATAGAGAATAAATACAGAATTAGCGGCCTTGGGAAATAATGAGAGAACCCGGATTTCAGAATCCTGGCAAAGCAGCTCAAGGGCCCTCTCAGAACGCTCAAGTATCTCCACGTATAGGAAGAAATCCACTATTACTTCTCAGGAACTCCAAGGATGCTGCTGAGTAGGAACACTGGAGATGAGGGAGTTTGGTTTTCATGCAGAAAAACTCACTAATTTACACACGTAAAGAGAGTAAAAGAATTGGTTAGAAATTTGTGTCTATGTCTCGTTTGTCACTTTCCTATTCCAAAATTACTGTTTCACTAATACCCTGTTACCCTCCTTCCCTTTTGGATCTGAAAAAAATACAGAGCTCAATAATTTCCTCTAGAAATCTGTCCTTACTTGGTATCAGTGACTAACAAACATGAGTGGCTGCATTTTTGGTCAAGGGATGTATGGGGGTGGAATATAGTTTTTAGATTTGACATTGACTAACATTGACATTACAATATAATGGCAATTAAATATACAGATTCTAAAACATAGAATAATAACATAATAAAACAAATTCCTCCTACCCTTGTCAATTAATTATAGTCTAACAAGTTTCTCCTTTGCCACAAAGTTATATCCACCCACAGCAACCTTCACGTCATCATGGACTACTTAGTATTTGAAAGTTTAAAAATCGATGTGAACTAGTTTTCTTCAATTATACCGGAATTTACTTGTCCTTTACAATAAGATACAGCCATCATAACATTGTTAAAGGTTATAATCTTCATTCTTTCCTGATTAGGACATGATACTGTTATGAGGATTTGATTTGGTTAAAATCATTATGGTATATGTTAATTTTATGACTCTGAACTCCAAAAATGGTGCAGCAATTTAAATCTACAATTTTTTGAAATACAGACTTGATATGGGATGAAAGAAAACTTGTTAAATTTTACATCAAAATAATTGCTAAAAAGAAACTATGAACACATTCAATACAGGACATTGTAACAATTAGTGTTCATTCCTGTCAACAGGTTATTTTCTCCATTTATGATTTTAGATTTTACAATGTAATCACCAGGCCAGTAATAGCTAATCAGGGCATACAATAAAGTTAAAATGTTTTACCAGCTTTATAAACATTTGTGCTGCTAGAGTTTTCACTAGTTGAAAGCAACAAGACAGCCTGTTAGGTAGCTGAATATAGAGCATATTGGAACTGCACCATATGCTGTTTCAAAGAAACATCTGACTTAGCTAAGAACAGGCTTTTGATTCATTAGTTGACTTCTGTGAAGACATATGTGATTTCATGATTCTTTTATTCGTGTCACACTTTTGATGCAATCAACCCTCATGTTCTCTTCTCCTTTTTGTCAATTCCTGGGAGAAAATACAATCAATCACTGAGTAAATGTAGTAGAGGAAGAGCCCTTTCTCTAATACAATTTTCCTTCTTTATCCTGCTGTTTTAAAAAAATATATTTTTGAAAGAGAAAACAAATGAGGTGATTCAGTCGTGATCTTCCTCTGTGCACTTTTTCAAATTTGGGCTGCCTTGATTTGTCAATTGATATTGGAAATTGATAGAAAATGACAAAATTCCTCTTACTTGTATACTAATTTGTTCCTGAAAAAAAAAAGTTATAGTTTGTCATATCTTCCAGTAACTAGAATTCCAAAATAAAAATGGGATTTGAAAGACCAGCCAGGCAACTGGTATATGCTTCAGCTGCAAGTGGCAAGCCCAATATGAAAGGTAAAGGAAATGCATTTTATTATGAGCTAATACTTACTGAACACATATTACACGCTGAGGAATATTAATGCACTTTACCTAGACTATCACAGGTAACGTTCCCAGTAATCCATAATCCAAATATTGGCCTTAGCCCCATTGTGCAGTTAACGTAACTGGGTCACAGGACTTCAGTCCCTGTCCAAGGTCACATAACTAGTAAGTTACAGAGCCATGATTCAGACATAGGCCACATGGCTTCATGGCTTGCAATACTAAGTTGTTCTCTTTCTTATCAACTTTAAAACATGGTAAATCACCTAGACTCTCTTAGTTTCCATTTCCTAATCTCCAAAACGTGAATAATATTGTCTATCTGTTCAGACACTTGGGAAGAATAAGTTGATTAAAAAAAAGTGAGTGAAGAGCTGAGGGCAGTAGAGCACTGACTTTTATGGATCTGAGGAAACCATGAAGACTCTCTTGTTTCAGATATGAAACTTTCTGAGTGATTTGCCCAGATATTCTTACAACTAAGCACCTTCACTGAATCACTCAATTAGTCTAGAATCAGGGCTAGAACCCAGGTGTCCAGCCAAATATATTCTTTTTCCAACCACTTTGAAATGGAACCTGATCATTTCTGCACCTTGAACAGTGGTCAGAATGGGCATTTGGTTTGAGAGGAAGACGAACGCTCTGAATTGGAAGGGTAAGGCAAACTGTTACGATCATTAAAACTACTTAGGGCTAACTTGCATGCTAAGTCATGAGGGGAGATACAACCATGGTTCCAGAGATTCTACAAACAGACCAGACCAAGGGATGAAATGGGGACAAAGTATTAAAATAGGTATAATTATTCCCATTCTTCCACTTTCTAAGGAGAGATCCTCTGGCTACTGGGTTGGTTTGTTCTAATTAAGGTGATTGGCAGAGAGGCAGAATTGAAGAAACACACAGAAAGAGAGAGATTTCTTTATATAATGCAGAAACAAGACCAAGATTTTGTTCCCTCTTGGACCATTGCTGTTCGGCTCCAACCTTATCACTCCACCAAAACTGCTCTAGTCCAGGTCACCAATGACCCATGTAGCTAAAGCAAATGGTCAGTTTCAGTCCACACCTAGCCTGACTTATCAACAGCATTGAGCACAATTGCAATTTTCTCCACTTAGCATCCCTTGTCTTGATTTTTCTCCTTCCTCATTGGTTGCTCCTTCTTGGTCTCCTCAGCTGGTTCCTCCTCTTCTCTCTGATACTTAAATGTTGGAGCTTGCCAGGGTCAGTCCTCGTTCCTCTTTTCTATGTGTTGTAGCAGAAGTGAAAGCAACCACAACAAAACCATGAGTGAGTTTCTAGCAGGGTAAACCAAGGCAAATAGGCAAAAGTGAGAAACTGACCCAGATCAGGCTTGTTTGTGGAAATTTCAAAAATGCATGAGAGGAAAAATAAAGACACAGAACCCAGCAATTGTCTGCAACATAGTGTTTCTAACATACACAAAATAGTCTAGTAACAATATTGCAAGTGGGAGGGTGAAGCCTAAAGGAAGCCTGAGAATTCTAGAAAACAGAAACTGAGCAAACAGCACAGGATTATGTGAGCAAATGCTTTGTAGAAGAATGAAGTAAAATCTTTCAGTTGGTCAAAATGGCTCAGGGAAAGACATCTAAAGAAGTGGCTCTCCCAAGAGGAATGTATTCTTAAGTTACTAGCAATTGAGTCTAAAGAAAGGCATGTCTCAAAAAGAATCACGGATGTGGCTATTGGTAAGTTGAGCTAAGCAAAATTAAATAGATACAAAGCTATGTTTTTGCCAGAGTTGTACTGTCACCAGCCTGGAATAAAATAGATTGTGACTATTTGTTGCTTAATATGTGTATTGGCCTCATAACATTCAGAAGCAGAGGCCGAGAAATTTAGTAAGTCCCCAGAGAAGGCATAGTCTCCAATGCCCTCTTTACGGGTGGTTAAGAAATACTAATCAGCCATAAAAAAAGATGAAATTGCACCATTTGCGAGAACATGGATGGACCTTGAGGGTATTATGGTAAGCTAACTATGTCAGACAGAGAAAGACAAATACTGTATGATTTCACTCATATGTGGAAGATAAGCAAACACATAGACACAGAGAACAGATTAGTGGTTACCAGAGGGGGCGGGGGTAAAAGGGGTAAAGGGGCACATATGTATGGTGACGGGGGAAAATTAGACTTTTAGTGGTGAACATGATGCAGCCAATACAGAAGCTGAAATACAATGATGTACACCTGAAATTTACACAATGTTATAAACCAGTGTGACATCAATAAAATAAAAAATTAAAAAAATTTTTTAAGAGGTGGATGATGAAGAAGGAAGAGGACAGAGCTAAAGGTCATGCAAAAACCAGCAGAGAAGAAAGCTAATTCTAGGGAGGAGAACTGGAGCCTAATCAAAGAACATTTCTGCATCCCTAGGGTAGAGGGCTATGTAAGTCCAGGTCCTCCAGTTGCCAAAACAGGATTAAACATGAAACAATCTCATTAGGGAAAATTCCTATGGGAAAGGAAATAGAGAGGGAGCCAGATAAGGCTGAGAGAAACAAGAGACCATAATATAAGTCTGTCTCCGACTGAAGGAGAGAAAGGGAGAAGGTTGGGTGGAAGTGTTCTACACTGCTCTGCAGTTTAAGGAAAATTTAACAAAGCCGTGGGGGAGTTGTTCTTGGGCCAAAGTGGGATCCATGCTATTGGATCCATACATAGCCTGTCTCTGCCACTGTGGCAAATTCGTTCATGTGCCCATCTTGTCAGTTCTAGGGTGGCCAACATTAGCTAATATCGACTGGCCAACTTGTTTTATCTACCGGGTTGTCTAGTGCCTCTTCCGTGCTGGATGCTTTCTGGTGGTAGTTAAGGGTGAAAATCCACTCCCACAGACTAATTCACATGCCTCTCCTCCAGAACTCTTTGTCTCCAATCTTCCAGTCTTTTTCCTTCCAGACCCCTGATGATCACCAGGCCACTGGCCACTGCCCAGAAATCTACGAATATTTTCACCTCAGGCCATTTCTCCTTGTACACAAAGTGGATGACCAGGTGCACTGCTCATAGTTCTTCCCACTAGGAAGATTTGCCTTCTCCACTGACTCTCAGGGATTCCCCCAAATGGAGCTGTAATATAGTTGCCTTCTGTTTTTGGCATGAACACACTACCTAGCCAACTCACCCATAATTCAAACGTGGGCTTTTTCTTTCTCCTTCTATATATGAATATTGTCATTTGTCCCATATGAATATGAACTGTTTCTGATCTCCTTTTATCAATGGAAGGGCAACTAACGCATTTGCCAGATAACGGCCGCATCTTTATACACGAGGCCTTATTGAACTGTTTTAGCGACAATCTGTCACAGCAGCTTCAATTGGGGTTACTACAATTAGATCAATTAGAGCAGTAGTTAGATGTACAGTGGTCTATAGCCATTTTCTTGGATCCACCTGGTCTCTGCAGGGGCCAGACTGAGCAAATAACTTGATATATGATAGATACCACCACCCTTGCGTCATCTAGGTCTTCAATAGTAGCACTAATCTCCACCATCCCCGCTGGAATAAAATACTGTTTTGATTTACTATCTTAGCAGGGGGTTAGGGGAGATTAGTCCATTAGGCCTTCTTCATTACAATATTAATTACCCCGTAGGCCAAGGACCCAGCTTGGCAGTCAATCCAATTCCAGGTAGATCAATTCTGATTGTGCACCCAGGACTAGGGAAATGACCATCGGGTGGGTCCATGGAACAAATGGATGCAGTGTGAGCTGGATTTAGTCAGGACTCCATTTATCACCTGGTACCATAACCCCACTGCAACAGGAAGCCATGATGACCCTTTGGTCTCTGGTTATCAATGTCAACTCAACCCTGAGTCTGGTAGTCCTCATATGTCTTGTTATTCCCTTTTCCCCAATGTACTGTTACCAGGTGCTGACTGTAAGTTCCTTTGGGGAAGGATGGGAGAATTATCATGGTATATATTTACCATGGAGTTGAAGAGCCCTTCCTCTTAGGGACCCAGACACCTCTTTAGTCAGTGGGTTCCAGACCTGAAAATTGATTATCTCTAAGAACTGAGCAAAGGATCTTGATTTTTTATTGGGCAGGACTACTCTCAGCCTCTTGCTCCTCTATCATTCTCTCTCTGTCCCCCTCTCTCCCCCTCTCTCTCTCCCTTTCTCTCTTATTGATGTTAAGCAGAACCATTATTTGCTCCTGGGGACACATGCTTTATTTACCACCTCCACAACTTCCTGTGACCTTGCCAGTTCTTAAAATAATTGTGACCTTCTGGCTTCTGGTGGTTAAGCACCGCCTGGCCGCTACTACTGATGGGCCCCAGAGGTCATCAATTCACGAAATGAGCACCGCTCTACGCCACCTACCATCATTGCTGGCCTGCGTCTCTTTCACCAGCACATTCCTGATGGCGAACGGTCTGTCCTCTCGACCCTCTCCGCGGGACACTATGTCCTCTATGGGACATAATCTCATGGTGGGTTTCCTGGCCTTACATAATGTATGCACTCCAACATGCCCACTCCTCTCAAGCATCTTTTTCCCTTCCTCTTCCATCTTCCAGGAAAACTCAGGCATTTCTAACTTACTGAGAGTTGGCCATTGTTTTTCTAAGTTTCTAAAAGACTCCACAGTAGCACATGTGCCCCGTGCCTAGGATCTTTGCGAGGGTGTTAATCCTTATTTCCCAAGAAAGTGCCCCCAAGTTAATAAATTCTTGCTTATTCAGACTTACATTCTGGCCCCTCATCCAAGCACTCTTAAAAATACAATCCCTAGTTATTGGCCTGGCAGCCAGGAAGGGAGATGAGAGCTGAATCTGAGCAGGGCACCGGTTGCTCTGTGTGGAGCGGCTTCTGTAGCATCTTCCAGTACAGCTGAAGTGCTAGCCCTTTCTATGGAAGGGAAGGCTGGCCACCTCTGCATATCTAGAAGGTCCAGAGGGGTTGTAGAGTCAACATCCTCAGGGGCGTCCAGAGAGCCCTGTCCCACTTTTCAGCATCCCTCGTTTTCACTACTAAGGCTCTGACATAGCGGATCTGCCTTGGCTGAGTGTTCAAACATATCTGTGACTCTCACAATGAGTCCTTCTCCCTGCCATTTGACTGTACCTGCTCTTTAAATATGCTAAAACCATGCAAGCTCTCTAATTTTTACACTTAGCCATTAACTATTTGTTAATGGCAGGCAGTCTTTCTTTATCCTTCTGCAGGGCCTCATTTCAATATACCATAGCCAGCCAACTCCACTGTCTTTGAAGGCACGGTTGCCCTGTTTTGATCACCTGTGACCACACCTAACCCTCCCAGGCCAATCCCTTATATCTTTAGTACAATATTTGGGATGTTTGGGGTTGACTGGAAAAATGGTTTCAGTCTAAACCAGCTTCCGTCTCATCTAATGGTTCAAAGCAGGGCCTGCTTCACAGGCATATGAGTTGTTCAGTGCCTTGCATCCAAAAGGACACTGCTATTGCCATCATGAAATTCTCAATAATTTCATATTTGAACTTGTGTTTTGTAACTGAAGTCCAAGGGGACAATGGAACATGCATGTGAGCAGAGGACATACAAGCAAAATGCATGTCAGCCTGCTCTGTTCCCCACCTCTCGATTCACATGTAGTGCTCGCGATGTCCATGAGCACAGGATTCCAGTGGACCCACAATAAGTGAAAGCTCAGAGAGACTCAAATCAAGTACATAGTAAGTGTGTTACATGTACAACTGAGTAAGCAAGAACACCAATACCCCCCAGAGACTATGCTTTCTGTTCAAACCAGACGTACTTCACACACAGAAAGAAAACAATGGTGTTATAAGAACATGAACAACCAAGGAACCTTATCATATCCTTTTTTACTTGTATTTGTTGCCCATATTAGTGAACCACTTTACATTGAAAATGATGACACCGAAGGAAAGGAAAAAACAGGACAACCCACGTTTCCTTTTCCTTCCTTACTCACCAGTAAGCCAGAGGTAGAAAGTGTTGGTAAAATGTGTGTGTGTGAAGAAGTGAAATAAAAACAGTTGAGTTAGTTTTGTGAAGAGTTTCCACTGTTCTGGCTAAAAAAAGAAAAAATAAAAGATATTCAAGTACAAGCTACAAAAAAAGCATAGTGCAATTTTGGTGATTCCACATACAACTTAAATGCTCTGTTTGCATTTAAAATAAATATTGCACAATATACAGATGAATGGCAAAATTCATGCTAATAATTTAACATTTTAATTTTTCTTTAGAACAACATTAAAGGGCAAATTAAAAATACCATGACAAGTGAAAGACTATGAAGGAAAGGAAAAGGCTTTATATTTTAGTACCTTTAATGATGCTTTTTTCCTACTTTTTGAACGAGAGGCCCCACGTTTTCATTTTGGACTGAGTTCTGCAAATTATGTAGCTGGCCCTGGCTGCAAGCTAATAATTTGACTTCTTCCCATCTCACTCATTTGTTATTGAGTGATTATGTGAAAAACAGGTTTTGGCTGCAGGTGCTCAGGTCCCATAATGTGGCTCCAGGCCCCAAAATGAGGGGAGCTGAAGTGCAGGGTAATTTGTCCTTAGGAAGTATATCATGGTAATTAAGAGCACCGATGCCGGAGTCAGGGTGCCTGAGTGCAAATTCTGACCTGTCACCTGTATGATCTGGGGCAATTTACTTAATCTCTCTGTGCCTCATTTTCTTCATCTGTAAAACGGGACTGTAATCATAACAACGCCTACGACATGGAGTTGTTGTGAATATTGTTTGTGCCGTCGCATCAACTCCAACTCCTAGTGACCCTGTGGACAGCAGAGTGGACCCCTGCACGGACCCCTCTCATCTTCTGGCACTGTATCAGACAAGGCTCCACTGCTATTCATAGGGTTTTCATGGCCAATTTTTTCAGAAGCTGCTGGTCGGGTTATTCTTCCTAGTTGTCTTTGTCTAGAAGCTCTGCTGAAACTTGTCCACCATGGGTGACCCTGCTGGTATTTGAAATCCTGGTGGCATAGCTTTCAGCATCACAGCCACACGCAGCCACCACAGTATGAAAACTAACAGACAGGTGGTGTGGTTCCGTGACCAGGAAACAAACTCAGGCTGGGAATCTTAACCACTGGACTACCAGGACTGGCGGGCATACAGTTGGTACTAATGGCTAATAATTATTAGCCATTAATATTATTTTACAAAATAAAGGGAAATAGCCCATCCTTAATCAGAAATATGAGCCATCTGAACTTTATTATAAATTATTATTTTTAAAAACTGTATATGACAACACAGAAACATTTGCCTTCACAAAACACTACTTAAACATACATGGATATGGTATAAGATTTTGATAGGTGAGCAGGAATCCATCATGATTACCCCAAAATGAGCATTTTCTGCTCATCTTAACCTTAGGATTAACGTGCTCAGAAACTAATTCAGGTAATTAGCCAGTAGATAGCCGGATACATTATGACTACATTGTGGTTGAGCTAAAATTACTTGGGAATGAGGAGAAATTTATAAAATTTTGTTTCCTAAATTATATGTTCATTTGGTAACACACTAACCACATAGAAAAAAATAACACACGACAAAGCTAGCTGACACAAGCTCGCCTTAATGTATCCTAGAGACTCACCCATTTTTGGATGCTCCAACACACACAGATCATACATTATATTGATGTAACACAACTTGGAAGGTTCAATACTGCAGAGAATAAAGCCTGAACTTAGATAGAACTGGGAAGTAACGTTTGCAATTATAAAGACCTAAGTTCTCATTTCTCTAAACAGCTATGAATCTCTTCCATGTTCCAAATCCCTTTGGAAGCATGTGAATGTAAGAAAGAAATAAGTGCCCAGCCTCAATAATTAAAAATACCACTGCAACGTTTATCTTTCAAGAGAGCTTTGCACGCTAGGAAAAGAAAGTTGTCAACCTGCTTCTGAGTAAAATAATCTTTAATTTAACAAAATACTCACAAAATTATTTTATTAGAAAACCAAAGCATACATTTTCCCTTTTAGGTTAATTCCATTCTCCTGCAAAATGTCCTGGGAATTTTAATGCTTTTACTCCAGTTCATATTTTTATTTCTTTGTCTCCTCTCCGGCATACAAGCTACCTAAAGGCAAGCACTTTATCAAAAGTGTTTATATCCTCCCAAAGTGACTAATATAGCATCATATATGCAGTAAAAATCTCACTTTGTTGATTATCATTGGATTAGTAAACCTTAGTATGATTTTCTAACATGGATAATTTTTAAATGATAGAATTTGAAAGGAGTAAATACAGAAATCATAGATTTTACACTGTTCTTCTATAATAATGGTTAAAAGGAACACTTTGAAGTTATTAAATCTCTGTAAATTGAATATTATAAAACAAAACACTTAGAGATGGCATAGCAATAGCCAGCCTAATTTAAATTCTCAGGGCTACTTTCTCTTCAGAAATTTTTGGAATGAAAGTTGTGCTTCTACAACTCTGGATAATGTCAAAGCCTAGTGAAGCAGCACCAACCTTTGACATTCATTCACCTTGATATCTGGGTTAAATCCAAAGCATCTATAGCCATGTGGCAACTTACTCTTAGAACTGTACACATTTAGAACGGGAAAAACTCTTAAAATTGATCTAGCCCATACTCTTCATTTTCACATGAGGTATTGAGGCCCTCGGGAGTTCTACCATTTGCCCAAGGGCACTAAACTGAATGTATATGGTGGACATAAACGATCAGGTCGCCTTAAATCCAAGCCCAGTTTTGTTTTTTTTTTTGCTGAGGAAGATTAGCCTGGAGCTAATATCTGTGCCACTCTTCCTCTATTTTGTATGTGGGTTGCCGCCACAGCATGGCTTGACAAGTGGTGTAGGTCGACACTCGGGATGCGAACCCATGAACCTGGGCCACCAAAGCAGAGCACGCTGGACTTAACCACTATGTCATGAGACTGGCCCCCAAGCCCAGTTCTTGAAACTCTACAGCATCGCCTTTATTCAACTTTCAGGGAATTTCTATGACGCAGAGATAATCAGGAGCAAAGTTTAGTTACTAGATCCTTCTAAAATGAGTCACAGGAGGAACAATGCACTAATTCAGAAACTCAAGAAGAATCAAGACTTCTGGGTGCTTTCCAGACTGTTTAGAAATCCTATGAACTCCCAGTGTACCTATATAAACCTTTATTCTACTCCCACATTTTTGAAAAATACGAGAATATTGACTATAGACCAGACCTGAACCTCTAAAGTAATAACTGAATAGCTCTTGTTGGGACAGCTTACCTTGATTTCAGAGGCTTCTTTTTGAAGAAATTCCTGACCTATACGAGTCACTGCAATCCTCCTGGGTTGGGAGCTGTGGATGAAGCTAGGCATCAGATGCTGAAGTTGCTAAAGTTTATGGTATCAGGTTAAATTATTATCATATATTTTTTCTCACTGACTTCCTCTGTTATGGCAGTAAAATGTACGGTACAAATACTCAAATACATGCAGAAAATGGAGATATTTTATATGGAAATAACTTCAAGCTTATTCCTCTAGGGCTGGTACAGAATCCGTCTGCCTGAGAGGTGGAGGGAGTGTCCTCTCCTACACTGTGAGATCAAAAATAACAAGAAGTGAAGCCAAATTGAGGCTGGGCTAAGAATTTAGGACTTAGCTTCTCTTATGGATATAATTATGTTATTGCAGAAAACCTGCAGACATAGAAAAGATAGCTTCAAAAAATACATGGAGACAGCATAGAGGCCCACATGTTTAAGCGTAGAATTGGGTTGAAACTGCAGTCATACAAAATTGGCCTTTAGAATCCTGATCCATTAAAACAAAAAGAAATCTTAGAGGACATGTCAAACAGATGAGAGATTAAGGAACTGTGGCTCATGGCAGCTAAGAGACCTTTCAAAGGTCATACAACTGTCAGAGACAAATCAAAGTCAGGCCTCTTTATGGATTTCATATTCACAATCACCTGCTTAATACTGTTATGAAACACAAGTTCAACCCCTAAATTTAGGAATCAAAACGTAAACTGCTTGCATCTATGGATTGGAGAGTTTTGAGACATGTCAAGGACACAGAGAGACTCCGGGAAAAGGGATTACATATTTTCCTTTTGTCATTATTCAATGAGCTCTCCATTCCTCCATGGCCACTGCTTTTGGCTAGGTATGAGCTGTGGAAACATTTTTCCTGGATGCATCTATTCCCTGGAAAGGAAACTCAATCTGGCTTAAGAGAAAAAGTTCCTCTCCAAGTAATGATAAATTGTCTAAATTGAAAGCTCACACCATAAACAAATTTGAGCAGTACAGACATCTTACAAAATTAAATTTCCATCTAGTGAATCTGAATGATGTTTTAGAAAAAGAGAGGATAATATTTTAAGCCTTGCTTCACATGAGTTCCTTCCATCAGACTGTTTTTAAGGTCTACTCCCAGGTAACTGAAAACACAATCATAATGATTTTTTTCCTTTATTTCTATATGCTCTATTTTTAGTGAAATAATGTTCTTTGAATGTAACCACTAATAGTATTGTTTTTACAGGGAAATAAAAAGGCCTGTAAATTTTTATATTCATGCAGTTTTTCTGAAACTAAATATAAAATGAACTCATCTTTGAATGTGTTAAGAAATTTAACGACACAAAATGTTCCATGTGCCTTCCTGGTTTTCTTTTGTACTTCACAGGAACTAAATTTCCTACTTTTATACAATCCATATAATCAGATTCTCTGTGTTTCAAATTCACCAGAATATTATCTCTATTATAGTTCCACTGTGCAGTTGAAACTAAGATGTAGTTGATTTAAACTACTAGTCAAAAAACTCAACATCTATTATTTTTATTAAAAAAATTCATAATCTTTTACATAACTATAACTAGGCTCCAAACTACCTTTCTAATTTTATCTCCCCCTATTTCTCATCCTGCCCCAGCTCTACACATGGTGAGGCAGTGTTTTCTTATCTGTGTCTCATGCTTTTCCACCTCTTTTGCTCAGCTGATATATTCCTTCCTCCAACGGCCAAGTGCCTAATCCTACCAGCCCTCAAGAGCCAGATCAGATGCTTTCCCAGCACCCCAACATTTCCTAATACCTCTGATCAGGATGAATCTCATTTGCCTGTGAACTCTTGGAGCCCTTCCCTTTCTTCCTGCTGGACCCATCACCTTTTGCCTCATAACATGGATCTTTAGGGAACAATTTATTATAGTGATTAAGAGTGAAAACTCTAGAGTGATACAAGCCGGGTTCAAATTCTGCCAATATGTTGACTAACTGGGAATCTTGGGCATGTCCTTTAACCTCTCTTAGCTCCAATTTCATTATTTATAAAATGGAGATAATTATAGTACCTATCTCATAGAGTTGTAATACAGTCATGCACCACATAATGATATTTCGGTCAACAACCAACCTCACGTAGGACGGTGGTCCCATAAGATTAGACCATGTAGCCTAGGTGTGTAGTAGGCTATACCATCTAGGTTTGTGTAAGTACTGTAGGTGAGGAAAAAATTTTCCTCTACACTTCTAGATTCTTCTCGCTGGTCTAAGAATTAAATTGACATGAGACAGGTTAACAAGAGAAAAACAAAAGTTTAATAACATGTATACATGGGAGAAACCCAGGAAAACTGAGGAACTCACCAAAATGGGCAAAGCTCTCACCTTAAATATCATCCTCAGCTAAAGACAAAAGAAGATGTTGGGGGTGGGGATAGTCAGGGACTTCAAAGGGAAGGAAGGCAATTCACAGGTAGGTTAAAAGAAGCAAACATTTAGAAAACCAGTGTTTCTTTGGCCATATGGAAACAGAATAAAACAGAGGGATGTCCAATAAACAAGCTTTTCTAGGTTCCTCTCTGTCTGCCACCTAGTTCATATGATTTTAAGATGATAGCTTGCTTCCTGAGACAGGTTTTTTATCTGAATTCTTTTAGGTAGGTAAGCGGGGGGAAACAAGAAAAATTTACTGAGTCTTTTGTTTCTTAAAAATAATAAGCCTAAAATGATCCTCTGGTTAAAGAGACACATTTTGGGGTAACAAATTTTGTTCCCTGTCCATACACTCCATGATGTTCACACAATAATGAAATCACCTAATGACAGATTTCTCAGAATGTATCTGTCGTTAAGCAATGCATGACTGCAATCTAAGATGATATATATAAAATGATTTGAAAAGTGCCCAACACCTAGTAAGTGCTCCATAAATGTAAGCTACTATCAATACTCTAATTTTATTATTATCATCATTTGTAATGGAAAGAGCTTACACTAATAACTCGGAGATCTACAAAGTTGTTTATCATTCCAAGTTGTTTTATTTTTCTCATCTGTACTAAAATAGTATTCATATCTTAGTATTAGTTATCTATTGCTGCATAGCAAATTGCCCCAAAACTTAGTGGCTTTAACAAATATTTATTGGGCCAGCCCTGGTGGCCTAGTGGTTAAATTTGGCGTGCTCTGCTTCAGCAGCCTGGGTTTGGTTCCCAGGCATGGACCTACACTGCTCTGTCAGCAGCCATGCTGTGCTGGCAGCCCACATACTAAAAAATTGAGGAAGATTGGCAAGATGTTAGCTTAGGGTAAATCTTCCTCAGCAAAAAGAAAAAATATTTATTATCTCCTAAGTTGTGTGGTCAGGAATCTGGGTGTGGCTTAGCAGTGTTCTCTGTCTCAGGATCTCACACAAGGCTGCAGTCAAGGTGTTCACTGGGGCTGCAGTCATCTCAAGGCTCAACTAGAGAAGGGTCCGTGTTTAAGTTCTCACTCTGGTTGTTGTAGGATTCAGTTCCTCACAACCTGTTGGGCTAAGGGCCTTGGTTCCCTTCTGGCTCTTGGCTGGAGGCCACCCCCAGGTCCTTGACCCATGGCCCCTCCACAGGGCAATATACCATTTTCCAGCTTGCTTCATCAAAACAAGCTAGTGAAAGGGAAACAGAGATAGTGTGAGCAAGAGGGAGGTGACAGTCTTCTGTAACCTAAGCTCAGAAACAATATCCTATCAATATTGTCCTTCTCCATTCATTGCGAGAGTCACTAGCTCCAGCCCACACTCAAAGGGACAAGATTACACAAGGGCATGAATATTACGTAGGGGCATGAATATTACGTAGCCTACATCCTTAGGCTTCCTACCACACTTTATATAGTTATTGTGGAAATTAAATGGGACTAATGTATCTGAAATTCATTGTAGAGTGCTCAGCCCATAGCAGATATGCAACTACTATGAGGTTATTCTCTCCTCCTTACTAGAATAATAGACCTTGAAAACAAGGACATTGCCCAGTGAGCCCTGCAGTATCTTAGCTCTCCGCTAAGCAGATACGGCTCTCACTCACCACTGGAGGAATAAATGATAAATGATACTGACACAATGGTTCACAATTTGGCTAATATTGTCTCTATTTTCAGAAAGTACAACCCATGTACCTTTCAGCAGTGATTCATTGACAGTTCAAGAGTGTGGTAGGCAGAATAATGGTCCAAAGAGGCCCTTACCCAAAACCCGAGAATCTGTGAATAAATTATATGGCAAAAGGGACTTCACTGGTATAATTAAGGTAAGGACCGTGAGATGGGAGACTGACCTAGAATATGCAGTGGACCCAATCTTACAGCAATCCTTCAACACAGAGAACCTGCCCTGTCTGTAGCCAGAGAAAGAGATATGACTGCAGGATGGTTAGAGAAATACAACATGGCTGGCTTTGAAGATGGAGGAAGGGGGCGATGAGCCAAGGAATGTGGATACCTCCTAGAAGCTGGAAAAGACAAGAAAATGGATTCTACCCTAGAGTCTCCAGAAAGGAATGCAGCTCCGCTGACAACTTGATCTTAGCCCAATGAGAACAGCATTGGACTTCTGACCTATAGAACCATAAGATGATAAATTTAGGTTGTTTTAAGCCATAAGTTTGTGGTAATTTCTTATATTATAACAGGTAATATAAAATAATACAAAAAGAAAATATGTAAGTTACTCATGAGAGGAATCATACCAAGTACTCCCTAGAAGTTTAATGAATGTATACGGTCATTCTATAATGTAAGATATTAAAAATTATTGAGTTTAAAAATCTCTAGTTAAATACCACAATTATGAAACATTGGGATATTTTTTAACCACTGTATTGTAAGGACGTTAGCTTTCATCAAAAGCAATGAGTGCATAAACTATTGCGTTTTTACTTAACAAACACTTATAGAATATTTACTATGTGGTAGATACTATTATAGACACTTTATAAACTAACTCATTTGGATCCATTAGCCTTAAGAGATAGTTACTGTTATCAGCCCCGTTTTACAAAGAACAGGCACAGGGGTCATTAGCTTGCCCCTAATGGGTGCATAGGTAGTAAGTGGCAGAGCCAGAATTTAAAGCCAGGCACCCTGGCTCCCGAGTCCATGCTTTTAACCACCACTTATGCTTTTTCTAAAATAACTTTATATATTCCCAATAAGTTGCTTTAGATACTTTTTTAGACTTAAGCAGAATCTTTTTAAATTGTATGTATTCTGGGTTATTTTTCCCAATTCATTCATTCAATAGCTACTTACTAAGAGCCTCCTATGTCTTGGGCACAGAGGAAAAGACAAATGAATAAAACAATGAGCCTCCCCCTAAAGAGTTCACAGTTTAGTGACAAGAGACAGACATGTAAATAGATAAGGACAAAATAATACAATAAATTCGTTCAAGCAAAACCATCTCTTATTCCCTATCAATGAGTTCATGATTTAGAAGGAAAGACAAGTGCTTACACAAATAATTGTGATACCTTAAATGCTACAGTAGAAGCACCTAACTGGTGTTAAGAGACACAGAATAAGGAATATTTGCAGGAACTGGGGTTCGGGGGAGACATTGAAGGGTTTGAAGAAGGAGAGTAACCTAGTAACCTGTGGAGTTTTGTACTTTAGAAAGATTATTCTGGAAAGCAGGGAGGAGAGTAAGCCTGCAAAGTGGTAAGGCTAGAGGCCAAGAATCTGTTAGGAGATGACTTAAAGTGCAGAGATGATGAGGGTTTGAATTAACGCAATGGCAGCAAAGATTATTAGAAGAAGGAGGGAGGTTTGGAGTGGTATTAGAAGGCATTACGGCCAGCGACCCAGGATATGCCACGGGCCTCCTGCAAGGAATAATAATAGCAATAGAGACCAATGAGAAGTGAGAAATGATGGCTGTGTCAATACTCGGCAGAGGAACGGCCGTGGGAAGTAATCCAAGTTTGTGTCCTGGTGCCCTTCTAAGGAACTCAGACATTAACTGGGGGCAACTAGAATTTGAACACAGTGTTTCAAGTGTACGATCAGATAACACTAGAAAGTAACACTGCTAGAAAGATGGAAGCTAGACCAGAGTGGGGAGAAAGCAGAGACTGAGAAAAGGGATAGCATTGTGGTATATGCAAATGAAAATTTTAATTTTCAGTTTTTATTTCATAAAGAGACAATTTACCTAAAGGAAACATTTCTTTTTTTATAATAAACTACTGTTCCTAAAAGTTGAATTGTCACCAATAATTATAGCCAGCAATAGCTTACTAAGTGAAGGTGCTGTTCTCAATTCTTTATATATAGTGCCTCATGTAATCCTCAAGTGTTATTATTAATTCAGTTTATTGTTAACTGACACCCAGAGAGGTTAAGTGACTTGCCCAGGGTCACTTTACCAGTAACTGATAAAGGTAGAATTTGAATCCAGACATTGTGATGCCAGACCCTGAGCTCATGGTCACTATATCACTACAGCATGTTTAGTAAATCCAAACATTCAGAAATTATTTTTACTACATTGTGGTTTAGAGCACGCAGAGGTTCTGGAACCAGACTGCATAGGTTCAAATCCTCATTCCACCACTTAACAGCTGTGAGAAGTTAGGCAAGTTACTTCCCCACTTTGCACCTGTTTCCCCATCTGTAAGTGGGGATAATAATAGTGCTTGTCTCCTAGGGCATTGCTGAGGACTAAATGAGTAAATGCAGAAAAAGGGTTTAGAATAGTGGCCAGAACATATTACACATCCAATAAAATCTACCTATTATCAACATTATTCTTCTAGCCTATTATTCTATCTGCTAAGAAATGCTGGATATACTTGCACAGCCCCAGTTAAGATCTGTGGTAGGCAGAATAACGGCCCCTAAAAAGGTCCATGCCCGGGAACCTGTGAATATGTTACTTCTCCATGGAAAAAGGGACTTGGCAGATGTGATGAGGTTCTGGCCCTTGAGATGGAGAGATTATCCTGGATTATGTAGGTAGGCCCAACCTAATCAGATTCCTAAAAGACTGCAATTAGGGAGATGAAAAAAGAGAAGAAAAAGTAACGGGAATCAGAAGGATGAGGGAGTCTCAACCCACCACTGCTGACTCTGAAGATGGAGAAAAATGCCCACAACCAAGGAAAGTAGATGGCTTCTAGGAGCTGGAAACATCCCTCAACTGACAGCCAGAAAGGAACCAGGGACCTCAATACTATCACGGCGAGGAACTGAATTCAGTCAACAACCTGCATGAACAAAAAAAACACCCAGATTTGTCCCTAGACCCTCTAGAAAGGAACACAGACTTGTGGACACCCGGATTTTAGCCCAGTGACACCAGAGTTGGATTTCTGACTACAGAACTGTGAGATAATACATTGGTGTCATTTTGAGCTGCAAATTTTGTGGTAATTTGTTACAGCAGCAGTAGTAAACCAACATAAGATCTATGTTTAACTTTTTCCTAAAAGACTCAAACATATTGATTTAAGAACTATGTAATATGCTAAAATAAATTTAACTTTTTAAAGTCAGCAATTTCAAACTATGTTAGGGGCATAAATCAATGTTTCCTTTACATTTCTATTATTAAATTCTTTAGAACCTAAAAGTTGCTGAAAGGCTAAAAGAGGGTATCATAAATAAGATGCTATTACAGTTTTTTTCATCTTTTCTTTATAAGGTAAAGAAATACTCAAATTTATTTTTTTCTTCTTTAATTTCTCATGATTAATGGATGAATTAAGTATACTTTGATTTTTTACTAATATACTTTAAGCCCACAGCCAAGTCTTAATAAGACTTCGTTAACGTGTCAGCAGCAATATATAAATTCTAGGTTTAAAACAATTAATGTGTTGAATTTACAGAAGTAAAGCACTTACTCAAAGGCAAAATACAGTATACTTTGGTTATTATCTACTTTTTCACTATCTCTGAATTGATACTCATTAGCTCCAAGAGAGTAAGAGCCATGTCTGGGTTATTCACCTTTATATCAACACTGCCCAGCAATACTCCTGGCCCCCAGCAGGCTTTTGTTCAACAAATGAATGAAAAATAAATATATTTTTAAAGCAAGTACAAAAAACTGGAAACGAAGCTTCCCTGAAACCTAGCTTACTAGCTCACCGGAAAACTGAAGAGATGTACTGTATCTAGAGGTTAAATGATAAAAGCCAGAACTTCAACATTCTCAGCAGAAATCTTAAATGTTCTTTATGTTTCCTCACATTCTTTATCAGATTTATTAAACAATTCAAATTTCTTGATAGCCTAGTATCTTTATTATCAACAGATATTGTGATGTTCATGTGACATACATAAGGCTCCATGAATTAGAACTTGCTTTCTGAAAATGTCCTCTATGCTTGTTAGTACTTTTTCCACCTTCCATAAAAATTAAGTGAAGCCCAGTGCACCTGTAGGACCACCTGAGAAGTGCAACATGGTTGCATTCCTTCACAACTGAAATCCAAGACTGGGTCTTCTTCAAAGAGATTCTCTTGCCCTCTAGAACAGCACTCTCCGACATAAATATAATAACACAAGCCACCTATGTAATCCTAAATTTCCCAAAACATTGTCATTTCAACGTGTGATCAATATAAAATGAAATCGTTTACATTCTTTTCTTTTCACACTATATCTTAGAAATCCAGTGCGCATTTTACAGTGGAGCAGACCTCAAGTCGGCCTGCCCACATCTCAGGTGGCTAGTGCTACTATGTGTTGGCCAACCCAGGCTCTAGAAAAACCTGCCCCCCTGTGCCGGAGTGAACTGCATACCCTGTCAACTTACAGCTCTGACTCTATCTCATTTGCACTGTTGGCTAACGCTGTGGGCAAGACTTGCAGGAATTCAAGAAACCATCCTCCTCCTCCTCGGGCCAAGATCTCCTTAATGTATGCAAGACAACAAAATTCCAGGTGTAGGTGAGGTCAAATTGTACACCTTTAACGTAAAAACGAATTCGAACAGTATTAGAGTTCATTAATAAGTGTTCTTTTATCTTGTCCATACTGTTTCATATTCTGAGCAACAACTCTGTTCCACAGGACAATTAGGGGGAAAAAAAAAAAAAGCTTTCCCGTAACGCTGGGTCTACAGGCTCAGCTCCTGGACGTCGGTCTGCCAGCACAGCTGCGGGAGGACCCAGTGCCCCGGGGAGCAGGGCGTGAGGCCAGAACGGAGCCGTTCCCGGGACCCACTGTGTGCAGGAAGCTTCACCCCCCGACTCCACTGCAGCCTCAGACCCGCCCGCCAGCACACTGCCACCCACACCCTAGTGGCGAGTCTCCACGGGGCTGCACTGAACTACCTGGTGAATGCTCCCGAACCCCCTCCCTCGGGCCCTGTCCTAGGGCTGGGCGCCCCGGCCGTCAGCGTGCCCACGAGGCGGCCACGGGCGCCCCCGACCCCCGACGGTCCGAGCGCGTCCAGCTCGCCGGCAGCCCTCCCGGGCCGCTCTGCAGGGCGGACCAGACGGGGCTCCCCGCGTCCCGCGCCTGCGGAGGTCACGGCCACCACCCTGCACCGCGGCCCGGCCCGCGGGCTTCCCTCCCGGCCCCGCGAGGCCACCCCGCCGGGGGCCCTCCGCCCAGCGCGAGCGAGGAGCCCCGAGGTGCGGAGGCGCCCGCGCCACCCGGCGGCGCTTGTCCGGCGCCCGAAGGCGGGGAGAGCGCGGCCCTCGGGGAGCCCGGCTCCCCCGCAGCCCCTGGCACCCCGGCCTCTCCACGCGCGGCAGGCGACCCGCGCGGACGGGTGCGCGACTCTCCTGCCAATCAGAGACGCTTTTCCTCCGGACGGCCAGCCGACCAATCACCGCGCGCGGTTGTCCTCTTCGGCTCCTCGGCTCCTCGGCTCCTCGGCTCCTCGGCTCCTCGGCTCCTCGGCTCCTCGGCTCCTCGGCTCCTCGGCCCTTCGGCCCTTCGGCTCGCGGGCGCTCCCGGTGGCTGCGCCCTCCCGGGCATTGCGCAGCGCGCTGACCGGTAGTTCTCGTGGGTTTAATTTCACGTCTTTTTTTTTTTTTTTTTTGACACTTCCGGGTCCTGCGTCGCTCCGGAAGCCCGCGAGTTCCGGAAGTCTGGGTAGTCCGGGTTCTGCTGGGAGAAGCCGAGCTTCCCAGATAACAATGTTTCAGGAAGAGTTGCGTGCCGCGGGGGCGTGTCGCCGACTGCTCAGGTCAGTGTCGCCCGAGACTCGAGCGCAGACGCGCGTGTCGCCCGCGGCTGGGAGGGCGCGGGGCCGGGCGGCCTTGCAGCTGGCGCCCTTTTCCCTGTCGACTGGCTTCTGTCTTCCTGGAGGAGGCAGAGCCAAGTCTGATTTGGGGAAAGGCGGTGACGCAAACCTGAACTCCTAAAAGTGGTCTTAGGGTCGCACCATTACAGAGAGCAAAAGGAAACACAGCTAGACTCGAGCGCCTTTGCATTTCACGAAGTGACTTTTTAGAGGCAAACTTGCAAATCCCTTCCTCGCCCTGGGCGGTGGTGCGATTTACCTCGTATGCACGGCTCGAGCATTCTGCAGGCTCCAAAGTTTGCTTAATGCTTCATGTTAAGTGTGATATTTGGTACCAAAAAAAAAAAAAATTGAGTACGCTTAAGTTGCCAACATTTTTGAGAGCCTGTGAATTTAAAAGCAGTTTTAATTTTCTTGGGGAGGAAGAGCTGTTGAGAATTTTCTTATCAGATTGCTTGCGGTGAGTTTGTTGCATGTAACGTGGATTTCTGTTAAGGAATATGAGAATGCGAGAATCATGAGCATTTTTCTTCTGGGGCCTTGAATTAAAAGTCATTGTTTACTTCTTTCTGTAGATTCCATTTTCCAAAAATACAGCATTTAGTGAAAGAGCTTTTCACAGATGAGACCAAGTTGTTGAACGTTCATGTCTAACACGTTCTGGTGTTCTGTGATGCCCCTTGACAATTTTTTACGTTAACGATTTCAAGCAATTACAGGAAGACTGAGACTCCATCCACGCCACAATTTGTGGTCTAAGCGCTTTCCCCCAGTGTGTTAATTGTAGTTAAATCTGAGCAGAATAAACCTGGGATGGCTGACTTTGCATTTTTCTTTTGCACTTTATCTTCTCTCTGATCTTGCCCATGTTATCAATGACTTGTATCCAAAAAGATTAGAGTTGAGTGATCTTGAGCCAGAAGGAGATTTGAAAGGAGAGAGAGAGAGTGGAATTATTTACAAAGTCAAAAAGAGAACCTCACATTTTTATTTTTTTTTTTTTTGTCCTTAAAAAAAGAAAATAGAAGCAACAGGGCATAGGAGAGAGAATGCTAGACTAAGTCAGGAGAATTGGGTTCTGGTCCTGACTGGTTTTCCTCTGACCAGCTCTGCCTCTTGGACTTAGTTTCTTCAATTTTAGAAATTGGGGGTCACACTCCATCTGTGGTTTTAAACTGTTCTGTAGAAGAACTCGCGTAGAAATTTCCTGGAGCCATGCAGGGGAGAGACAAAGCAAGCAGACCCTTAGCAGTATCTTATAAGCAGCTATTTTCTGTGTTGTCCTTGAAAAACAGGGTTCCTGTTAAGAAAATTAAATTCATAACTTAGACTAGATTATCTGTGTTTCCTTATAGCATTAAAATTCTGTAGGATAAGTATTCATTTGCATTCAATATGCATTAATTTGATTATTACAGTTTTTAATAATAAAAGATATATGTTCACACTTAATTCATTACTAAAAGCCACAACCATGTCTGTATTCAATCTCATTTGTTTAATTAATACAGATTTCAAATTTAGTTCTTTGTTTATGATCAGAATCACAATTCTTTATTTTCTCCCTTCCCTTCTCTCTTTTTTATTTTAGCCCTTGAATTTCTGCTGATATTTGAAGTTCATAATAATCTTTGCAATAGGGAGGGCAGGTATTTTCCACTTCACTTACTTGGTAGCTGAACCTTAAAGATGTTAGCAGTCTTGCCCAGCGTCACATTGCTAGTAAAGTTCTGGGTCCTAGCCCCATGTTTTCCAGACGGCATCAAGTAATTTTAAAGTTTCTTTCCCTCTTGCGCTCCACTGTGCTCAGGTTCCTATAGCACAAGGGAAATGTATGCTGTATGCACATTTCTGGACAAAAGTTCTGCTCGGAATCAGTGGCTCCTTTTTTTCCTCCCTGACTGTCTAGGTTGGACAACCTGGAAGCAAATTGGATGTTCCCTTTATCTCTTTCCTGTGACATGGCAGCCGTTTCTAAATGTTCCATGTTCCTCTTCAGTTCCTTTGGAGTGTGGAAGGAACCTCAGGGGAAAAGCCCTGAGCTACCCTGTTCTCCCATGTCTGTAAGCCTGGCCCTGCAGATGCCAGCACTGTGATTTCTGTGTGCGGAAGTGGAGGCAAGGAAGAGGATATCTGTCCTTCCCATTGTGGGCTGTTAATCAGCTTCTTCCCAACCTTTTCCCATCTAGACAATCAAAATGCCCTTTTCTATATTGCTTTTTATTCTATTTAATATATTTTCTTTGTATCAGAGCTCTCCCTCAATAAGGTTAGATAAAATTTCATCCAAGTTGTCTTTTCTTTCTTCTTATTAAAACATAAACACCAAGACCTCTAGAGTCATTCTGTTTTGACTACGCATAACCATTCCCGTCCAGTGTTAGATAGATGAGTTGGCATTGCTCTACTTTGCATATAATAGTATCTGTTCATAATAGTTAAATGAATGTTGACGCCTCATTTTTTCCCCCACATATTCCCTTTGTTCAGATTTGACATTTAATCTCTTTGAATGGTTCTCTGACCACATGTATAGAGGCAGGGAAAGGGAATGTAGATGAGATACATCCCAGGCGACAGGGAAACTTGACCACATTCCTTTAACTTCTTTCCCATCTACAGTCCTGAGAGCTTGACTGACAGTCTGGTCTTGTGAATGATCTTGAGGGAAAAAAATTAACTTTGAGCTCTGCGGGATTGAATGTGATCCAAGCTTACCAAATATCCATACTACTGCCTTCCTTTTGAGTGTTCCACAATTTCTCTAGTGTTTACCAGAAATTTACTCTTTGCCAGCTTGAACTTAAACAGGTTGTTAATCGCAAGCCTTAATTTTCATCATCTGAAAATGAACATGATAATATTTACTGTGTTATGGAGGTTAAATGAGATGAAGAATGTAAAGAAAACATATAGTGCCTCACAGAGAATATGTCTCATATGTTGCTGCCTCGTTTTCCATGCTAATACCTTGGTTCTTTTGTGGATATTTCCACGTTCTCTCGAGTTCCGTAAAATGTGCAATTTAACGTGTGTTCCAATCATTTTCAAGTCATTTAGAATTTGCTTAGGGAATTAGATCCTAAAGCCCTTTTCTAAATTTGTAGAGTACTTTAGACTTGGTTGCTTCATATGTTTCATGTGGCTCTTTTTTGAGCTCGTCCTTGAGTTGGAGTTTTTGTTGTAGTTCATGCCTATACTCTTTTTTTTTTTTTTTTTTGAGGAAGATCAGCCCTGAGCTAACATCCGTGCTAATCCTCCTCTTTTTGCTGAGAAAGACTGGCTCTGAGCTAACACCTATTGCCAATCCTCCTCCTTTTTTTCCCCTAAAGCCCTGGTAGATAGTTGTATGTCATAGTTGCACATCCTCCTAGTTGCTGTATGTGGGATGCGGCCTCAGCATGGCCAGAGAAGCGGTGCGTTGGTGCGTGCCCAGGATCCGAACCTGGGCCGCCAGTAGCGGAGCGCACGCACTTAACCGCCAAGCCACGGGGCAGGCCCACGCCTATACTCTTAATCTCTTATACTCAGCCTCTTAAAATAGCCCTATCTGCGTGTCCTGTGGTGCCATCCGGAAGTGTTTATGTTCGTCTTTTAGGCCCATTCCCACCTTGTCAGTATAGGACACTGGTTCAGAGCATGGCTCTGCCACTTCTAGCTGTATGAGTTTACACAAGTCAGCTAATCTCTTTGTGCCTTAGTTTCCTTGTTTTAGAACAGAAATAATAGGGCCAGCCCCAGTGGCCTAGTGGTTGGGTTCCGTGTGCTCTGCTTCAGCAGCCAGGTTCGGTTCCCGGGCACGGACCTGCACTGCTTGTCTGTCAGTGGCCATGCTGTGGGGTCAGCTCACATACAAAAAAAAAAAAAAAGGAAGAAGATTGGCAGTAGATCTTAGCTCAGGGCCGAGCTTCTTCAGCAAAAAAAAGTAGGGGCTTGCCTGTTGTTGTATTAGTTAAGTTTGTGTGCTCTGCTTTGCTGGCCCGGGGTTCGCAGGTTCAAATCCCAGGTGCGGACCGATGCACTGCTCATCAAGCCATGCTGTGGCGGCATCCCACATGCAAAATAGGGGAAAATGGGCACGGATGTTAGCTCAGAGCCAATCTTCCTCAGCAAAAAAAGAGGATTGGTAATAGATGTGAGCGCAGGAGGAATCTTCCTCACCAAAAAATAAATAAATAAAATGGAAAAAATAATAATAATAAAACCTCTTTTATAATATTGTAAAGATTAAATGATTTAATTTTGCAAAGGGCACTTAGCTGTGGTTCTCACTTATTAGCAGTCAGTAACTGGTAAGTGGTATGTTTACTACAGTTGTAAACTCACAAGTTGGTTGAGATTGTCTACTGTAATCCTTTTCTATATTTTTCCGTGAGGATTGTTTCTCTCTCTCACGGGTTCTGTTCTGATTTTTCCACTTTCTTTAGCCTTTTCCAAACTTATATTCAACATTACCATTTCTGCAGTTGGAAATGGCTGTTCTTTTATTTTTTTCTTTCTCTTCCAAGGTTTCCAAAACAGTTCCTATAAGGATTCTAGATAGGTAGACTTTTTACAGTTGCTTTTTTTTCCTTTAATTTTTTAACTACTGGAGAATATAGTGTGGTAAAAATGACTTGTCCAGAGTCACACAGCCTGTTGATGAACCTGGGCTAGAATACAGAACTAATCGGAACCAGGTTAACTCTCCTTCCCTCCATGTTCGCTCAGACATCTGCTCCTTATTTTCACAATGTGCTTTGCCTCTTAACAACTCAATATCAACTTTCTGAAAGAAAAGATTATGAGTGCCATGCTGTTCTCTTTAAAATGTATTTGTGAAGCTAGGCCAAGGTATTGGAAATTGTGTTTTAAAATTTAAAAATGTATTTTATGTTAGTTTTAGGTACTTGAATAAATACACCATAAATGAAATAGGTAAAGTGCTCAATTGTGGACGAATAATTATAGTCTTGATGATTGTAGTGTCTGAGTTGAGTTCCCTCTTCTCTCCAAATAAAAAAAATATTAGCCCTCTGCTAGGGCAAGTTACTTATCATTGTTCATCTTTTTGAGGAATTTATGCTATCTTGAAGTTTATCCTTCAGATATATTTTAGAAACATTTTTGTGTACCTCCTACCAACCCCAAAAAGAAAAATTTTAGTTGCATTTGATGAGGATTGCATTTAAGTTAAGAGTAATTTGGAGGCCTAGTGTCCATAACAGAATTTTAAAATTCCACGTCTTATCTATATCCAAATGAGCTCTATTGGGATTTACAACATCGGATATCTATAAGCTATTGAAACTTAGTTTATATTTGTTGAAACAGAGGGAAAAAGGCTAGTGACAATCACTTAGCAAGTCTGTGGCAGAAGTGGGATTTGAACTTACAGTTGTTGATTTCTAGGCCTTTCACAGTGCCAGAGGTCACAGTGTTCTAATGGATCTCAGCCATAGCTTTTTCTCTCTTGCTCATGTTAGAAATGTGTTCTGGGAATCGGTGTCCTGTTAAATCCCTCTTTGATGCATGTCCCATTTATTAGTATTGATTTCAATACAATGGACAGTAAATCTATCTGACTACACAAAGGAAATAAAATATTAGGGTGTAGGTTCAAAGCTTAAGATCTCCAGTTACAGAACTTGATCCACATAACCTCATAATATATTAGTTTAAATTTTATAAAAACGTAAAATGAAAAAAATGAATATATGGTCTCATCCATTTTGATTACCAGAACCCTCAGGATAGTGTAGCAGCGACATTGTCATACTAAAAATTAGTTGATGATTGTGGATCTAGAAAAGGATAGCCTGGCAGGGGTGCATGGATGGGTTTGTTACCTTAGAGATTACTTGGGAGGCACATGTTTCTGCTAACAAAGTTTACAGGACTGTAAATTTAAATGTAAAATTTTTGTAGGCAGCATGCATTGACAAATATGCCTAATGGTAATACATCTAGTACAGAGAGTCTTGGAACAGGTCAATAATAATGTGTGTATTGATAGCGGCAATGTAGGAGATGTTACTTGGTATTACAGCTAAAAATCCATGTTATTCCCTTAATCATAATTACATTAATATTGACAGGCCCTTGACAATACCCACATTATTATTGATAGATTTCTGTCAATAACATGTTTTTAAATAAAATATATTCATTCATAATTTGTACGATACTCAATAAAAGCTCTGAAATACATCCTGAAAAGTTCTTCCCTCTTTAGTGAGATACAATCATTTGTTTTGGTTTTAGAATGTGCTAGAGATGACAAAGTTTTATTTGGGAGAATGAAAAGCATGAAAGGAAAGCCATGAGTTATTTAAAGGATAGGGTTATATATCGCCGCTCTTAGTAAACGAATTTTCAGTTGTTTTTTTTTTCTGTGAGAGAAAAGCAGTGTGACATGTCTAGTGATAAAATGTCAGCAGGAGACCTTTTTAATCGTTTTTAGTGCTAGATCGCTTTGTCTTAAACATATTTATGTGACAAGTTAAACACACTAACCCTAGTAGATGCTCTACTTTTTATCTTGTCTTGATTTTGCCTGAAATATCTTTTTCATATAGTCTTAACATGGTAGTATCTTTCACTAAACACTAATATTATTTACTGCCAATTATACTATTAATTATTTTTATAAGTCTCTTTGCATGGCCATAAATGGTTTCCTCCTGGGTCAGCCTTTTAGAATCTTAAATTAGAACTGTACAGTTTGGGAAGTGGGGAGGGAGGGGATGATAGGATTGTGTATTAAAAGAATGAGATTTCGTGACGGAATAGAAGAAAGCATTGCTTGTTTTTGGCATTCTGGGAAAGTCAGTTTGAATTAAATCTGATGGTGTTTGTTTCAGTTGAAAACAATCCCAACTTTTAAAAAAAGATTAGCTTGTATTTTTTTTAACTATTCAAGTTTGAGCCTACTTTTGTGAAACTAGATACTAACTTACAAGAACCAATAATATGAGGGTTGTTAAAGCTTACTTAAATTAAATTCTTGAAAGTAAAGTAGAAATAGACTGGCCAGTAGTTGGGTGTGGGGGGCAATCAATGTAACAGAGTCAGGAAAGTACTGGTTTACCAAAAGAGTTGGGGATTGTTGATTTGCAAATGTGAGGACACCATAGTCTTCTTTTCGATTTTCATAGTTCTCAATGAAGCAAGTGAAATTACTTTGACTTTTTCAGGAAGTTGTTAGCACCTTGGTTAAGGCCCTTGAATTGTCGCAGGAGTCCTGTAACTGGTCTACCTGAACTCCAGTTCTCCTTTTCTTCTGTCTTATTGAACTCTGCCATCAGATTAATCTTTTAAAATGTATATCCTTTTATATCTTTTCTCTTTAATGATCATTCATGCCTACAAAATCAATGCAGTTTCCTTAAAATAGGGTCTTTTTACAGTGGGTTAACTCTTCAGCCAGTCTCTCCTGCCAGCGCATTCTACTCTGGTCGCGGCAGATGACTTGTTTCTTTGCTCCAGAGAACAAACACAACCACATTGATGGGGATTAGATAGCCAAGGACACAGCTCATGTTGGAACACGTCCCCATATCTCCCAGAAAGACTGTGGCCAGGTTTCATGGTTTGCACGTTTCCTGGGTTTGCACAATCCATTCCTTTGCCTTCAATACCATTTTTCTCTTTTCTTCCTGAGGAGTTTTGTGATCCTTTATAGTATTTTCACATTTTGAGATCCATTCTTTGCTTCAGAGATCAATGACTGGTCCTGATTACTGTAGCATCCTATTTCTTTAAAAATACTTGAATAAAGGGAAGTTAACTGAGGGTTAAATATTTGGATTGAATCCCGGGTACCTAGGAGAATGCTGGCATTGGGTAGGCACCCAATAAATATTGGTTAAATTGAATAGCCATTTGTCAGAGAATTAGAATTCGCTAAAACACAAACTGCTTACATTACATTGAGAATATGTGATTTAAAGGCATGTATGGCATTTTTTCTCTATTCTATACTTATTATGGGCAAATATTATACAGCAGTGGAGGGAAGAGGTTTCATAATCAGATTAATTGCACTTTAGGTTATTTTGATTTCATCAGTTTCTTCCACTCATGGGCACTGCCCATCTCTAACGCCAGTATTCTAGAATAACTACATGCCAGAATGGGGAGAGGGGAAAGAACTGAATGTAGTGTGTTGGTGAAGAACCAAGGTTGGTGCTCGTCTTGGACTGCCTCTACCATGCCCTGTTCAGTGAAGCATCTAAGAGTCAGGTATTATCAGTGTGCGTTCCGGAGGTTTCTTTACTTCCAGATAAAAGGCACAACCACGTTGATGGGAGTTAGATAACCAAGGGAGCAGCTCATGCTCGACCCATCCCCATTCTCCTAGAATCCCCACTCCATCATCTCCTTGCAGATAAGATGCAAGTTAAGAGTGTGATGAGTTCCACTGAACCATGTTTCTGCCCTTCCCACCTGGCCCCGACGTGTGCACACATAATGGTGATGTCACGTTCACTGTTAACTGCCACATTTATATTTTAATGGAGAAGTCAATATTTCCTGGAAAAAAAATTCTTTTACCACAGGTTGGTTGAGGCATAGTATGAGTAATAATGAAGATTTCAGTCTTTTGAAATGAGATTTGCCAAAATCAACTAGGAGTCTTTTTCTTCTTATGCCCATCCGTAGCCAAAGCAGCAATAATATAATAATAATACTGCTTTCCAGTTTCCAAACCGCTTTCATAGCATTATCTGGTTTAATCTCAACAACTTGGTGAAGTAGTTGTTATTTTCAACTTTTTGAAGAATCTGAGGCTAATGACATTTTTAAGATCACATAGCAAGTAAGTGACAAAGCTGGAACTTGAGCCCAGGTCTGATTGATCTTAAATCTCCTTTTTCTACTCTATCACAGCTGCGTAAGTAAGAATGTAGAGCACAGGAGGGGTGTTCCACTTCAGTAAACTCTGGTGTGTAATGGACAGTGTCTGTTCTGTTTACAACTAGAAGAAGTCACAAAATTGACTAAAACGTTGGAAGATAAAACCTAAAACAGAAAATAGAGAAATAAATTATTCGTCTGGAAGAGCAAAGGCTGAAGAGTAGTTTAATAATAGTCTTTTGGTCTAGAAAAGAGTGTTACGCAGGGAGGAGATTGGGGCCAGCTGTTCCTAATCTACACGGAGGCCAGGCCTGGGGAGAAAAAGAGGAAAGAAAAAAATGTTAAACTGTAACAGAAGGGATAAGAAAGAATTTTTTGATAATAAGGATTGTTAAATATTGGGTTGGTTAGAGAATGTGTTAAGTCTCCTTTTCTGGCAGCCATTAAAAATTCCTGTCTTGACTAAATGTTTAATACGATTCCTCCAGAAACGAGGCATCTGAAATAGATGATTCATCTGAAAAACCACTCACTCCGACCAGGTTCTCACTAAATATAAGTAAGGAACCTGAGGAGGAGATAGCTTCCCTCACCAGACAGGTCATCTAGATGCTCTCACAATATTCAGTCAGTACAGTGACTAGCTACCGAACTACTCATTCCATTGCATTTAGAGTCAACAAACATTTTATTGAGCAGCTTCTATGAGCCTGTCTTTGTGGTCAATTCTTTGAGATTAATAAGATATTCATCAGCCACAATCTGGAACTGATTATGACTCTGGTGTTTAAAGATGCATAAATTAGCACAACTGGCCCTCTAACACAAGCCATATATTTCATCTGATACTCAACTGAAAAAAACAGCCATCCCTCCAGTCCAATGTTGGGGGTGGGGGAGTGGCGAAGAGAAGGGACTGGTGGTATTGAACTTAATACTGATGTCCAGTAGGGTCAGAGCTTTTCAAGAGTACTTGGACAGTAAGAGAGCGTCCTTTGTTTTGCTGACCACAGAATATGAAACCTGGAGAAGATGCAGACTTGTAGACAGTAGACGAGTTACATATACAGTATTCCCACGTATCGTGAATGATCGTAGAATTTTATATGAGGAAAACTGAGGTAGGTCACTTTGTAGGTGGCAGGTGCTTTGAGAAATAGGTATAAGATAAGCTGCTTTTCTGTACCTAGTTTACAGTCAAGTGAGGAAAAGAAGATGTATTCCCATACCTGAAATCACAGTACAAATGGTGGAAGGCCCAAGAGGGTGGCACAGACATTTGCTGTCAGAGTTCAAAATGGTGGTAAAGGAGTTGGAGATAGTTATGAAGGTTTCATAGAGAATGTGAAATAGAGTGAAATGGGAAGGGCAGATGGTTGACGGCAGTGGGAGTAGTTGGTAGGGAAGGTCGGTGTTCTAGGTACATGAGAAAAGGCACAGAGGCAGGACTGAAGGATGGTCTGGGGTTGAAGGCCCACTGGGGAATAATGGGTTCTACAGTTGCAGAGATGGAGACAGAATTGGGCTAGGTTGGGTCTGAGAAGTTTGTACTTTACCCCAGGGGTAATAATGAGGAAAGAAAGAGGTGATTTGGTAGGTGTGGGCATAATTTTGTAGATTTTCGCTTGCCTATGAAGTTTTTAAAATAATGTTTTAGGGTTTTTTTCTTAGTTACATAAATGATATAAGTTAATTAGAGAAAATTTGTAAACTGCAGAAAAAATGAGAAAAATAATCTTATTCATTGATGATTTTTTGTGTGAATTTTGGAATTCTTTTTCTATTGAAGTAGTTTTGAAATTTTATGTATTGTCTTTGAGAACCTGTGATACCGTCTGCCTGTTATTGCCCTAGTTGTCCGTTTATTGCCTGGCTTCCTTGCCGACCTTGGTTGGGGTCCTTAAGTGAGAGCCAGGACTAGTCTTTATCTCTGCATCCCAGGCATCTCACAGGGCTAGGAAGTAGTGATGCTCATAGAGTTTGTGGACTCCATGAATAGTCTCTAAACTCATAAGAACCACTTAATAGAAGAGGGAAAGCCTGAGTCAGTGCAAGATTTGTCACAGCCTCTGTAGCTAAAGAGATGAGAACTAGCTAGAAATGAGTAGGAGAGCTGGCATGCAGCATTGAGCTGTTTGGGTGGTAGATATGCCAAAGAAATTATGAATTTTGCTTTGAAATGGACTAGCCCAGTAGTTCTCAACATCACCAGGGAACTTGTTAGAAATGCAAGTTGTTGGCTCCCATTCCAAGCCTACTGGATCAGAAACTCTGGAACTGAGACACTGCAGTCTAAGAAGTCCTCCAAGTGATCTTGGTGAACGCTCAAGTTTGAAAACCACTGGACTAGAAGCCCAGTGAGACTGCGGGACTGTGATGTTGAAGAGCACAGCGTAGGAAGATGGAAAGCCCAAAGATAGGTGTGATATCAGTGAACGTACCAATGAAATGGCGTCGTAGCTGGAATACGAAAACTGTGAGAATAAGATTATATTGTTACAAAGAAAGTTGAATGTGTTGGACGAGATCTACCTATCTTGTTTAGATCACTGCCTTCCTGATCTTAGCATTTAAGTAGATCAAGTAGATCTAAAATAGATGAGTCCTGTGAGAGGGGCCTCACACTCAAAGTCTCTGCCCAGATTTTCTGTCCCATATCCACAAGAGCACCAACTGAACTTTTCCACTTAGCTGTCTTGTAGGAGACTCAGATCTCTAAAAATACACGTATTTTTAATCTTTCCCTTCAAACCTGTATCTCTGTATATGTTTCCTGTTCCAAAGAACTAGACTACCATCCACTCAATTACTCAAGTCAGTTATTCTTGGCTTGTTTCTTACTAAATCGTGTCAATTCTGCCACCTCATAGCTTTCAAAGGTACCTGTGTCTCTCCATCTCCAATGATACCTTTCTAATTTAGACCGTCCATTGCTTTCTCACTAGATCATTTTAACAGTCGTTTGACAATCTCTTAACTGGTCTCTATGCCTCGAGTCTTTCAGCCCTAACCCATTCTCAATGTGGCCAGAACAAGCTGTCTAAAATGCACATTTGATTACTTCTTTGCTTACAACTATTCAGTGGCTCCTTATTACCCTCTTGATAAAATATAGCCTCCTCAACTTGGCTTTTAGGGCCTTTAGGATCTGCCTCTGGCTTTCCTTCCCAGCCTTACCTTTTGTCCTTGCACTCCCAGTCCTGGACACCTGCTGTTCCATCTGCTTTGAATAGTACTCGTACCTTCCTTTACTGGGCTGAGACTACCAATCCTTCAGGGAGCTGCTTAGCTATCACCTCTTCCTGAAGCCTTCTTTGACCTTCTGAAGTCTAATTGTAAGCGTAATGCTCTGAATTTCCCCTAGCATGTTGTTTATCACACTTTATTATAATTACCTGTTTATTATTTTATATAGCACCCTTACTTTCCCCCTCCTCCCACCCTACTCAATTATAGTCTTCAGAAGGGATGAGACTGTGTCTCTTCTACCCTTCTGTCATTAACTCTGAGGCATTGACTTGTAAATAGCAGATGCACAACAAACGTGTTGAAATAAGTCGTAATCAACAGTCTGGATGTGTTAATTTGATATAATTTTGAAGGTTATGGGGTGGGAATTTGTAATTTCTACCCTTCACCCACCCCAGGTTTTCGTCCTCTTTGTTTATCCTTCATCTAGTATTTGTAGGATGCATTCTGTGTTCCTGGCACTGTGCTAGTTGATAAGATTCAGCTGTCACAGGACTTAAATAATCTTTGGAACAGCGCTTATCCTCCAGTGGAGGAAATAGACAGTTAAAAAGTAGTTTATGGAGGCCAGCCCCATGGGCTAGTGGTTTGGTGTGCTCCACTTCAGGGGCCCAGGTTAGATTCCCAGGCATGGACCTACACCACTCGTAGGCGATCATAGTGTGGTAGTGACCCACGTACAAAATAGAGGAAGACTGGCACAGATATTAGCTCAGGGTGAATCTTCCTCAGCAGGAAAAAAAAAAAAAAAAGGTTATGAACAGTATGTAAAATATCCAAATAGTTTATGTACAGTACATAAAGGCCAGGAAAGAGGAAGCATAGAGTGCTAAGGGAACACCTGGAAGAGGCAGCTAGCCCGAATCTGGAGAGTCAGGAGCAAGTGATACCTAAGCCAATACTTGAAAATTTAGCGTGAGTTTTTCAGGTAAAGAATGGGAACAGACTGTCCCAGGTGAAGAGAACACACAGCAAATGTCCACGAGTGAACTAGAGACGGGGGCGCGTTCTGACTCCAGGTCGAAGCATTAGGAAGGAAAGCAAGCTGGGGGGGCTTGTGTTTTAGAAGGGTTGCAGTGCGGGAAATGCGCTGAAGGCAGCAAGGGGTGAGATAGACCAATTAGATGTAATCCAGAGGAGAGATGAGAGCAGTCTGGATTTAGGGAAAGGCTTGAAAAGGGGCATGATAGAGTAATGAATGGATTAGAAAAATATTTTGGACAAAGAACAGACCTTGGGGTTGATTAGATTTGGGGAGAGAGGAAAGGGAACTCTGTCCTGACCCCCTTCTTTCTTTCCTGTAGCTCCTGGCTGGTGTGAGGCAAGGGTTTCACAGAAGAGCTTGCAACGGAAATCCCCACCGCCGTCGCCATAGGCTGGCGAGTCTTGAGGGAGCTGCCGGAAAGGGAGGGAGGTGAGACCCCTCAGAAGGCAGTTGGCATGTGTGGGTGAGAAGCATTTCTGTCGTGTGTCTGCTTTGAGAGGAAAATAACACTAAACCACCTGTTATTTAATCGTCATTTTTGCTTCTTACGCTTGAACTTGTTGAGCATGCAGTCTTCTACCACATGTCATCGAGGTCATCCCAATTTCAAGAAGTACAACCTTATTTTAGGATACACTTTTCAGTCCTTTTAACTCGTAACAAATGACATTTAACATGTTTTTAGTAAAATCGTAAAATAATAGAATCTGAGAAGACTTCAGGGGTCATTTTGTCTCCAGCCCTTAGTTTTGGAAGTGAAGAAACCAAGGCAGGGATTAGGTGAAATGACTTGTCCACGTCACAGCTGCCACACGGCTGGGGCATGAACTTCAGCGGGATCCCTGCCTCCACCCTCTGTACCTCGGTGTCCTTTCTATTTGTACATCGGCCCTTTCTAAGGCCCAGAGATCGTGGTCAAGCACTCTGTGTTGAGGGCCGATTTTAGAAACTAAATTTAAACAGATTTCTTATCGTAGTGTGGATTTGCCACCCTAATAATTAATAAAATGTGCAATATCTAAACTGGTCGGTACACTCTTTGACAACAGCAATCACTGGGTGTTTTCATTGCATTGGCTCGCACGTAATAGACATTTAATAAATGCATTTTGAATGAGTCAGCCATGCCTAGCTAACCATTAATCAGCTTTTTCTGTTTCATCTTAAGAGATTTTTGTCCCTTTAGCACGTATTTGTTTCCTTAGTGCATTTATGAAATTATCTTAGTATATATTTTTACATCAGAGTTTTCTTTTCTTAGAAAACTGTATGATGTGTACCTTTGTAATACCTTAATAACGACATTTCTGCATTCATGTTGCTTTGTGCTAATATTTTGTTCTCCTAACTTCCTTTACAAATATAAAACGTATTTGAGAAAGAGTAAATGACTTGTTGAAAATAATACCTTTGGAGTCAATAGAAGTGACTAGAAATTAAACCAAGGCCCTGACTTGCCATCCATTGCAGTGTTCCCCGTAGTTCATCGTATTTAGTAAGTTCATATATTTCTCCATTAGTCATGGTATTATTCAGCCTCATCACTGTTAACTTCAGGATTTTATCATCTCCTGCTAAAATATTTGACCAAGGAGGATTACCTACAGGTATATTTGTGGAAATAGGGTGCAACTTTCTAAAACATGTTATTCTTTTAATGAGGAGGCCCAAAAAAGGGATAGAACAGAAAAGAAAGGTGTGAGGGAAGAGAGACAGAGGAGAAAGAGAAAGAATTTCAAGTAAGAGGTGATTGTTCACTGAGCTGTTTTGACACTATTGAAAGGCCCATCTGCTCCGTGTCCTGTGTCGTTTCTGTGTCACAGTCTTCTGAGTGTAAGTCGGGGAGATAGTAAAACTATTTGATGATGCCCTTAATTGTACTTTTTCCTAGAAACCTTCAGGGAAGGCATGGCTTCCAGAGAAGAGAGTACGAAGAGGACAAACAGGGTGCTAAGGATAAGTCAGCTGGATGCGCTTGAACTCAACAAGGCCCTGGAGCATCTGGTTTGGTCCCAGTTCTCTCAGTGTTTCCATGGATTTAAGCCCGGCCTGTTGGCCCGCTTCGAACCAGAGGTGAAAGCACTCCTGTGGCTTTTCTTGTGGAGATTCACCATCTACTCTAAAAACGCCACCGTGGGACAGTCAGTTTTGAATATTCAGTACAAAAACGATTTTTCCCCGAACCCGAGATACCAGCCGCCAAGTCAGAATCAAAAACTCTGGTATGCTGTCTGTACAATCGGTGGGAACTGGCTAGAAGAACGATGCTACGACTTGTTTCGACACCCTCATTTAGCATCGTTCAGGAAAGCCAAGCAGTGTGTGAATTTTGTGGTTGGACTTTTGAAATTAGGTGGGTTGATTAATTTCTTGATCTTCCTTCAAAGGGGCAAGTTCGCAACTTTGACAGAACGTCTGCTAGGCATTCGTTCTGTATTTTGCAAACCCCAAAACATACGTGAGGTTGGCTTTGAGTATATGAACAGGGAGCTTCTCTGGCATGGTTTTGCTGAGTTTCTGATTTTTCTCTTACCACTTATCAACATCCAGAAGTTGAAAGCCAAGTTATCTGCATGGTGTATCCCTCTCACGGGCGCTCCTAATAGTGACAGTACGTTAGCCACCAGCGGCAAACAGTGTGCTCTGTGCGGAGAGTGGCCCACCATGCCTCACACCATAGGATGCGAGCACATCTTCTGTTATTACTGTGTTAAGAGTAGTTTCTTATTTGACATGTACTTTACGTGTCCCAGGTGTGGCACAGAGGTACACAGTCTGCAGCCACTCAAGTCGGGAATTGAGATGTCAGAAGTGAATGCTCTTTAGAAATTAAACTTGTTTCCTCTGAGGAAAACTGGATTAAGTTTATTAGTCATCCTAAGTATACCATTTAGGTGTCTCTTATGAGGGCGTGTGCTTCTTAGCCGCTGGCTTTCTGTTCCTTTCCCAGCATGACTAAATTCTAATCACTGGAAACCACAGGCTTCTAAAAATACTATGTAAACAATAAGGTTGTATTTTTTTTAAATATCATTGCATTCACTTTGGAATGTCAAGAATAATGGACAGTTTTTGTCAAATGGCTACCAAGAATGCTCCTTCATTTTGCTACTTCCTGGAAAGAGGTTAGACTCTAAAAATAAAAGATTTTGGAGACTCTCGGGCGAGCGTGCATTTATTTTCAGAGAAGGCATTGTAACTTCATAGGCATATAACATAACAACAAGACCCTGTTGTTTTAAACCTTAAGAGCTGATGTCCCAGTTGTAATTTTAAGCTTTTCTGTGAAGCCAGTTTTTAAGGGGTTCAGTCAGCTTGTTCTCAGACAAAATGATGGCCACCAGAAGCTCAAGACTTTGTTCTGCCAGCTTTCTGATCCCACTAGAATGAAATCTTCTTGCCTCATAGTTCCAGTAAGGTCCAGGAGCTCACTGTCATCGGTCTGCCTGGGATTATGTGCACATTTCCTGAACCAGGATGGAAAAATACTGCTCCCGATTGCCCAAATGTGGGTGGCACGCCCTCGTGTATACCACATGAACCTAAAGTGGGAGAGGAGGCAGTTCACCCTGGGAAACTGTGGTGCTGTTGTAAGAATGGTGGATGCTGGGCAAGTGAAAACAGTGGATCCGCAGTAGAGGCTGTACTTGCCTTCTTCATACCAGAAGTCTACGTGCAGTCTTTCATTTGACCAGTGAGCTCATTCGATAAGCACATTAACGAGTAACTGAATGGTTGTCTTAGATTGCAGATTTGGAAGGATTAAATAAACAAGGTCAACAAGACTTTCTTGTACGAACAATTTTGTTATATTGTTATTTTGATAGCAAATTCTAAGTGCCCATGTTGTCACAATTTTAACACAAAAACACAGTACTTTACATATTTGCTAACTAATAGAGTTATCAATATTATGGGGTTTTATTTTTTTCCCACAGACCCTAATAGCACTTAGTACAATATATGTTGTTTTTTTTTAATTTTTCACTTTTGTTTAACATCTGCCACTCCCTCTAAGAGATAACTCCCATGACTGCTTTGCTCATTGCTGGCTAACCAGAGCCCACCTCTTAGTTCCAGTGTACCAATAAAGACATTTTGTTAGCCAAATGACTGAACCTAACGTCACAGATTGGGTTCTGCAGAAGCAGATGTTGAAAGGGGTTTGAAGAGCAAGATATTCATTAGGGATCCACACCTGTGAAAGGCATTGGCAAATAAGTAGGAACGGGCACAAGAAATAAAACCATAATGCAGGCCTGACAGCCTTGGCCAACTTGGAGGAGAGCTCTGGAGCTCATATTATCTGTCAGAATGTCCTGGATTGGGCCAAAGCAGTCAGACTTTTTTACCTACACCTCTCAGTCCCCAGATGTGGGCTGCTCTGGGAAGGGCATGGCCTCGAGCATGACAGCTCTCTGCACCTGAGGCCCACTGAAGGGGCTGACAGCTGGAGGCAGCCCACTAACCCCACTCTCCACAGCTGGGCCACAAGTCCATTCTTGAAGGAGGAGCTGGGTGGCCCTCTTAGTGTGTCGCACATCTAATAGTGTCTCTCCATTGTTTTTCTTCATGTTTCCCCTGTTTGGTTTTTCTTGCTCGCAAAGATACTTGGCAAACAACACACTAATGGCAGGTAGTATTCAGCTTAGAGTCAGTGAGTTTATGACTGCCTTGTACACTCAAGTGCTGCCTCACAGAGCCCCCCTTGCTGCAGAGACCCAGACCTGCCAGCCACGGCACTGTGACAGTCCCAGACTTCAGTCCCTGCCTCCCTGTTCGCTGCCAGGAAACTTGCTTTAACACTGGCGCTTCTGTTCCCACTCCCAGCAGCCTCTGGGCCCAAGGTTGAGGATAACTGGGTCACATTTAACTGCACGATGCATTTCCACTGTAGCCTCAAGAACCTAACCATCAGCCATGAGTGTCCCCTTTGGGAACATAAGAACTTTCACACTAACATCTTTCTCTCCCCTGCAACTTGTTCTGGAATCAGGTTTGCTACTTGTGTAATTAGTGTATCCAAGTGGCTTCAGTCATTATATCTAAAATACTAACATCAGTCAAAGCTAACACAAGGCATGTCCCACTCCCTGGATCCCAGCTCACCTGCCTTCAGTACTTAGTGACTCTGGGTTTTGGACAAGTTTATTTAACTTCTCTAAGATTCGATTTGATCCACCTATGAAATGGCCATTCAGTAATGTCTACTCCTAGGACTGTCATGGGAATTAAAAACATATCATTCTTTCAAAAATTATTTATTGAGTTCCTGCAAGCATTCTTCTTCTATACTCAGAGATGCATTCATGAAAAAACAAAACCGCTGCTCTCTTGGAGTTTACGTTCTTAGTGGGGTGATGGACAATAAACGTGTAAGATAATTTCAGACGTTAGAAGTTCTCTGAAGAAAATAAAACAGGCTAAGGGAATGGAGAGTGACAAGGGATGCTGTTTTGAAGTACATGCTCGTGGAAGTCCTCTCTGAGGAATAAAAATTTGAAAAGAGATCTGAATGAAATGAGGGAAAAAGTCAAGCAGAGAAGGGGTGCGAGGATAGGGAAATGGCAAGTGCCTGAGTCCCGAGATGAAAGTGCACTGCCTGTTCGAGGAACAGCAAGAAATCGGAGTGAGCAAGAGAAAGAGAAGGAAGAAATGAGGTGGGTGAGCGGAGGCGGCCCAGGGCGGGCCAGGCAGGCCACGGTGGGAAAAGATCTGGATTTGTTCTAAGTGTGAGGAAGCCACTGGAAGATTTTAAACAGAGAAATGACATCTGATTTACATTTTTAAAGGATCTCTGTGGCTGATGTGTGGAGAGGAATGAGTAAAAGCAAGAAAACCCGCAAAGGCTATGGCAAATGATCAGTCGGTACGAGCCGTGATTGTTATTTGTTAGGTTTGTGGTGTATTAACAGTGTCACTGTCTGAAATGGTCAGAAACCTGGAAGCCACCAAAGCCTTGAGAAACCAAAATAGATTTTCATAGATTCCGTGCACCAAAACTCTACTCGGGCTGCTCTGTTACTCATAGAGGCTGCTTTATTTAGAATAGAATTCTAATAAACTTTCACCAAGAGATTAAAAATAACAGATGAGAGAGGGAGAAAACTGGTAAAAGCAAGCATGTTTACAATAACAAGCAATAATAGAAAACCTGGTATCAATGGAAAAAAATCTATAATCTGGTAACATTTAGAGTAGGGACACACAGGTTCTGAGGATTAACTGAATAGTAATTGTGGTTTAAAAAATGACCTTGGATCATCAATAAAAGCTACCTTATATTCTGTATTGTTTGGTTAGAAAGGCAGGGACATTAGTATTGCTATATTTGAGGAAGCCTTCAAAATGAGTTGGCACTTAAAGGCAAAAACTTGATACATTTGGAACATTTGCTTTTAACAAAAAGCTCTTTTTCCTAACAGCACTCAATAAGTGAAGTGTTACTGTATTAAGAAAAGATATTTTCAGCAACAGAACAATTCCAAACATACCGTTCAGCCAAACCAGTCGGCCATATTGTCTATAGACCTGATGCTCCATGGTCTCTGCCGCTGAAATTAGTATGTAATGTACGTTTATATTCATCTCCACAAGTAAGTTGGCAAGTATTTCACTTGTATGTCTGGGGTTTTTTTCTTCAAAGAATATGTAAATCAAGAAACAAGACAACAGAATATGCCTTTATGTTTCCAGGTCATCTCATATTTTTTCTCAATATTTTCAAGAAAAAGCTTATGGTTTTAAAATGTCATTTAAAAAAAAATAAGCCCCACTTTGTACAATGGTTTTCATGGTATCCTGCCTTGAGTGGTTATTCCGGCAATTAAAACAAGTCAAACATGGTTAAACTAAGTCCCTCCTGAGGCCAGGAAACCCAAAAGTATGGTATTCAATAGGTGGTTCACTTTTCTTCTCGTTAGCAGTAGAGTAACTTATTCTCGTTAACAGAATTCAACTTATGCCTTTGCTGAAATCCCAGAGCCAATAAAACATATCTATTTAGTTAGTAAAGCTGATTTTTAAAATGGATATGGACATGTTTATATACCCATTGACCTTAAGTCTCTATCTCGAGGAAATGATAAAAATTTGAATGTAGACTTATTGAAATAATATTCAGTATGGCACTGTTTTTAATAAAGAAAGATGTGAAACAACACAAATGCTCAACAATAGGGGAATAAATAAAATGGTATAGCTATTTAATTGACTCAAGCAATGTTATATAGGTAGCATGGAAAAGAATTTTATGCAAAAATATATACAAGTAATTTTAGTTACTTGGGGAAGTGCTCACAATATAATATTAAAATTAAAGAAGTAGGATATTAAATTAGGTACAATATCTCAACTCAGAGATAGACATATGTATATATCTTACAATGCATGTCTAGGTAACTCAATTTTGATTTTCTTCTTTATATTATTCTGTATTTCCCAAATTTTCTACAATGAGCATGTAATACTTTTAATTAGACCAGAACAAGTTATTTATTTCTTTAAAATCTCGTGGCCAATTTTGTTTCACTTCAGTTCAAAGGTAAAACATCTGTACAGCTAGTAAACAAGTCTTAAATGTGTGAATGTAGGAGACATAAGGTCCTAAAAACCTTAGGTTACCCATTTTTGCATTACAATAAATAAAGCCTGCCTTTACTTACAGGCAAAGCGACTGTTAGAAAAGGTCTGAATTATTTCATACATTTTAAATTACATGTTAAATCTCTGACTCCATATAGTGTATACATTTTTTTAACCACTTACAAGTATGAAGGCAAAAAAAGGTAAAAAGTTCCCACTCCCTTGTCCAAAAGTATTTGTATGGTAATTATAAATAAATGGACAGTATTTGTAAATAAATGTAGTTTAGTTACTTTAAAATCTCTAGAACTCGTACACCAAATCTGAACAATTGACATGAATACTTTATATTATCAGTTCGCCTAAGCCTGTAAGATGACCATATTTCCTTAACTAAGAATCAAGATGCAGGGTCTGACCCAGGATTTTGTATTCCTTCCAGATGTGGACACAAAAATGCTGACATTTCTGAGGTATTTTTATGGTGTGGTTGCCAATAAGACATAATGCAAACTTGAACTTCAGCTGAGACTTTATCTAAATAGCCACAATTCTGAATTAGTGGAGCCAGAGGCTTTACCATTCTGCGAGGTGTCGAGGATGGTGCCCTGGTAAACACACCTCACTAAGCACTCAGGAAATAACATCCTCTCCTGACAGCCTCTATTCTTATAAATCCACATCAATTTGTAAGAGTACCTTTTTAATCAACAAAATTATAAAATACTGCAGTTGTTTTCCACTAATGGAAATTATGGTTAATTGCTTTAGAAGTGCTTAGCTCCAGACCAAATACAAAGGGCAGATAAATTCTTTGATAGCAAGAACCCCCATCCAATATTACATGCAGTATTTCTTAGTGCCCCTTCTCAAACCTGCTAGAATATTCTTCAATTTCAATTGGATGATGACCTTTCTCAAACAGCAAAACAGATTGAGCTCGGCGAGGACAGAGGCTGTGTCTTTCTCATTTTTTGTGACACTACAGCTAAAAACAGTGACTGGCATGATACAGATGCTCAGTAAATGTTTGAAGAAGGCAAGACAGTTTGGGTTGGATCATGAAGCCCCTCACAAATATTGAGCAGACCAACTGATGGTGTTATTGTGGGAAGATTTCTACATGGATTTCTGTAACACTGCAGAGAGGCAGCACCCCCAATTCATCTTTGTACTATATCTTAGGAGTGCCATTTTTAATTTAAAATGTTCTGTGGCATTCTTGCTTTGAGGGAGAACGCAGTTGGAATTCAGGAGCACAATAAGAGAATTAATAACTTTTCTTTGAAAATACATGCAATTTTGGAGCTGTCAATTTCAGCTATGTCTCTTTAAATACTTTTTCTTCCAGAATCCAACCGGGTAGATGAGATTTTTTTTTTTAATTCCATTATAGAAGTAATAGCCCTGTTTTGGTGTTTTGTAAGCAGATAATATTCTGCTAGTGACTGTCTTTGCAGTAATGCATTGCTCTGAATTCTGAATTCTATTATTTTACATCTACAGCAGCTTAAAGTGTATTTTTTATAAACAGCAAACTTCACCTCATAAAAATTCATTACACAAGGGCATAAACAAGTGCTTTTCCTTCTAGTCATTGGCAGTAAGTGATTCATCAGTTTTCCACAGAAAACCAATTTTGTTGCAGATGTTCTGTAATTTCCAGTCTCTCTGAATTGTGGAACCATATCCCACAATCCCAATGCAAGGAAGGTAAGGAATTTTTTTAAGATCTGTGCTTAGTCTCTTTAATGGGATTGAATATCATTTGCTGTCTCATCAGTTTTATTTTAAAAAATTAAGTAATCAGTCTCCTGTGCTTTCCTGCATATGTTGATTCCACACATGGATGGATAACTGGTCGAAAATTCAAAACCCACAGGTTACTTGATGTCTGAAAACAATAACATTCACTCCTTTCCTCAAAATCAAATTAGAAATATTAAGAGAAACAAAATTTTTCCAAATGTAAATCTCTTTTCCTCAGTAATGTTTATTTTCATGCCTTTCAACTCCACAGTGAAGGAGGAGTGTAGGGGGCTGTGGAAACTGAGGCAATGTCCACACTTCTATCAACAATGGAACTCCTAAGAGTGATCTTTGGGAAAATTACCTTCACCAATACTTGAGTTTAGTTTTTTCCAGTGTTTTGAAGTTGACAAATGGAAAACAGGCATGCACGTATAAAATATGGAGTTAAGAGGGAAGAAATGCCTGCAGATGCAGTGATGGTTGAAGGCCATATATGATAAATGAAAATTTCTCAGAAATGCTGACTAGCAAAAGGTTAAATGTCTCCTAAAAGCCTTAGGAAATTAAGCCCAGTCTTTTCAAAAACACCTCAATCTTTGGATTGAGAAGTTGAATCAAAAGCATGATAATTAAATTTACTGATAACACAAGGTTATGAGGTATGGCAAGGGTGAAGTGACAGATTTTCAAGATAACCAATTAGATTCTGAAGCTGGTCCTTATTTACCCCTCTGCTTTGCACTGCAGCTCTGGTTACCCACATATTTCCTTTAATGAGTTACATAAGAAGGCCCATGGACTCGTCTCAGCAGGACCATTCTGATGCAGAGGCCTCCAAGTGTGTTTTGAGAAGTGTAAATATCTGCGCATGAGTCTGCCATGGTGCCTGGAATTCCATCATCAATGGATGCTGTCTCTGAGGGCATGTCTAAGGGTATGTCTCTAAGGGCAGACCGTTATCTCTAATATGCTCAATTACAGAGAATGTGCTGCCGCTTCTAATGGGTTTCCTGCTGGCACCAGGCAGACACTGGAGGCAGCCAGAGAAAGGGGAAAGTTGGCCCCGTACATACATCCATTAACTATGGGACCCCCAATCAAAACCTGTTCTCTCTCTTCATCCCCTGCACTCCCCAGTTATTGTGTGTTGCCTCTTTTTACTTACTGTCCTTCAAGTACATTTTAAACTGGCTTCTTTATACAAACTGAAATTTAGAGTCATAGGAATGAATAAACGTAGCCTCCTTCTCCATTCAATTCAGACAAACGATTACTGAACACTTTCTTCAGGATATTGAACACTAGGAATCCGAAGACACATAAGAGATCAGAGTCTGACAAAGGAGAAGATGATGAGAGTAAATAGACAAAGCACTTGGAGAGCATCAAGGAGCGAGTCATTTATTCCATCAGGGACCTATAGAAGGTTGCCCAGGGAAGGCGACACTGGGGTTCAGTCTTGATAGGTGTATAGGATATCATCAGGTAAAACAAAAGAAGGACATTGAAATGAAAAAGAAATACTTTTGGAATTTAACACATGAGCCCTTAACATCCAAGTTCAGTTGAGTAGTCATTCAATAGATAATCATTAAGGACCTGCAGATTCCCAGACTCTGTGCTAGGTGAGCACCAAGGATGAAAAGACAGATGAAAACAGGACATGTTTTCTGCCCGTAAGGAGCTCACAGTTTTCCTGCAAACTCGTTATCAATGTGGAAAACAGTGTCCAGTCAGAGCAAAGATTTGTGCATGATAAGGGCGAAGCCATGTTCATAGCATAAGGTGTCAGTTAGAGAAGAAAGCGCGGGTTGGTAGTCTCAAGTGGGATCCACGTTTTCCAGGGCCAGCAAGGAGGGCTAAGGATACCCCAGAAGACACAGGGCAGCAAAACTAGAGATCAGATTGGTGTAAGGAGACAGATCGAGTAACAAACAAAGTTTGGCTGAAACAAACCAAAAATTCTTTTTTTTTTTTTTTTGTGAGATCAGCCCTGTGCTAACATCTGCCAATCCTCCACATTTTTTTTGCTGAGGAAGACTGGCCCTGGGCTAACATCTGTGACTATCTTCCTCTACTTTATATGGGACGCCGCCACAGCACGGTTTGCCAAGCAGTGCGTCTGTGCGCGCCTGGATCCGAACCGGCCAACCCCGAGCCGCCACAGCAGAGTGCACACACTTAACCGCTTGCACCACCGGGCTGGCCCCAAACCAAAAATTCTTAGCTCTCCTCAGTGGCTGGTACTCTTCTAGAATTTTTTATTCAGTGAGGAAAATGTTACATAGCCAAATTTCACAAAAGAGGCAACTAAGTAACTTGCCCAAGGTTACAGTGCAAGTGTAAGACCTAAGATCTTTCTGACTCAAAATCCACCCTCTTTCTATAATACCAAACTGCCTTTCAATTTTATCTCACAGTTTCTCCCAGAGGCTCATCGTTCAGGTGGCTTGTCCATTCTTTCTGCATTACGTTAATCTCAACAAAAATCAGGACTATATCAGAAAAAAAAAAGTTACTCAGATGGCACTACCCTTTACAGTATTGGCCGTAATAGAGCAGATGCAGGTTAGAATATCCAACTTGAGTAACCACACTATAATTGAGAAATAGGGAAGATATGATATATTCTTGAAATACTCCGATACTTGAGAGGAAAAGTCTATGTCAAGAACTTCTTTTGACCCAAGAAATGGAGATAATGATTCAGGAAGGGGAGAGGGTATTACTGTTTTCTCAGAGCTCAACATAGTGCCTGGTCCGTGTGGTACTCAACAATCAGTAATTGAATGAATGTCAAGGGAAAGGCAAAACATCAGAGATGCTCATTTGAACCTACATATCAAAGTTATTCTCTGGTGGCACTGTTTTTAATAATCATACCAAGTATTGTTGGGAGTATAGAGAATTGAGCATCTTCTTGTATTACTGTAGAGGTATAAATTGTTTTGGAGAATAGATTGGTTATATTTATCAGAAGCTTTAAAATATGTCTCCTTTTTCACAAGAAACTGTAATTCTATAATTTAATACTAGTGATACATGGAGAGATTTATTTACCAGGATGTTCATCCTTATTTACTATGGTAAAAATTGGCAACAACCAAAAATCTCCAACAGGAAATAGGTTAAATACATCATGCTGTAAAAGAATATTTCATAACATGATACAATTTTCATTATATATTCTAGAAAAAATTTGAAAATGTTAGAAACAGAATGTACAATATTATATTTTCTGAGAAAAAATTGTGTGTATGTATTTTTATATATACACAATAAAAGGCTAGAGGTATTTGTTGCAAAATGTTGGTAATAGTCATCTCTGGGAAATTTGGGTAATTTTTATTTCCTTCTATGTGATTTTCCACATTTTCCAAATTTTCTATGACAAATATATATTTCTTTTGTAAAAAGAAAAAACAACTCATAAAAATGTAAAGGCAAGCGACAAAATGAGAAAAATATTTTCAAATTATATGAAAGATAAAGGGTTATTGTCCTTAATCCCCATCCTTCTCTCCAAAAAAAGAATGAGTAAAAAGACATGAAAAGACATTTCTCAGAGAAGGAAATAATAATGGCTTAATAAACTTATAAAAATATGTTCCACTTGGCCAGCAATCAAAGAAATGCTAATTAGAATAACAATGCACTATATGAATGTGAATATTCATTATTGGTGAAGGTCCAGTAACGATACATTTGAGGAAAGCAATTTGCCAGTATGAATAAGAGCCTTAAATAACTCACAGCTTTTGACCCAAGAATTCCAGTTCTTGGAATCTATCATAGGAAGGCAGTCCAAAATGGGGACAATGATTGATCTACAAATACGTACATCACAAGGTTATGTGTACTCCTAGGATTCATGAATGTATATGTCACAGGAATTTATGGAATAAACCTTAGGGAAGTGTATGTTGAGTCGCTTGAGGTGTTCTGCCTGAGGCCTGAAGAGGAGGGAGAGGATTTATGCCCTGAGGCCAAGACATGGATGATAAGGAAAATGGCATGTGTCCTGCCGTATGTCCTACTCACTCTCATGGAATAAGTAAGACCCTGTGTATTAGACAAAGTTCTCCAGAGAAACAGAACCAATGGGATGTGTATGTGTATATATATGGAAAGAGATTCATTATAAAATGGAATTGGCTTGCGTGATTATAGAGGCTGGAAAATCCAAAGCCTTCAGAGTAAGCCAGCAGGCTAGAGACCCAGGACACCTGATGCTGCAGTTCCAGTCTGAAGGCCAGCAGGCTGGAGAATTCTCTCTTTTTGCAGGGAGGCTGGTCTTTTTGTTCTATTCAGGCCTTCGACTGATTAGATGAGACCCACCCACATTAGGGAGGACAATCTGCTTCCCTCAAAGTCCACCAATGTAAATGTTAATCTCATCCAAAACATCCCCACAGAAACACCAGGGTAATGTTTAACCAAATATCTGGGCACCCCATGGTGCCAACCAAGTTGACACATAAAATTAACCAACATATCTTGTCTGTGATAGAGGAACTGCCAGCCAAAGATAAAGGAAATATTCCCAGGAGGACCCCTTTAGACACAGGCATAAGCAATGTTGCTCTGGGGCCTGAGGGACAAAATCTGACCAGAGTGGAGAAAGAGGCTTTCTTTTCATCTTTAAAGGAAAACATAGCAATGATCTGATGCAATGAATGATTGCACCATTTTGATACCTCAAGCATTTGCTGCTCTAGGAACTCGAAAACAAGGCCCCATCATCAGGTGGTAATTTGTTACACAGCAGTAAATAACAAATACAATAGTACCTTGCAATACTGAATCTGATTTTAGCCTATACTCATGACAAATGGCAATAAACTATGAAAGGCTGCCACATTAGACAGAGTAAATTTTATTTTGATTTTTCTTCTGCATGTTGACATAAAGGACTTTTAATTAAGTAGCGATGATAGTATCCTAAATTCAGGAATAGTTGGTGTACCGTAAAGATGCACATTTCTAGTCACTCAATAAAGCTACTTGAATTCAAATATTGTTTTAGTTAGTTAATTAGCTTATTGGATCAAGCCAACAACAATGGCTAATGAAAAAAAGGCATTGGGTGGTTGTTGTTGCTTCTACTGCTGCTGTTTGCATCTTAAGTGCCTGTCACATGGTAGGCATTCTATGAATGAATATTGATGAACGGATTTCCCATAAATTAAATGAGAATCCATTTTTTTAAACGATAAGGTGTTTGTGGTTCACAAACTGTGTTTGAGTTCATGGGTTTCCTGTACCACTGATCTTTCGAATGTTTATTTTTCTCTATTTCTTATAATTCAGATTACACTGCTATCGTTAGGAACAGGGATTGGTATACACAATTGCTACACTCAATGTTCTACTTTGCTAAAAACAATGACTCTTAGACACTCTGATCTATTAGAACCTGTTTTCAATCTCTGATGGGGACCATGAATTGTAAGGTAGAATTTGTTCCAAGATGCACAGCAACATTCTGAACCAGGAAACCAGATTTTTATCTTTCTGACTTATCTTTTGAAGAGACAGAAGCAACATTAGCTGTGTAACTAACCTGCTGGCTCAGGTTTCTCTTTGTCCTCTTCAGTAAGCTGTTTTCCTTTTTGCATTTTATTTCTACATTCTCCACCGCTGAAGCATTTGAAAAAAATTTGATTTTTATCAACTTATATTTTTTTCCAAAGAAGTTTATTTTCTTTAAAATAGTTGGCCAATTAATTTAATATTAAATGAAAACAAGATCTTTGATATTTATTATTCCTGCTTTCTTTTTTCAGTTAAATATAGATACTTCATACCTGTACACTTATTTACAAAGTCAGGTCATACTGAAGACCTTCTTTTTGAAATAAAATTGATGTCCTAGATTTAAAGTATATCAAATCAAAGCAATTGAATTCAGAAACACAAAACAAACAGTAGCTATCCAATTATGTACATTAGAAAATCTGGCAAATGTAGACATGTAATCTAGCCAAAGACAAATCAGGATTTTATCTACAACTACTACTTGAATAATCCATCAATCCAAGTAGGACTTTTAGACCAAAGTTGATCTAGTACCTACAGTAAAATCATGGTCAACTGTAGCAAACGTTATACAGCTATGCAAATGTTAAAAATTAAGTGTTTTGGGGGTCTCTTCTATTTTTTCCCCCAAATCTTGACATTTGAGGAAATATTCCTCTTACAAGAACCAAACCAAATTCAGCCTCCTCCATTGCAGCCATAGTCAGCTTTCTGTGGTCATAGATTTATTGGCCACAACACTCATTTGGTAACTAATCATCAAAATACAGGCTTGAAAGAATTTTTTGAAGAATTCCTTTACAGAATCTTTATCTATTCGGTATCCAGACTCCATTTTATCACTTCCAATGACTGAATTCACTGTCTCCCAAGAAAGTCAGTCATGCTTTTGAGCAGTTTTATTTGCTTAAAACGTTTGCCTGCATTTCTAAATAGTTGTCTGCTGGTCATCATTCTGCCCTGTCAAGCCAGAGAAAAAGTCTGATCTTCCTTCCCCAAGAGAATCCTTTATCCACTTAAAGTAAAGACAAAACGTGGCTCTCTTCCTTTTTTCTTATCTAGTCAAATGCCTCCAGGGCTGTCTACCCTCCCTCCGGTACCAACAGCCCCACTGCACATGGGAGCTGGGTGAAAGGGGTGAATGGGAGCTGAAATTCAGGCCACACCCCACGTGCTACGACAGCCACCCCTAGGAGGAGCTGTCTTTTATAATTTTCATGAAGGCACCTTCTATCCAGTCTGCCTGCCAAGCTTTCCACCTGCAGGACTTAGTTTATCTGGAGAAGTCGCCTTCTTCTTATTCAGACACGGATATCATATAGATTAGGGGATCTGTGTTCCTTCCATGACATGATGTCAAATCTCCCCTCTGTGGTCCCTCCCTAAATTTTTCTATAGCTATCACCATGTCTCCATCGCTAGCGTCTCAAAGATGGATTTTTCTTAATCTATTTTTTCTTCTTAAAAGTTATATATGGATATAGAATAAATCCTATTTTAACATCATCTTTATTATTCCACAGTTTAGCTCTTCAATAGCTCTCATCTAATTACTGCATCAAAGTTGAACTCTTTGACCTGGTTTTCAAAGATTATCATAAATTGGATCTAACTTGAAAATTTAACTCAACACGTTCAAACTGACTATCACTATCTCCAAACCAACTTCTTTACCATGTTTTTAAAACCATACTACCATCTATCTAGTCACCATGAAAGGAAACTTGGGACCATGTCTTGATTTCCACTTCTTCACTCTCACACTCAGTTGGGCCCCTAGGCCTGATAATTCTACATTTGCGTTGTCTTAACATTTCCTTTCCACAGGCTACTCTCCATTTCTACTTTCCTGCCTGAGTTTAGATTGTTATCTCCAACTTCCTTGCCTCCAGTCCAGCCATCAAATCCATCTTTTACAATGAGGTTTGCTATTTAAATTTCAAATTAATTGGGCCTCTACAATGCTTTAGAGGCTCTTTGATGGTTTTCCATTTATGTAAAAGGAAAACTATTTAATTCGTATGGCATGGCATTCAAGAGTCTTTTGATTCTGTCCCCTATTTGCCCCCCACAGTGGAAACATCATGGACTCCCAGGGTTGGGTACTTCGGATGATCCCCGGCTTGTTTATAACTCTGGTGCTTCCTGCTTCTTCCCAAATGTCAGCAGCCCTCTTGGCTATAATAACCCAGTCATCTTTGTTTCTAGTTCGTGCCAGTTATCGGTGGCCTTAAACAATAGTCATGCTTCCCAATCAAGATGTTACCGAGCCCTAAGGGACCGGTGACCTGCAAGAGGGCCCTTTAGCCTGCAGCTGTTGGCGCCGATAGAACGAGACCAGGTTCGGAATAGCAGAGCAGAACCTTTCTTCATTGATCAATGAATGGAGGAGGCAGAGCTCGCGCTTTAAAACACCTTCTCCGAAGGGAAGGTGAGCAGTGTTCTTATGGGATGTGAAGGGGGAGGGGTCTCCGCACCATCGCGGGGACAGGGGCATTTGGGGCATGTGCATATCTTCCCTTCTTGCACTGGGCACCTTTTGCACACGTTTCGTTCTGTGCATGGCACCCCATCGCCATCCCAGACTTTTCTGGTTTGGACCAGTTCTGTGATTTGGCCATCTGAGGATATTCTGCCTTGGCTCCTATAAGCAAGCACCACTTAAGAACAAAGCATTGGACGTGGAAAACGTTTTTAGGGACTTCTCTGTGTGACAAAGATAGGAACTAGTAGAAGGGATTAATTTATTGTGACTAGAAAAAGTCCCCTCAGAATGGCACTTTAAATTTTACCATGATTTCTGTCTGTTTTTCTGTCTTTAAATGTCTGACATAAACGTATCCCTTCTGTTCTTAGTAGTCTCTACCTTGTTGTAAATGGCAACATCACAGTTGAGTATTAATTATTTGTACCTTTGCATGTTACCTAGCACTTGGTGATTTTTATATGCTTTCTCGCTGAGAGAACATTTCTTTTCCTGTTCTGCAAGTCCGCAGAAGATGGAATCCACATAAAAGCATGACCACATGCTTTTAACTATGTTGGCAAAAACATTTACTAATCATTTTTCCTCCGAACTAAGTAACATCAGAGGATTTTTAACCTGTAAAGAAGTTAGGTCAGAATCTGTTTTAAATTTGCTCCTAATATGTTATGTTAAAATATTAAGATGGCTTAATGAAAAAATTTTAAAAATAAAAGTTCTTATCAGCAGAAAGCTTACTTGCCTCCTTGTCATCCAACCCTCCTGACAGTTCAAGTAGAGACAAGATAGACAAAAAAATCTCCTTAAGGTTTAAAATAATTTGAAACCTACAGATAGAAGGGTGGACTGAGTCAGATCTAAACCTAGGATAGAGTAGGGTATCCAGACTTCCTACATTTTTTGGAAGTGATAGAGATCTGATGTCTCTAAGCCCAAAACCCTCTTGCTTGACCAACATGTTCCTTAAAAATAAACAAAGAATCAAAAACAACCGAAAGGGGGTGAGTGTGTTACACTGACAAGTTCTTCTCTTTGAGAACAGTGTCAAAGTTTCATGAAACAGTTTCATGGTTGGGAGTACCAGGAAAACAGGGAGAAAGGTTTTGCTGCACAGTGACACACATCTAGACAGTGAACAACCTTTCTTAGAGAGAGCTTAACTATTCGAGTTAGTTAAAAGGTCAACACGTAACTGGTTTTGCGTCTTTCCTGGGGAATTCAAGCCTCAAGGAGGAAGATCATCTGGGCAGGTGGTAGCTCCTGGGTGTGTGCCACGGCCAGACTGCTCCAGGAAGCTGCGGATAGGTGGTAAAAGGTTGGGAACTCTAGACCGAAGAAGTGCATGAAAATGAAACTCGGTGGGGCAGTCTGAGCCATCACAGATCAAGAAGGAAAAAACACAATCATTTCAAAATTGATATCTCATTTCCTTTGTCCTTTCTATGGAGTGTGTCATTAATATTTATGATGTTTTAATAGTATTTGCCTCATTTTGAAAAAGACAAGTCTCTAGAGTTGGTTCCCATTGTTACCAATCGATAAGACTGGGGTAGCATTTTAGTTCCTTAAGAAGACAATGGGACCGTCTAATTGTGATTAGTCTGAACCATAGCCTCAAAGTCTTTAAGAAAGTGATTCAATCCATTTGTTTTAATGGCTAGCTTCCATTACCTTATCTGCACTCTAGCCTTCTTCAAACTACAGATCAGGACCCATTAGGGGTCATTAAAACAGTTAAAGAGGTTGGGACCAGCGTTTTCGAAAACTAAAATAAAATAGAATTAAGCAGAACAGAAAACAAATTTCCTCACACATGGAAAGGGTAATGTATTAGGCAGGATAAGCTAAGCCATACTTGTTATCTAAGTGGCTTTAACATAATAAAAAATTTCCTTTGCACTTGTGCAAAGCCAATTCAGGTTAGGTAAGTGTCCTCAAATTACAACTTCAGAACGTGCGACATGTGGTCTCCAAGTCAGGGAGCCACCTGCAGCAGTGAAGAGAGTTTCAGGGCCACATATGGTATATTTACGGGCCAGGCATGTGTCACATCTGCACGTATCCCATGGGCCAGCCTTTGGTCATGTGGCCCCAATCTAACTTTAAGAAATGTTGCAGAAGGCAGTCCTCACGTGCACAAGGAAGAGAAAGTGGAAATGAAATTTATAATCCAGCACTCCATCTACACCCACTCTTCATTGAGTTCAAAACATTTATGAGCTTCTGTAGAATATGTAATTTAGATATTTTAACAAACACCTCACCTTTCCTAGAATATTAAACAGCAATTTTATGTTCTTTTTCTAAAAAGAAGGTACTTTCTGTCATCATTGGACCAAAAACAGAAGTTTGTTTTTATATATTTGGACTTTCCTATCAAGTTAATTACACTGATATGTGTGGAACATCTCCTAGTGTATCAGGCCCCAAAGATGAATGGGACAGTAGTTCTCCCTATTTCTCTATTCTCTGTTTCCGTGTCAGCATCATTTCTTCAGCCATGTGGAACCCTTGAGCTACATCACAAGGCCTCAAATAGCCACACTTAGAAACTGTCTTTTGCCCTAAAAAATTGGAAATATGCAAAATTTCCTTGTCTGAGAAAAAAGTTACCATGTTGTGAAGTATTTCAATTCTGGTGAAGAATTACTGGTGGGCTAGACTACTTGTTTGAGCTGATTCCTTTTGCTCAGCCTCTCTCTATGGCTTCTGTATCCATGTCCCTTCGTCTTCATAGTCTTAGTGCCTGCCTTTAACTAGAGGCTGCTATGGACTGAATTGTGTCCTCTCCTCCCAGTTCATATGTTGAAGCCCTAACCCCCATTATGACTGTATTTGGAGATAGGGATTAAAATCCCTATTTTAATAGTAACAAGAGGTAATTAAGGTTAAATGAGGTCATAATGGTAGGGTCCTAATTCGTAGAACTGATGGCCTTATAAGAAGAGGAAAAGACACCAGCGAGTTCTCTCTCTCAGCATACACACACACACACACACACACACACACACACACGGAGGAAAGATCATGTGAGCACACAAGGAGAAGGCAGCAGTCTGCAAGCCAGGAAGACGGCTCTCACCAGAACCTGACCACGCTGGCACTCTGATCTCTGACTCCCAACCTCCAGAACTGTAAGAAAATAAATTTCTGTAGTTTAAGATACCCAGCCTATGGTATTTTGTTATGGCCACCCTAGCAGACTAAGACACATGCCTACCTTGGATCATCAATAATGGTTATGTCAGTGTCAAGTGTCTCCTTCTCTGTGCAGGTTCCCCTCACCTTTCCAAACTGAGTCCATTACTCCCATCTTTCTGTCATTAGAGGACATTACATACACACTGCAGACATCACACTCTATTATCACTACCTGTATACACATTCTCTCATCTACAAGAATGTAAGTTCCTGCAGAGGAGAGATCAGTGCAAAGATGAGGCCTAATGGGGGGTACACATGAAATAAGAGGCAAGCATTATTGTCTCTATTTTGCAAATGAGAAAACAGGCTTTGATATGACTCTGAGGTCATGCTGTAAGGAATCAGTGGGACTAAGATTTGAACTAATGTATGTCAATCTCCAAGGCACATTTTCTTTTAATATTAGGTTATAAACTTTCTCTCTTCCCTTTCCCCCTATCTTGCCAATCTTTTGGACTTGGTTCCAGAACACTGGCTCAGCCTTCACCACTGAATCATCTCTTCATTACTTACTTCTCTGCTTCTTCACCGTCTCTGCCCCTTAAATCCCTTCAGCTTTGTTTGTCCCGGGTCCTTAACTCATTGTCAACTACATTATTGGAGCTGACACCTTGATTAAAACAACACGATATTGTAATATTGAGTGCCTCTGTATTTAATTATTTAACAATACTTTCCTTAGTGTGCTAGTTATTATAACGTAGCTAATGAATCAATTCTATTAGATATAAACAAGTTTGTTCTGTTTTCTTTTAAAAAGTATAATCTGATTCTCTTCTTCATCATATTTATCGCTACAAAATAACAAACTAAGTCCTTTGTTAAATTGCTTAAATCCATTGGGTTTATGTGATCAGGCACAGATATGTTTGCCATCACAAGTCTTAAATTACTTTTCCCACTCATAGTAGTCACTCACAAGTAGTATAGGATATGAATTTCTTAAAGAATTGCAAAACAAAAAAGAACAAAACATCAAGTTCCTTAAAAGCCTGATCATCATATTTTGATGATTCAGACAATGAGCAGCAGTATAAATAGATTAATAAAATTAAGGGTGATTCATATTCATTCCCTGATGTAATTGGCTTCACTAAGGAAAGCATGATGCCATTCTCAGGCTAAAAGAAGCCCTTGTAGCTGAAGGCTTAAATGTGCCACTTTAAAACAAGTGCTTTATTTAAATTTGATGGACTGTCCTCAAAATATATGGCCTTAAAATACTCATGAGTCATTTTTGGTTGAAGGCAACCCACAGCAAGCCATATTAGCTATAAAAAGTACATTAAAAATAATTCTAGTAATAACTCATAATATTATTTTCAAGATAAGTCTTTTCCTAATCACTGGTAATGTTGTTTGTCTTACTCTTTGAGTTACCATCTTTATTTATTAAAAGATCTCCAAGTTTTAGCTCAAAGATGTTCTCACTACAGGGTTCCAAGTAAGTTAATAGCCTGTTGTAAGCACCATGGGAACTAGACAGTATAAATTGAAGCCACCATTCCAATTAATCTTTGCTCAATTCTAGCTTTTAGTTTTTCCAGACTCTGGGATCAGGGATTTCATGGAGAAAAAAATAAAAATCCCCAAATTGCCCAAACGCCCTACCAAATATACTCACTGTATTTGGATTTACCAAGCGATAAGTCCCATGATTTAAGATAAGCTCCTAATGCAACATAATATTAAATGGGTGACAGCCTAGATCCATTGATTCTAGTGTTAAAAAAAAGAACAAATATAAAGGGACAGGCATTGTTATTGACTTCTATTTATTTTTATAAGGTTTGTTAGTCCCAGGCCAGTTGCCCCTTAATTGCTCAGCAAGGTCTGGGTGGCTTTCTGCTCAACCTGTGTTCTCATGGAATGCAATCTAATTGCGAATATTGGCTATCCATGAATCATGTAAATCTCATTCTGTGGAAAGTCACATGTAAGCTTCCCCCACTGGAATACATTCACTGCGATTATCTGTTATTCTAGATTATTCATGCTGCTGCCCCTGTTCAGTCATTCAAGAACCTCTTCTGTGTGTCTACTAGATGGCTGCTGTGTTCAGCATGGGAAAAACAAGTGAGAAGACATAATTCCCACCCTCAACAGGCACACAGGATGGCAAACAGTTGTTCAATGTGTCAGGAATTATTGTGTTTTAATCTTTACAACAATTGCCTTGTACGGTAGGTGCCACTATCCCCATTTACAGATGGTGGCAACAGCAAAGATCAACCTGAGCCTCAGAAAGGTGAGGTATTAAGTCCAAGGTCACAGAGCAAATATGTTACAGAACTTGTGGTCACACCACAGGTAGTTCTAGCTAGTCCCAAAACCTATGGTCCTTTTATTATGTTCTGCTTTCATTTATCAGTTTTGGGGAGGTGGTTTTGGTGAGGAAGATTGGCCCTCCGCTAACATCTGTTGCCAACCTTCCTCTTTTTGCTTGAGGAAGATTGGCCCTGAGCTAACATCTGTGCCAATATTCCTCTATTTTTTGTATGTGAGACGCCACCACAGCATGGCCTGATGAGCAGTGTGTAGGTCCGTGCCTGGGATCCAAATCCGCACACCCCGGGCTGCTGAAGTGGAGTGCGCAAACTTAGCCACTATGCCACCAGGCCGGCCCCTCAATTATCCATTTAAATGTGCAACAATTTACTGAATTCATTTTGTTTGTAAGTCTTCTTCAAACCATCCTTATTCATTATTCTTAAAAATTGGCATTTTACTATCTAGTATGCTGAATCTTTAATACATTTGATTTCTTTAAGAGGAATAATACTATTTTAAAATATTTTAGGCACTAAAATACCATACGAGGTCCTGTGCCATAAATATGTTTTTCCTTCCCCCACATGCAGAGAGAATAGGTCCACGGGGACCACTCCAGAATGAGCCCCATTCCTCAGGCCAGTCATGGAAGTGAAACAGCTGGGTTTAGAAAGAGAGTGTGGTCATGGAGAAGCATGGCCTAAAGAAGAGCCAGAAAAGACTCTTAGTCATTCTAGAATTTGAGGAGTGATTTTTAACACACCAGGAAGAAGTGAGTCAATAAGGAAGAATGTAAATCAAAAGGGTACGAGTAAAAGGAAAAACACAGTCACTTTTATGTAAATTGAAGGACCTGCTTTTGCCAAAAGGAAATTCTGGGAAAGCTCTCTCCTGCACATCAGCAAATTGCAGGCAAGTTCCCATTTGTTTTCATCCCTCTGTCAGGAGCAATTTTCCCAGACCAGTGGGGCATGTAGGACTAGAATGGACACAGGATGGACCGAAACTCATCTTTGCTCTGAAATCACTAAAGGGGCAAAGACACAAGGATTTTTTTCTTTCTTTTTCTTGAGCAGTTTTTCAAGACTGCAGTATGAGCTGGACTATATACTCTGGGATAAGACTAACTCTTTTCTGTACCCTTTCTAGATTTAAATAGTAGACTGAAAGCCAAGAGGCCAATCATTTTTTATTTCGTCAATCTCCTATGACAATGGAAATTAACTGCATTTTATTTTCAAAAAGTGTTTTTCTTTAATTACAAAAAGTAATGGTGTGTGGTAGGGTTTTTTGATATAATGCATGCAGTTTGATATCTTTTACCTCCACATAAATATCCTTCTAAATATTTTCAATATTTTCCCTAAAATCTCTATTCTTTTGTCAGCAAATTAAAGTCTCAATTTATTTTTATCATGGCCCCTGTATTCGTTTTGTATTGCTGCTGTAACAAATCACCACAAACTTAGTGGTCTTAAGCAACATAAATTTATTCTATCCCAGTTCTGTAGGTGAGAAGTCCAGTAAGAGTCTTACCAGGGTAAAATCAAAGTGCTGGCAAACTGTGCTCCTGTCTTGAGACTGTATGGAGAATCTGTGTCTTGCTCATTTGGGTATGGAGAAAATTCAGTATTCTGCAGTTTTTAGGACTGAGATCTCTGTTTCATTGCTGACTGTCAGCTGGGGGGACCCCTTAGCTCCTAGAAAAGCCCTCTCTCCAGTCCTTGCACATGGCTCCTGAGATCCCAGAACCAGCGAGTGGGTGTCAGATCCTTCTCATACTGCCATCTCTGGCCATAGCCAGAAGTGTTCTCAGCTTTTCAGGCCCCATGTGTTTAGATTGGGTCCACTGAGGTAATCCTAGATAATTTCCCTATTTTAAGATCCTTAAGCTTAATCAGATCCACAATGTTCTTTCTGCCTTGTAAGGTAATACATTCACAGGTTCTGGGGATTAGGATGTGGACATCTTTGGGGGCCATTATTCTGCCTACCACAGCTCCTCCACTGTAAAGGAAAACTAGATTCCTTCGGATGATCCAGCTTTTCCAGTAACTTTCATATTAAGATGGTTCATTGCCAGAGATTTATAATAATTCAGAACCAGAAGATATAGTGAACATCCATCTCCATCCCTTTCTTGCTGCCACTTCTTAGTCTTTGCTTTCCCACTATCATTTAATTTTTCTGCCCTCTTTTTTGCCTATATGATTCTGTTCCTATTCTTACCATCATGCATTTAGCTAATTTCAGGATGTTCCCCTTCGTGTTTGGAGTTCTGGAAACCTGCACCAGATTGCCTCTAGACCTGCCCTTCATATTGCAGTAGACCACCTACCCAATGCTAAGAGTAAATCCAACACTTTTTACCCCCATTCAATTTTAACTGAACCCCACCTTAGCACCTGCATTATTTAGAATTCTTTAGTCTTGAAATATTGAATTCTAAATTCCTGCTCTCTGACCCTTACTGTTGAGCTTTCCACTGCCAGTCTTGAACAACCACTAAATCTACTCTTTAATTTCATCCAGACTTCCAGGTCCAACTTCTCTCTACTCTGATCATTCATTTATATCAGATTCACTAATTTTTATCAGATCGACTTCATTCGTTAACTTATCGATCAAGTACTTATTTAAAACCTATTCTCTGCTAGACATTGTGTTAGTCAATGCAGATTTTACAGAGAAGCATTCTAGATGTTCCTGATCTCACTGAGTCTACAGTCTGGTTTCACTTTCCTCCTACCCAGTCGGATCCCTATGAAAACTTTCACTTATTCATTCACAGGTATTCAAAATTTTCTTAACTACTTGACTGTGTACTAATTTCACTGCACAATCAGTTCCCCAAATATAGGTTCTGTGCTTGTCGAAATCATTTAATTAGGCGAAACAATGAATATTAGATCATTGAATAAACAAACATGGGCAAACCCTAAAATCCACTTTTCTTTGTGAATTCCCTGACTTTCTGAATGAAACTGTCAAGGAGAGACATGACCAAACCTGATTTATTTGATGACTACTACATATATCAGCTATTGCTAGGCCAATACCACTCACTAATTCATTTAATTAGTTAACTTACATCTCCTTTCTTTTTTACAATGATTATTTCAAAATTTTTCTGCTTTTCTTAAATCACCTACCTATCTCCACTAACAATCTGTTCTACACATCACAGAAAAAATGAAGATCACCAGTTTCAAACTCTCTCAATTTCTATCATTTATTCCTTTCCAAACTTAGTTATAATGGCAGCCCCTACTTTCTAGGCTAACTGCCATGCACTTCAACCCACTTTATGGACACTGATACTTCCCAAGCATCTTGATTCTTGCTCCATCAATTATCTACCCTCTCTTTCATCTTCCATGTCTTCTGCATCATTGGCTACAAGTCTGATTGTCTCCTATCCTAGTAAAAACTTTTCCATTCATTTCCTTTATTCCCTTCACTACTAAATTTTTCAGGAAAATATTCATTAACTTAGGAACTTTACTTTCTCATGTCTCATTTCTCTCTTAATCCCTTGTGATCTTATGACTGCCCATAAAATATCATTGCAACAATTATTTAAAAGGTCACTTAGAATCTGTTGGTCACTTCTCAGTTCTCATCCAGCTTGACCTCTCTATAAAAAGATACTGTTAATAATCCTGCTATTTTTGAAACTCTCCCTTGGCCTTCATGGCAGTGTTCTACCTTTCTGACTGCTCCTCTGAGCAGCATTCTACATTCATGACTGCTCCAGCTAAGTTTCATTCACTGACTCCTTTCTTTCTGCCTGTCCCACACCCAATCCTCCATAATGTCTCCTCAGTCTGGGCTTGGTCCAGAGGACACTTCCTCCATATCTGTGGTGTCAGTGAACAACTCTATGCTGATTATTCTCGAGTCTGTATCTCCAGTCCTGATAGCTTAACAGACGCCCCATATCGAATCTCAAAACAGGCTTTCTCTCATCCTTTGCAGAGTTGAGTTCAAGAGCCCAAATGAAAGCTGGCATACCATCTTTCTACATATTTTAAAATCATAAATCAAGCTAACAAACTGCCAAATAAAATATAGCTGATTCTTCTATTATGAAAAATATGCCTCTGTAACAATCTGGAAGGCTAGGTTCAAATGTAAACTTAGATTTCTGAGTATTCCTCCCCAGAACGTAACAGAAGGGGAAAACCATTCCATACTGTCTCCTCTCCTTTTCTATTTCACTTCCCGGCTCTATCTAACACCACACGGGGCCCCATGTGTAGGCATGGGGACCCCCATACCTCAGGTGCAGGCTGCATCCACACCATTGCAAATAGCTGTCCTTAGATCATCTCTTGGGCATAAGGGAGGGACATCAGAGAATGAACCCAACAAAGAGGCCTGCACCAAGTCCAATCCCAGAAGTGGACTGGAGGCCATTTGGTCATGGTATCTAGGGTCTCAGGAACCTGGAATTGATCTATTAATGGACAGTGGACTCCAGGGCACATCCATCTTGGACCTGTGGATTCCTTACTCTAGAAAGAAGCACATCCAGACCAGGACCAATGGAAAGCGCTCTAAATTCTGAGTTCCAGGGCAAGGGTTCCTTTACCAGGGTCTAAGGGCAGGAGGGCAATTATTACCTACCAATCGTCTCCATAAGAATGTTATATGGCTTTATTCAATTTTCATTTTTTTCAGTCTGAACTTATCTCACCACGATTACTCTTCTGGATCCCGGTCCTCCCCCTATGGTCTCCCTAGGGGGAGGTACCATCTACCTAATCACACATGTCAGAAAAATTAAAGTCATCTTCAATCTCGTCACATTTCTTCTCCCCTCGTTCAAAGGGAAACCCCACATTAAATGGTCACCCAAGACTATTGCTTCATTCTCTGAAATGTATTTAGCCCTTTTCTGTTTTCCAACTCCACTTCCACTGCACTGGCTGAGACATCCATTCTCTTTCCTGAGTAGCCTCTCAACCAGTTATTCTCTTTCCAATCTCCTGACTCTCTAGTCCACCCTTCAAATTCAACTCATCTTTCAACAGATCAGATAATGACACATCCCTCCTCCAAATCTTCTTTGGTTTCTCACTGCCTATCAAGTAAAATTCTTAGTATGTCATTATATGCCCTTTATGTAATGCCTCACAGATTCCTACTCTGTCCACACTAGCTAACTTATCATGCCAACAACATCTAAAAACTTTTATACTTTCTTACTTTTTAAAACTTTTCTTCCCTTAACCCAGAAGAACTTCCCCCTGATTCTCAGTCTATCAGGTTCAGCTCAAAAGCCATCACCCCAAGAAAACTATCTTGAATCTACTTTCAAAATTAAATCAATTCTCCTTCTACTTTTAATTTGTCTTGACAATTCCTCTATTATTCATCCATCTTTTCCTCCATTCCTCCATCCATCCATTCATTCAACAAATGTTTATTGAAAACCTACTATGAACCAGGCACTCTGCTCTGTCCTGTGAGAGCTTCTACTCTCATGGAGCTGAGATTAGTGGGGAAGACAGATATTACTCAAATAATGACCCTAAGATGTAAGGATAAACTGACATGAACTAAGAAACAAGTTCTGTAAGAAGGGAAATTGTTTTGTGAGAATGTTTAACTCCTTTTTCCGGAATGGGTGGGATCAACTTTTCTGAGGAATTGACAGGCAAACTGAGATCTGAAGGACCAGTAGGAGTTAACTAGATGAAGAAGAGAGAAAAAGCATTCCAGGTAGAGGAGATTGGGAATGCGAAAGCTTCCTGGCGGGAGTGACCTTGGCTTATTTAAGGAACTGAAGGAAAGCCAGAGAGGCTGGACTCACCAGGAAGGAAGTGTTGAATTACGTGAGAGTAACTGTTGTGATAGGGAGTGTCCAGATTTTGTCTTTAAGAGAAGAGGAAAACTTCTGATGAGTTTTAAGCAGAAGAGGTGACACAGTTTTGTAAAGAACTTTCTGGTTGTAACATAGGAAATTATCTGAGGATAATAAAAGTTGATGCAGATTAACCAGTGTTAAGACTATTGCAGTAGTTCAGGTATGAATTAGTGACTAGGTTATGCTGGCATCAGTAGTGATAAACAGAAGTGTACGTATTTGAGAAATACTTAGATCATGAAATCATCTAGATTTAATGATGGTTTGATATGGAGGGTCAGAGAGAGGGAGACGTCAATATTTTGAGATTGTACATAATGAGTGGTGGTGCCATCCACCGAGACAGAGAAGACTGGAAGAAGGTCAAGTCTGTGGAAGAAGATCCTTTCAGTTTAGGGAAACTTCTGTTTGAAGTACACTTAAGGTCAAAGGATAAGTCTGTGTTTGATGTAAATTTGAGACTCATTGGTCTAACAATTTCTCAGAAAATGTATAACATTAGAGGCGATAAGAGCCAAGGACCCATCCTTGAGTCTTTAAGATGCAAGTTTGTGTGTGCAGGCCAGTGGGCTGGCATGGAGGGGGATGTACCTGCAAAGAAGTCTGGGAATTTTTCCTGCTTTGATTTATACTTATTTATGCTCTGTATGCCTCTCCCACTGAAAGTTCCTTGAAGATAGAGAGCATGTCTTACTTATATTTACAGTCTTCCAGTGTCTAGGGATACTGTGTTGATGATATAATGCTTGAATTGAATGTTGGTGACTTTTTGACAGCTATTATTTCCATTCTATGGAAAAATATTGTCTTTTAAATCTGGAATAACTTGTGTTCATTTAATGTTTTTAAACTTAATTCAAAACATCTTAGGCTCTTCTTTAGGATAATTACTTCCAAAAGAAAAGTTATACTTTTCATCCATTCATAAGAGAATGAAGATAAGGTCATAGTAATATCTTTCTTTTTGTTTTGTTCGTGAGCAAAAAGCAGTTTTCTGTACTGATTTTTAATGTGGCTGTCACCAAAATTTGAAACTATCATAAACTAAAAACATAAATAAAATCTAAGAAGATTAATTTTCTAGAAGTCATAAATTTCATTCTAGGTCAATTCCATTCCAAAATAACTCTAAAAGGTGATTGTTTTTTTAACATTTTCAATAACAAAAATGGTTTTAAGCTTAAATAGGTTCACTTGTACACCTTCCATTATGTCATTTTTCAGATAAATAGAAATTTTCTAACTGTGGGGTCACTATTTGTGTGTCAAGCTAAATCTAGGGAAATATACTTTGAAATTAATAATGTCTGCTTAAAATATTCTCTCGTCACCTTAATCTCCTTTCACAATTTTCAAACACTGATCTTAATTTAAGTTTTCTTCTCTGTTTCTAATTCTATTTTTTCTGACTCCTTCCTCCAGTAGCAAAATTATACGGAAAAGGAGAAGCCTATTTGAAATCTCTAAAGCAGAAGGACATGAGCAATACTTCACAAAATACTCTGTTGATGCCAAAGATGGAGAGTCACATTATATATGTTTTTTGAGTTGGTCTGAAACTTTTCCTCTCCTTGGTAATTCGTGATCAGATTTATGTAAGAATGTAAATTATGTGTATTCGCTTTCAAGGTTAACAGCTCTCTGTCTCCAAAGCGGATCATTGACAAATGTGGTCAGCGTTTATTTCTACATCCCCGGCAGAAATTGATAATCACCTATGTCTAGTGACTAAGTGCCTATTTGCAAAAACAATAGGATTTTAAAAATTCAATCTCCCAGAGTCTGTTCTATCTGTTCTTTATCCCGTTTATGTACTCCTCTCATATTTTCAGGTCGCTAAATGCAGGCCAGGAAACTCATGGCTCATACATTTTAATGTTTTGGCTAGGGACTCACTGTGTCAGTGTGAGACTATCATTTAATTACAAGAAGTTTTTTAAAAAGGGGAAAATCAAGAAGCTACACTAGTTTCATTATCTGTGGCACATATACTAAAGAAAAAAGACAGAGATTTTAATAGTTAGTGAATATTGACCTTAAATCACTGGCTCACAAATTAAACAATAATTGGAGACTTCCACTTATATTTTGCTTATATTTCACTTTATAAGACTTGAATGGCTCACTGGTTTTTCCTACATGAAATAGTAAACACCTTGACAGCAATGTTATTATTCCAAGCTGTTCTGTCCAAGAAAGGACTAATTCTGCTCTTCGAAAGAATCTCTGACTATCTCTATTCGTCGAGGCTCTCAGGAGATACATCTTATTGCAGAGATTAAAGGAAAACTTGAACAAAGCAAAATATAAGAAAATTATTGAACAAAATATCACATAAGATAATCATAAATACTAATAAAATAGTTCCACAGTACAGGTGTGCAAGTCATGGGTCCTCTGAGGCAACAGAGCAAGGCTTGGGACCCAGAGAGATCTGGATTCAAATCTTTTCTCCATCTTTTACCAGATGCTTTATCTTGGGCAAATCACTTCACCTCAGTTTCACCATCTGTAAAATGGTTATAAGAGTATTTCTGATCACTTATGACAAAATCTATGATTTTTTCAAGGATCAAAGCAAGAAAAAACTGTATCAGTGGTTGGCACCGTGCACATAGTAAGTATTCAATAAAAGTGACTTATTAAACAGTGAATTGAAACAGTTAAATTTTATAACAAGCAATTTACAAGTTGTACCTAAAACCAAATGACAGAAAAAGGCTAAAAATTAAGGCACAGCCAAAGATATTACTAACAAAGGTATCAAACAAGCCCCAAAAGCCAATATCAATAATCAACAGTATAGAATTCAAGACAAATAATGGTGACTAGGACAAAGGAGAACAATAGTCTGATTTTCCCTTTGAAAGAGTGAGTGTGACTATTATGTTGAGAATAGATTATGGTGATAACAGGAGGATAGTGGCATATTTATTTCTCTCTTATGTGAAAAACTTCCAGAAGTAAGCATCCCAAGTCTGGTTTGGGGTGTTATAAGACATTAGAGACCCAAGCTCCTTCTCCTATCCCTCTGCTTTACGATCTTTTGAACACTGATTCCATTCTCAAAGCCACAAGGTGGCTACTAGATTTCCAGCCATCACATCCACATTCCAGCAGGAGGAAGTAGAGAAGGCAAAGCCAACTCCCTTAAAAATCCTAACTGAAAGTCCCACCCTTCACCTTCTATTAACATTTTATTGGCCAGGGTTTAGGGGCATGGTCACACTACACTTCAAAGGAGACTGAAAAATGTAGTTTTCAGACAAAACATATTGCTGCCCAAATTAATGTCAGGATTCTGTTATTTAGTTAAAAAGGTGAGCTGGAATATTGAGTAGGCAATTAACACTCTCTGCTAGAAATCCTAGGCTACGTAGAACCATATTTGGAGTAAAATATACCTTTACAGAAATAAGTAGAAATGAAACGAAAACAAAAAAGTAAAATTAATAAATCCAAAAGGTTGTTTGTTTGATTTTCTAAAGGCAAAAAGTAAAACATCTAACAAAGCCCGTCAATGAAAGAGAGAGAGAGAGTGAATGAGACTGAGAGGAAACAGATACACAATATGAAAAAAGAGATATGCTATAACTAAAGTTATAGGGCAGATTTTTTAAGTATCAGGAAATGTCATATGTAAAATTAAGCAATAATAGTTTTGAATATCTTGATGAAATATAAGATATTCATGGATAAAATAAATTTCCAAAACTGAGTCAAGAATAAAAACATCTGAATAGATCAATAAACATGAATTTTAAAATCCTATAAAACAATTTTCTTCAAAAGGCACATGATCCACCGTTTTATAGTCAAATTATTCAAAACTTCCAAGATAAAGTAAATCCAAATTTTTTAACAGTTCCATAGAATAGAGAAAACAAAGGAAAAATTCTCAATTACTATAAATAACAAATATAACAGTGAAATTATTAACAAAACCTAACAAAAGATTGTGACAAAAAATAGAACCATTTCCCTTATGAAGATATATGCAAATTCTAAATGAAATGATAGCAAATAACCTCAGTAGTATGTGAAAAAGAGAGTCCAACTATAATTTAATATTAGGAATCAATATAATTAATTCTCCTAATAGGGCAAAAGAGCAAAATCAAAGATCATTTTGATAGATGACCTAAATACAATTGATAAATTTAATATCTATTCATATTAAAAATAAAACTCTTAGCAAAAAAGGAATAGAAAAACAGTTTCTTAACTTGATATTAACATTTATGGCATCTTAATAGCTGTCATCATGCTTAATGTTGGAATAGAAAGTAATTCCATTTAGAGTTAAGAATAAGGCAAGGATGCTCAATTCACTGTTAGTATTTAACGTCTTTCTGGAAATGCTAAGTAATGCAATCAGAAAATGAAATGGGATCTTACAATACTGGAAAGAGAGGAGCGATTTTTGAAATCTTCAAATGATGTGATTTATCTACATGGAAAAAAAATCAAGAGAATCACCTGAAAAACCACAGGAATAAACAAGAGATTTCATTAAATTGATTATATAATAAACTCAATTCCTTTTTTATATACAGTACTTATGACGATCACTATAATCTAAGTTCCTTGATAAAAAGAAAAATGTCTTTCTTCATCACTAAAATTCAGTTTCTAATAAGTTAGAATACAACGGAAAATAAAATCCATATCAAATAATAAGCAAAATATACAATATCCAGGAATAAACTTTTCTCTATGGAGACGACAATAAAATGTTTATCTATCATTTATCTACATCTTCTGTGTAATATAATCCTAGATTTCAACTCATCAATGTACATAAATTACAGCAAAATATCAAAATAATTCTTTCGGGCCGGCCCGGTGGCACAAGTGGTTAAGTGCGTGCACTCTGCTGCGGCAGCCCAGGGTTCGCTGGTTCGGATCCCGGGCGCGCACCGACATACCACTTGTCAAGCTATGCTGCGGCGGCGTCCCATATAAGGTAGAGGAAGATGGGCAGGGATGTTAGCCCAGGGCCAGTCTTCCTCAGCAAAAACAAGAGGAGGGTTGGCATTGGATGTTAGCTCAGGGCTGGTCCTCCTCACACACACAAAAAAACAATAATAATAATTCTTTCACAATTTATTGAGCTATAACTAAAATATAATCTAATAAAAGAAAATTCACCAGTTTCAGTCATCATTTTGATGAGTTTTGGTGAATAAGCAGAGTAGTGCCACTACCACCACAATCAAATTTTGGAATAGTTCTATTACTTTCAAAAGTTCCCTCATGCCTTCTTTCAATCAACCCCTCCCTCTCTCCATAGCTTCTTTCTCTTGCTACAGTTTCACCTTTTCTAGAATTTCATAGGAATAGAACAATGCACAATGTAGTCTTTGGTGTCTAGCTCCTTTTGCTTAGTATGATAATTCTGAGATTTATCCATGCTGTTGCATTTATCCATAGTTCATTCCTTTTATTGCAAAGTGGTATTTCACTGTATGAATAGACCATAGTTTGGTTATTCATTTACTAGTTGACAGACATTTGGATTGTTTTAATTTTTTGGCTATCGTGAATAGTGCTGTTATGAACATTAATAGATAAGTCCTTACATGGACATATATATGTTTCACTTTTATAAGAAACTACTAAACTGTTTTCCAAAGTGACTCTATGATTTTGAATTTCTGCCAGCAATGTATGAGATTTCCATTTGCTCCCATCCTTACCAACAGTCTTTTATTTTTTTTTTTTTTAAATTTTTTTTTTTATTTTATTTTATTTTTTGCCCCCAAAGCCCCAGTAGATAGTTGTATGTCATAGCTGCACACCCTTCTAGTTGCTGTATGTGGGACTCGGCCCCAGGATGGACAGAGAAGTGGTGCCTCAATGCGCACCCGGGATCCGAACCCGGGCTGCCAGCATCGCAGCGCGCGCACTTAACCACCAAGCCACAGGGCCGGCCCTTACCAACAGTCTTTTAAATTTTAGCCTTTCTAGTGGGTGAGCTATATTATTTTATTGTAGATTTAATTTGCATTTCCCTAATGGCCAAAGACGTTGAACATCTTTTCATGTGCTTCCTGATTGTTTGTATATTCTCTTTTTTGAAGTGCTCATAGATTTTTGTCCTTTTGTTCATCTTCTTAATATCAAATTGTAAGAGTCCTTTGGGAATTTTGTATACAAGTCCTTGGACATATATGTGTTTTGCAAATATTTTCCCTCAATCTGTGGCTTGCCTTCTCATTCATTTCCTGAACTTTATCTTTTGTTGAGCAAAAATCAAATTTTGATAAGCCTAATTTATCATTATTTTCTTCTATGATTCATGATGTGGTTTTCCTGTCTAAAGACTTTCTCTAATATTCTCTTCTAGCATATGGTTTTTAGCTCTTATGTGCAGCTCTCTATGGTCCATTTTTAAATTAATATTTGTGTGGGGTGCAAGGTAAGGATCAAGTTTTAATTTTGTCCAAAAAGACTGAAACAATTTGTATTTAAACTTATCTAAATTATTCTGAAGGTTATCTGAAACAAGAAACAAGCAAGAACAGGTGTTGGTGTTCTGAAAAAGAACAGTAAGAGGGATATGCTCTGTCTGAAATGAAAAGGCAGTACTACACAGTGCAGTGAATTAAGTCAGGGTCAAAGAGGCCAGCACAATAGAAGAGAAAGCCTTGAAACAGAACCAAATATGTGTAACAATATAGAGTATGATAAAGGTGGTAATTCAAATGGAATAGCCACAGTTATATTCAATAAGTGATATTGGAAAAACCAGCTTACTACTGAGGGACAAAAAACATTTTATGATAGATTTTAAATGAGAATAATTATAGGTAAAGAATTACATGATCCCGAGAGTGAGGAAGGCCTATCTAATCTAAGCATTCATTCATTCAACAAATATTTGTCAAACGACTACCGTATGTACCCAGACAGAGCTCTACACACCTTTCCAGGCACTGGCGGCTAGCTCTGTGGAGCTTTGGCATTCCAGAGTGGGGAAACCAAGAATAAACATGCTAACACATAAAGAAAAAAGGTCAAATGATATAATACCAAAGAAAATCACTGATAGTTTCCATGACTTGCCTAAGGTCACAAAAGTAGAAATGGACAGAGCCAGGATTCAAAACAGGTCTGCCTGACTCTAGACACTATGATTTTATATATAAATATGAATATTATACTGTGTAATATGCCCTAAATATAAATAACAATTATCTCTGGTGGTAAGATTGTATAAATTTTTTTTCTCTACATGTCTATATTTTCTTTTTTCCCCGTACAGTGCTTATACACCTTGTATTTTAAAAAGTGAATAAACACCCCTGTAGTACTAACATTGTTTTGTGCCAGACCCTTGCCTAAGTGCTTTGCACATAATAATTCATTTAATCCTTATGTGATAATTCCCATTTCACAAGTGAGGAAACTGAAGCACAGAGTTTGACTTGCTCAAGGTCGTGCAAGGACTTTTCAAAGACTGACTGCTTTTAGCGAATGCATGTTGGGTGTCTAGGTAAAAAGGAAAAGATAATTCAGCTGCTCCTTTCACTTATATTGATTCCGCCTGTTGAATTAGTGAAATTTCGTCTCATTATCCCCTACTTGTCCTAGGCCAGGAGGTCTCACATTGGAATCATGCACACACTGGAACCACCTGGATAACTTGAAAACCAACTAGGTTCTATCTCTAGAGATTCTGATTTATACATATATATATATACACACATGTATGTGTGTATATATATATATTTCTTATCTTACTGTGCTGTAGCATATGGTTTCTTGATGCTGTTATGTAAATTTCTAACACCCATTGTATGTTAGTATTGATAGTATTGGGGACAAGAGACGTAATTGCACAAAATGAAGACCTGAGGAAATTATCAGGCAACCCAAGAACAAGTACTTTTGCCCAATAATTTAGATGTTATATGTGGAAATTCTATGAGAGTTTGGATCATTCACATAATTATTTCAGTTTTCTCCTTCACTTTGTTTCAATTAAATTAGTATATAAGCATTTTAAAATTTTATCTTAAGACAAATTATCTGTGAGAAATGTGAATTAATCATGGAATGCTTCACCTCTTGTATCCAGACAATTATTTAACCTATCTATGTTTTCTTTTCCGTACCTGGGACGTTCTATACAGTCACATGATGTTAATGGTGTTGTGACCAAATACATTCATAATATTTTCCCAATATTGAGAAGACCTCACAAGTCTGGGGTCCAAACTTTTTGAGATATTATGTTTTTACTCTTTAAAATCTACCCTATTGATCTGAAATCTGTTCTTTTTTCAAATAGTAGTTACGAATGATTTGTTTTAACTAAATTATCTAACTTCTTTAAAATATATCCCAATTTAAAGGTAAACGTTATGAATGCACATTGCTAGAAATTTCTGTCTTAAATTGGGGTACCGTATGGGTGAGAAATAGGGGGCAGGAAGGAAAATATTCAGCAAGTGAAGATACTTATTAGCCAATCTGTCTTCTTTTTTAAAGGAGATTCTAAATTTTAAGCATTTTAGGCTTGGGTTCTAAAACTATTCTATTTTTATTCGTAGACAGAAAACAGGCCTGAACCAGGGATTAGGAAAGTTTATAAGTTATTAGGAAAGTCCTTTTTAGGAAAATCATAAGTATTTGTCTGCTGCTGAGAAAGTTGGTATCTGTTCAAAGAATCTCTTAATTATCTCTCCTATTGCTGAAGCTGCAGTTAACATATAGAAAAGAGTGTTCTTCCCTTTAATGAATTCCCAAATGCTGTGGCATTTATTAAGGAAATATTTAAGTACAGCCATTGTTCAGAGGATATTTTATTCTTTTCTTACTACCACTGCCCTAGCCTCAGCTTATTAGTTTCCTAGTGGGAGGGTGAAAGAAATTCACAAGAATATGTTGTATTCTCCCTTTGGCCTTATTCTTGACTTAACTTTGTACATAACTGCTACAAAAACAAAAGTAAGTTCAGACTCAAGTGGGTGCTGATTAAAACTCTTAAGCAGGATATAAGTTGTTTAGCTCTACTAAGATTCTAACTATTTTCTTAGCCCTTTCACTTAATCATTAATATGAGGAAAATTAAAGTTCATGAGTCTTCACTGCTTTTCAGCATGTGTTTATAGAGCATTCGATGTGAACGAGGCTTGGTATTCAGTTCTGGGATACACAGATGAATAATACAGACTTGGATCTTAGCCACATAACCTTACAGTGTAGTTACAGGGGAAGAAAAAGATGTGCTTATACAATGTAATAAGCACCATATGAGGAAGTGCACACCTGACGAGCACACATCCAGGCTTGGGAGACCAGCACAATTCCAGGAGGAGGTGTGTGGATCTGCCTCTTGGGGAGACTGGATGAATATAATTGAAGAAGAGTAAACATTTTGATGTAGCTGGACCGTACGAATCTGTGGAGGGGTGAGAGAAAGCAAGAGGATATATAACATCTCTTTGGGGATACTTCTAGAATAAAAGCAGATAGCTAAATTAATCCAGGTCTGAATTACATTTGCAAAAGGAATATTGAGCAAGAAGTTAAGAATCTCAGTAAGAAAGCGGTCGACATGGAGTCCAACCTGGATCTCTGAAGCCCAGGTAGAACCCTTGGTCTTAAGAGATATACCGCTTCCCAATCTGAAACGACTCTAATTACTATCACAGCCCCAAAGAGATGCTACCTGCCTGTTTTTCTCACTCTTATGATGCCTCCCTGGTTCAATGTCACGTGACATGATTCAAGACCCTGTATTTTGTTATATAAGTACCTGATAAGTACCTAAATTTGGAGTACTTATCATTGGGACTTTATAGAAAGAACAACAAGGGAATTGAATTTAATATAAAGCAAGGAGGCAAAATTATATACAAATAAACTGTAATGACATAAAATTTAGTCCTAATAATAATTTCATATTCTTCTTCAATAAATAAAACTCCTTATCCAGGTAAGTTGGAAAAAGAGAAGGATCTCCTCTTGCACAGTCTGCATTTCTCTTCCTTTTTTATCTTTTGTCCTATCTTCCACGTGTCTCACACACTGTTCTTCTTCCACAAAAGTCTGAGAGGTCCAGGTTTTCTAAGATTTCATTTGAAATCTTCAGATTACTTTTTATCACTGAGATTAGTAAAGATGTGCTTTTTTTGCAATTCCCTTTGCAAAATTCCTGCCACTACTTATTACTGTTAACTCTGTCTGCTTGAGATTCACCTCCATTTTCCAACTCAAACACTTTTTAGCCATTCACTATTGTCTCTATGTTCTACCTCTGATGTGGAAGTCGGCAAAGTATTTTAAATTCTACCCTTATTTTTGAGAAGAGTAACCTTCCAATTGGGATCTGGGAAATTAAAACTGATTTCCCACAAGATGCTCAGTCCACCAATCAAGAAGCATTTATGATAATACGATGAATGAGACCAAATCTCTGCTTTCAGGGAGCATATACTCCAATGGGCAGGAACATGGGTGCAATGATGCTTTTATGTAACATAGTCCAATATCCCATTCAGCCTCAGCAGCTCAGGTGTTTTATTATTTGGTCACTTTATGCTCAATGTCATGTGGGGTGGTAAATATAGACCCTGTATTTATCTCAAAGCATTCCATCACCTTCTTGCAGGTTATATTTCTCTTGTCTATATTTTCCTCATCCGTTCTACATGTATCTATTACAGGTCTTGGCATAATTAACTTTTTAAGTCAAATTTATTGACTTTCTTGAGAAAAATTCACCACCATATACAGCCATGTAAATACCATCACAATCAAGACAGAAATTTTTCATTACCTCCTAAAGTTCTCTTTTGCTCCTTCCTAGTCAAATCTCTCCCTATACTCCCATCCCCCACAACTGATCTGATTATTATCCCTCTAGTTTTGCCTTTTACAGATGTCCTATAAATAGAATCACACAGTATCTAGCCTCTAGTGTCTGGCTCCTTTCGTTTAGCACAGTGCTTTTGGGTTTCATCAATGTTATATGCATCAGTACTTTTTTTTCTCTTTTTATTGTTGAATAGTATTCCAATGTATGAACATGCCAAATTTCATGATCCATTAACAAGGTAATAAATATTTGGGGTGTTTGTGGATTTGGCTATTAAAGGTACCCTTTATTTTTCTTGCTTCATTGCAGCGAGTAGGACTTCTAGTACAAAATTGATTAGACATGGTATAGCGCACATCCTTGACTTGTTCTCAATATTAGCTGAATAGTATTCAGTCTCTTGCATTAATATAATATTAACTATAGTCTTTTAAAGTTGAATCTTCCTTTCATTGATTCCTCAGGAATCACCTCTGTGGAGAACGTCTCACAGCAGCACATTTGATACCAGGTGATATCTCTCTTCCAGCTTGATACATGCACGCCTCAGTTTTTGGAGTCTATGGCATACCACAGGCTGCTAACTGCTGTGGATACCTCATATCTGTCAGGAAGCTCTCTTGGACTACTTTTAAAACAATATTTGGGCCTGTTCTTTTCCATTGGGCCCTTCTTTAGTCCATGAGAAACACGTACAACTTTGTCCCTCCATCAACTTGCTCACAGTGTTGCCACCACTCTCTCTGCCACCAGGAGCATCTTATAGATACCAGTCAACCATCCAAGTTCAGGGTTTATGGAGCAGGTTCTCTAGGTTGTCGACTTGAAACACCTCTCTCATGGCTTAACTGAACGGAAAGCAACACCCAACCCTCTCCCAGAGGGAGGGCAAGGAAAGCACCACAAATTGCAACAGCTTTCTCTAAAGACAATTCTCCCTCCCAGCATCTTCCAACTCAGCCATTTTATTCCCTTGAGTGAGTGGGCTTAAGACCATAAAACTGGGTTTTGGGCTGGACCGTTGCAAATCCTGCACAATGTGGTCAAATGACTTTTTTGAAAGGTGGGAATACTTTCCTCCGTTGTTTTATTCCTTTGGGGACTTTAGTTGATATAGAGGCAGAACAAGTCCCATTTTATAAGTGTATTACAAATGAATAGACTGATTTACTAAAAGGTTGACCTTCCAACTTTAATCTGATATTTTTCTGACACCTTACACTATTTCAGTTTATTTCCTATGCATAATGGGTTAGAAGAACCATATCCATGGATAAGGACAGCAAGCAAGAAATAGCTCTGTGTATATACCCCTTCTAATCACTGCAATAAATTCCTGTGATTTGGAAATTACTGAGGAATTACTAAATAAAAGCTGAACATAAGATTATATAAAACTGACAAGATTGCAAAGCGTAAATATTTAACAGTAAGGCAGAGTATGATCCATAGTTTTAAAATGTTTTTTTAAAGTAGACCTTGTTTTGAAGTGAAATCTGTTTTTCATTCATTCAATATGGTTTTGTTAAACTCCACCAGGAGTTTAAACTCCACTTCTACGAGGAAGAGTGTTAGGCAGCGTGAGTGCTATGATAGAGCTTGTTCCTAAGCGAGAAAGAGACAATAAGCAATGAAACAAATAAATGACTGTGGCCATTTGGGTAGTGATAAATATATAAAAAATAAAATAGGGAAATAGGATATAAAATGAGTGGACATGAGGTTGGGGTATTTGAATAGACTTGGAGGCCTCTTTGAGGAGATGATATTTGAGTTGAGACAAATGACAAGAAGGATCAAGCTCTATAAAGATATGATGGCAGCTTGTCCAAGGCAGAGGGAACAGAGAGAGAAAATGCCCTAAGGCAAGAATACGCTTGGTAAATTCATAGATCAGACACAGGCCAGTGCGACTATAGCATAACGAGAGAGGTGGAGCACGGTAGATGCTAAAGTCAGACAGGCAGACAGCAGCCAGTTCATGTAGAGTTTTGAAGGTGATGGTAAGTCATCAGATTTATTCTAAGTGCAGCAGAAAGCCTTTTGGAGGGTTTTAAGCCTGGGGAATGACATGTTCTGATTAATGGATTTGAGAGATCATTCTCTCTACCGTGCAGACATTGAATTCTAAGGAGAAGGAGTAGAAGTTAGAAGATGAAGTAGAAGGCTATTAAAGTGGTTCAGGTGCAATATGATAATGACCTAGACTAGGCGGTGAAGATGGAGAAAAGTGGACGGATATGTGATATATATTGGTGGTAGAACTAATGGGACTTGTTTATGGATTGGACTTGGAATATAATGAAAGAGATGAGTGAGTCCTAGTCTTGAGCAATACGGCTGATTGAGGAAGCTGGATCAGAAACAGTTTTAGAGATCAGCTTTGCACAAGATAATTTTGAGAAGCCCATTAGATGTCCAAGGGGAGAAATCAAATATATAATTGCATATGTATTGGAATCCGGAGGTCAGTGCAGAGATCGTGGTGAGAGACGCAAATTTGGGATTCATGACATTTCAATGACAGCCAAGTGACTAAATAAGCTGTCTTAAGAATGTGGAACTGAAAAAGGTCAAAAGATGAAACCCTGAAACACTCTGACATTTATGGGTGGAACGTGAAATTTAACACCAATGAAGCAGACTAAGAAGAAACTACTGCAGTAGGAGAAAAATCAGGTGAGTGTGCATTATAGAAACCAAGAGAGTAACGTGTCACAAAAGAGAAAGTGGTCTACTCTAATCTAATGTTTCTGACAGGTTGAATAAGATGAGGACAGAGAAATGACTATTGGAACATGGATGCTAATGATGACTGTTACAACTTGTATGACCCACTAGAAACAGAGTCTGAAACAAAGGCTACAGTGAAGGTAGTTTGGGACATGATCTCAGGAATGGAAGACTGGGAAGGTTTAAACAGGGAAGGAGAGAAAGTCAGTACAAGTGTCCACTAAGCTCATCAGCACTGTAGATGCAGTCATCCTGGAATCTTCTGAAAAGCTGAAAGAACGTGCCCTAGAATTGACTGCCTACCGGATAGAAGAGAAGAAAATTTGTCTATAGTCTCCCATCCCTGCTGTTCAAGAGTCCTTCATGAAGTGTTAACTTCTTCATACTTCCAGGTTTCTACAAACTCACCCTTGAGAGACACTGCCCTCAGTGGAATCAAAGAAGGACAGTTAGATAGAGCTGTAAGGTACAGTTGAGAAGAGGTATTGCCAGATTATACCTGCAAAATGCTGGTTGCTACAGCAATCATTGGAATTGAAGATAAGCATAAAAGATGTAAGATTGGGAATAAGAAGTTCTGATAGTATCCATTCCTTGTACCACTCAGATCTGCTTAGTCTATCACAGGACCTTCTCCACTACTATTCTAGATTCCCCTTACATTTGACTGACCTTTCACCAGGTCTAGGTTGTTTGCCTTAGTGGTCACCCAGACCTTCCTCCCTGAAAGGTGTGAGTCTTTACTTACTTTGCATTTGTTTGGCTGTGGTTGCTGGATTTGCTCATTTAGAGTTATTACTGATCATGGAAGTATTAAGAAATACTGCAGGGAGTCCCTTGGGTTCTACACATATTCCTTTCTGTCGCCATTATGTGGTAGCAATCCTAAATTCTAATGATAACCAATTACACCCACCAGTGTAGTAATGCCTGTCTTTGTCTGCTGACTCGCTCACATAGCAAGGCTGATAACCAGTTGGTGGCAGTCTCTTCATGTTCACTAGAATCCTCACTGTGTTCCCTGTGGCAACATCCCTTCCTTACCTGAGATCCAGGACTTTGAATCCTACAGAATTTAGGGTTACGAGGGTGAGGGGTGGAGGCGGGGGGAATGTATATTCTATGATTCTACTCTTTGATTCCTTGTCCATATTTCTCACGGTTCTGGCGGCTGGAAATCCAAGATCATGGTACCAGCATGGCCGGGTTCTGGTGAGAGCCCTCTCCTGGACTGTAGATAGCTGACTTCTTGCTATATTCTCACATTGCAGAAAGACTGTGCTTTTCATCTCCTTATAAGAACATGAATCCCATCCCGTCGTGGGGGATCCATCTCCATGACCTCATCCAAACCTATTTACCTCCCAAAGGCCCCACTTTCAAACACCATCACAGTAGGGGTTAGGCTCCAACATATGAATTTGGGGGGGATACAAACATTCAGTCCATTGCATGCTGGAACAATAAATATCTTATATTAAAAAAGAGGAAAAGAAAACAAGAAAAATACTTCAATTCATACCTCACACTATATACAAAAATTAACTCAAAATGGGTAATATATTCAAATGGAAATTCAACATCTATAAAAGTTCTAGAAGAAAACGTAAATGATTTGTAAGTGATTTGGGGTTAGGCAATAATTTCCTAGCTATGGCATCAGAAAGATGATTTATAAAAATAAAAAGTAATCAAATGACTTCATCAAAATTAAACCATGTTGCTCTTCAAAAGACATTGTCGGGCCGGCCCTGTGGCTTGGTGGTTAAGTGCGCGCGCTGCGATGCTGGTGGCCCGGGTTCGGATCCCGGGTGCGCATCGAGGCACCACTTCTCCGTTCATCCTGAGGCCGAGTCCCGCATACAGCAACTAGAAGGATGTGCAGCTACGACATACAACTATCCACTGGGGCTTTGGGGGGAAAAAATAAAATAAATAAAATCTTTAAAAAAAAAAAAAAAAAAAAAAAAAGACATTGTCAAGAGAATGAAAAGATAAGCCATAAACTTGGAGATAATATTTTCAAATCATTTATTTGATAAAGGACTTATCCATAATCTATAAAGAACTGTTTAAATTCAATAAGAAAATAAAAAGACACAATTAGAAAATGGACAAAAGCTTTGAACATACTCATCACCAAAGAGATTATATGGATGGCAATAAGCTTATGAAAAGATGCTGAACATCATTAGTAATTAGGGAAATGTCAATTAAAATCTCAGTGAGCTACTGCCACACCCCTAAAATTAAAATGACTCACCATGCCAAGTGTCATCAGGTATGTGGAGCAACTGGAACTCTCATTCACTCTTGGTCAAAATCAGTTTGACATGTTCTTAAAAAGTTAATCTGGGGCCAGCTCGGTGGTGTGGCGATTGGGTTTGGGCACTCTGCTTTGGCGGCCCAGGGTTTGCTGGTTCAGATGCCCAGCATGGACCTATGCACCACTCGTCAAGCCATGCTGTGACAGTGTTCCATATAAGGTAGAGGAAGATGAGCATTGATGTTAGCCCCAGGCCAATCTTCCTTAGAAAAAAGGAGGAGGATTGGCAACAGATGTTAGCTCATGGCTAATCTTCCCCACAAAAAAAAGAAAAAAAGTTCGCCTTATACCTACTATATGACACAGCCATTTCACTCCAAGGTATTTACCCAAGACAAATAAAAGCATATTTCCATAAAAGATTTGTACTTGAGTATTCGTAGCAACTTTAATAGCCCCAAATTGGAAAGAATCCAAAAAATCATCAGTAGACAAAAAGATAAACAAATTGTCACGTATCCATTCAATGAAATACTACTCAGCAATAAAAAAGAATGTACTGCCGATACCTGTGACAACACAGATGAATCTCAGAAACAGTGTGCTTGGGGAAAGAAGAAAGACACAAACACTACATAGTTTATGATTTCATTGGTATAAAAGTCTAGAAAATTCCAATTAATCTGCAGTGGAAGAAAGCAGACCAGTCACTGCCTGGGGGATGGGGTGGCAGCGAGATGCAGGACAGGGGGATTCAAGGCGAGTGAGGAAAATTTTGGGGGTGATGAATATGTTCATTATTTTGATTTGTATTTTTGATTTTACAGATGTATTCATGGATCAAAACTTACCAAATCATTTACTTTACACATGTTCAGTTTATCACGTGTCAATTACACCTCTATAAAGCTAATAAGAAGAGAGAGATACTTGGTACAGGTAAGGCAAGGTGCTGCTGTGTTGCACATGTGCTAACCTCTTTGCCCAAAAATAACTGGAAAAATAAAGGTGATCCAAAATTATGTGAGGCACGACCGCAAGAGGCGTCTGATATCATGATAGTAGAGTGTAGACAGAGAAGCCCAAACAGAAAATTTTAAAAAATTAATTTAAATAATTAAAAAGTTAATTCTGCCCAAGGAGAAAATTTAAAAAATAATAGCTTACAATTATGTAATGTTTATTTTCACCAGACTCTTAGCACTGTAAACACATATTACTACACACATAGATATGGTAGTATCATTTCCTTAGAGTACACACAATGGTAGGTACTATTGTTATCTCCATTATAAAGATGAAGAATTGGGGACTCAGAGTAGCTCATGTATTGGTCATGGTTGTACAGAGAAACAGAACCAATAGGATATATGTGTGTTAATATTTATATTTAATTGATATTTAACCCTTGTATTTATATATGTTTATATTTATATAATATATGCAAAGAGATTTATTTTAAGGAATAGGTTCACATGATTATGGAGGCTGATAAGTCCCAAGATCTTCAGGGTGAGTTGGCAAGCTAGAGAGCCAGGAGAGCCCACGGTGTCTTTCCAGTCTAAAGGTCAGCAGGCCTGAGACCCAGAAAGAACTGATGTTTCAGTTGGAATCTAAAGGCAGGAAAAAGCTATATCCCAGCTCAAAGGCAGTCAGACAGGAAGAATTTTCTCCTACTCGCAGGAAAGCAAGCCTTTTTCTTCTATTCAGGCCTTCAACTGATTGGATGAGGCCCACCCACCTTGGGGAGGGCAATCTGCTTCACTCAGTCTATCGATTCAAATGTTACTCTCACCCAGACACCCTTGTGGACACACCCAGAATAATGTTTGACCAAATATCTGGACACCCTGTGGCTAGTCAAACTGACACATAAAATTAACCATCATAGCTGGTAAAGGATGAACTATATATTAAAGAAGTAATTTTAAGAAATATCTATGAAGACAAGTTTAGCTATAGACAGATATAGACAATAGCTCAGAAGGATGAGGTATATTAAAGAAGCTAGCATTAAGAAAGAATATTTATTGAAAGAAAGTAAATGTTAGTACATGGATATGGTAATAGATGATCCAAAAGAAAGGTAAAAAATGATGTTTCAGAAGAAATGATATAAATGTAAGAGTGAGCTCTTGGGAAGGCAAGCCACTGAACTGATTCCATGATGAGCTAATAGGTTGAGACCCTGCTTTAGAATTGCATCCAAAACCCATTTCAGCTCAGGACCCAACCTACCTTTCTAGTCTCATCTTGTGTCACTCCCCATTTCACACATTAGAAATCTCTTAATTATTCTAAACACACTGCATTTTCCATTCTTCTGGGCCTTTGCTCTGCCTTTAACCTCCTATAAGAACACCGCTCACATAGCTCCCATAAAGTGAACTCTACCTTGTTCTTCAAGACAAATAGCAGTGCAGCTTCCTCCAACTTCCTGAGATCAAGCCTGTTACTCCCATCCTTCGTACTCTGAAAGTACCTCATGTGACCCCTTTTAGCTCTGATCACGTTACATGGTAATGCTTCTTTCTACATCTGTTTCCTCCCTTAGATTGTTACCTCCTTGAAGATTGGGCGATATATTTTCTTTTTTAATCCCGTTATCAAGCACGCTGCCCACCGTGGTGTTTGTTCTCAACGTTTATTTCGATGAACGAAATTATGAATAACATGTAACTGGCTTGGCTGAATCTCAAAACATATTTACATGTAGAAATAACTTCCAACATTTGATAACAACTCAGTAGGAAACTGCTATACCGTTTCAAAACTTGCCTCTGCAAGCACACGAGAATATAAAGCGCAAAATGCCCATGGCCGATAAGGCGATGCCGCTAGGGTTAAGACGAGCACCTAAAGCTCTGGCTGATCATCTTGGCAGTGTACAGGCACTGGCTTTGTCCCCCAGTGTCGGACGACTCCTGGGGATGCCATGAGTATCCCTAGGCTATTAGCAATTCTGTTGAGAGAAGCTGTATAGTTTTCCACAGAGCTATGGAGAGATGAAACTGAGCGACCAAGATGAAAGGACCAGCCCCAGGCTAAAGAAGGAGCCCACATTTGAGTTCTACAAGCTCAAGTCCCACTTGTGTGTTTGAAACATAACCCTCTTTCCTTCAACCAAAACTGCTAATAGTTTAAGCACTTACGGTAATTAAGCAAAAGATATAAACAATGCTTTTCCCCAGTAATAGGCCTTCTCCATGGGTGTCAATTCTCTGCTGCAATTTTTCTTCAACAAGCTGAGAGAACTAATGAAAGATGCTCTCCTTTTATATATACATATAAATATATATTTCACATATATGTAAAATAACTCTTAGCTCTAAAGCTGATCCTGGTATATCATGCCCAATGTGAATCTTATACTTTCTATTTGAGATTTATAGCCAATTTTGAATTTGCTGCTGCTGCTGTTTTGTTTCCCATCCTATTTCTCTGGGCTAGCGAACCTGTAAACAGTTTCCATGCAGGTTCAATTTTTTAGTCTATTTCTTTGTCAAATTCTCAGGCTTTGAACCTTCTAAAATGGCAGAAGTAATCAGAATTGGACTTCGGCAATGGAAAATGGTGCTTAGCAAAGGTGTTACTGGAACCTTCTCTCCGTCCCCTTATGCTTTCTCTTTATCATGAAATTTTCTTCAGTAAAAAGTCCTTGGCATCTCAGGAATGGGCTGTCCCTCCATTCTAGGGGGTCTATTTAGTGACTCTAACCTTGTGTAGTGGCCCAATCAGATCCTGAGTTTATTTCATTTCTGTCTCAGTCAAAACTGGCTTTGTATATGCCTATATTTAATGATTTTTCTCTTGGGAATCAAGTAATTCATATTTTATGTGAACTAACTTAATTTTATGATGTGTCTGGCATAAATAGACTTTTTTCCCTTCTCTGCTCCTCTAAGACAATGACAATGTGATTTTCCATTTATGGTAACATTAATGTAATCTCCTGGATTTAAACACATCATTTGTCTAGTTTCTAACAGCAATCTCATTTGCCAAGCATCAGATTGAGCGCAGTATTTAATACAGACCCAGCACCACCAATCAGAGAGTTTTGGCTGAGCAACCAATCACGGATGAAGGAGGGAGCAAAAAATCCTCATGATGGTCTCTCATCTTTGTCACACTTCCAGTTGATAAACTGCCAGCCACCTGGCTTCAGAAAAGTTGTAAGACTGCCTCTGCATACAGGCATAATGGCACATTTTAAGTTCTATGAATCTCATCTTAGTAAAGGTCCTCTTACCATATTAGTGTAAAAGGCATAATGTTTCTTGTAAAAAAAAAATACCTAAAAGCTTCCACTGCATGTCATTAATGATACCCATAAACTCCTTCTCACTGCCAATATTGCTGTCAATCAGGGAAATTAGTGCTAAGAAAAGTGCTGTGCTTAAATAAATCAGTCTGGGCCTGGAAGAGTTCACTCCAGTCCCATTGTTCTCAGGTACCATGCTGCTCTAACGTGACAGCAACGAAGCTGAATCTCCGACACCATGCATTTTAACTAGAATATTTTGACACTCTGTTTTACTTGTTATATTCATGTCTAAGGGAGAAAAAAGAGGATACTTTCTATTTCGCACAAGAAAGAATATCATTTTTAGAAGTCACTTTAAAAAGAGTTCATCAAATTCAATTGTATAGAATCATATACACCTTCAAAAAAAATGTCCCAGAAATACATGACCTATGTAAGCTCATAGTTTTTATTTCAACTCTTTTTTTTCCAGCCAAGATCAATACATCTTCTCCCACTGACTCTGTAAAAAACCTCTACCAAATTTCTTTGGGTATTCCTGTGAAAATCAGGCTGGGCACAAGGAATTTCTGAATTCTGATTAAAAATATTTATGGGCTCTTAATGCAAATATTGGAGCATCATCAGAACGCTAATGATACTCTGCACTGCATCTTCTCTTCATCTATTCTGACAGTGTAGCTTTAGAGCTTACTCAGTGCCGGGCTGAGCTAAGGACTCGCATGAATGCTGACTGGCTGAGTTTCAAGCTAAAGAAAACAGAGGTGAGGATGTTGGGGGTGAAGGGTTGAGAAGGGGCCAGGGACATTATTTGGAGAATGTTTAATCCTGAGGGTTTTTATTACTCACAACTGTGCTTCAAAACCTTAGAACTCAGTGAGGATCATGCCCTGTGCTCGACCCAGAGAACTTTACCTACCATCTAGCTGTTGTGAAGCAACCTGAGCCCATTACAATTTCTCACGAGCATGCCTTGTCCACACTTCCATTATCTGTTCATTGCCATTTTTCAAATGATGCCACCACCAGATTGTAAATTCCCTGAAGGCAGGATCCCCTATGTTCATTTTTGCATCTCTGGAGCTTAGTATAATGACGGACATACAATAGGAAACCAGTGTATATGTGTTGAATGAGTGGATGAATGAATGAATGAATGAACACCCTGGCTAAGCCAATAAGTGGTTCACGTTAATCCTAACCTTCAATATTGTACTGAAAAATCTTTTGATTCTAACCGTGAAAGAAGCTTAATAAGGTGTATTACAGCTTCAGACTTAAATACCCAGGACAGCAAAGACCAAATAGAACCTTTGTGCTAAGTAAGGATAGTTCTCCTTCAAGGGCCTAGACAGATGCAGTCTCACACAAAGGTACCTAGCTTGGCGAAGTGAGTAAAGCCGGATTCCAGGCCTGACACCTTGAGTCCTTGTGCAGGGTGCAACGTGGAGGCCCCAGGGAGATTTACCGTAGAACACCACCTCCCCAAAGCCCCATTTGCTGATATTTATAATTCTGCAGAGAATTGTTCTTTGCAGATAGCATAATCATTTAATGTTACTAGATCCTCAATGGCTATTTAAGCTATTGTATCTATTGCTATCCTAAGCTTAGGATCTTTAAATTCTTAATGTTTTCAGTTATAAATATATATTTGTGCTCTAGAGCAGTCTTTCCAAGGAAGTAGTGGAAAATATTAAGTGAGGATTCTCCTCTGATTTACAAAATGAGACTTCTTGACAAAGCACTGTGCTGATAGACAGTCAAAATTAAATGCTAGGACACTTCAATAATGAACCAAGGAAGATTTAATTGAGAATTTACTATAAAATTAGTTACATTCTGGATTTAGGAAAGCTTACAAATGCCTAGGAGCAAGCAGAAGGTCACAGTGAGGTGTCTCATTCTTTCATAATAACCAACATTCTCAGTTCGTCATTGTTTCTTGGCATACTATGTTGCACATTATTGCACTGAAAAGCAAAGGATGGTGCTCTCTCCATAATGTAAGAGATTTCTAATCTTTTCCACTATGTACAGCAGACACACTTTGCTTTTGATCATATAAGCAAGTTAGCCCAAGTCAAAAGAATGGTTTTTAAGTACTTTAATGCACTGAACAAGAAGAAAATCATGGAGAGATAGCCCCTGTCGTTGGAAGTGTTACCTACATAGTGCAAGGTAGTGCTGACATGAGGAGTAACCTGGAACAGGTATCAGTTATAGATACGGTTCTCAGGTTAAGTTGTCTGTGTAACCTATGCAAAGAAATCAAAGTGATGATGAAAATAACCTATAGAAAGAGATAAATTTCATATTGCATGATGTGTCTAGATGTTTTTACAGTAGAGTCAACTTTAATTTTTAATTTAAAAGAACACCAAATAAATATATGTTTTAAAACATCAAAAAACAAAGAAAAAGAAAAAAGAAACAAATACACAAAGCAAAGAAAATAAAAATACTATTGTCCCACAATCTAGGGGTAACTGATATGATAGCCTTGGTCAATATCATTCCAGGATACTTTTCACCCATCGATGTATGTTATTATAATAACAAGTTCAGGGGCGACCCCATGGCATAGTGGTTAAGTTTGGCATGCTCTGCTTCGGCAGCCCAGGGTTGCAGGTTCAGGTCCCAGGCATGGACCTACACCACTCGTCAGCCATGCTAAGGCGGCGACCCACATACAAAATAGAGGAACACTGGCACAAGTGTTAGCTCAGGGCTAATCTTCCTCAAGCAAAATAAAAAAAAGAAGAAGATTGGCAACAGATGTTAGCTCAAGGCGAAGCATCCTCACCAAAAAAAAAAAAACTACATGCTGTTCATAATTTGGTTTTAAAATTAATAATATACCACACATATATTTCTATGTGAATAGTTAAATATTTATCTAGAGCACCATTTTTTGCTGTAGTTGTTCTTGTACAATATTCTGTTTCATTCTTTCTCTCTGATGGTATATATATATATATATCCTTATGTATTTTTAATCAGTACCCTATTTCTTGCTGAACTTACAAATACTATTCAGTTTTTCATCATTATATACATTGCTTTAATAAACAATTTTGTAGCTCCATCTTTGAGCATAAATTTTAGATTTTCTCAGGACAAATGTAGAAATTCTGGATCAAATATTATGTATATTGTAGCAGAGAATTTGACCTGCTCACCAAAATCCATGGTCTCTTCCTCCTGGACACAACCAGACTACATTTCCCTACCTTCATTGCACATAAATGTGACCATGAGAATGAGTTCCAACCAATGATTCCCATGCAATAATGACCCATATAAACCTCCTCAGCATACTACTTCATTCCCTTTTCCCTTTTCAGTTGTGTGGAATGACAATGATCCCTAGGACTAGGGTGGAAGCCATATATTTAAAATTGGCAGAGCTTCTCTTAGCCTGGGTGACCGAATGACTGTGTAGAGAAGGGCTCTACTCACGTGTTCTCTGATCCAACACTGTAGCATGTACAAGAAATAAATCTCCACAGTGTTTGAGGTGTTATGTGATCTACCTGATACTCCAACCAATACATACGTTTTAAAACTTTTATCAGATTTATTGTCATAATGACATTCAAAATAAATAATTTCCTAGTTTATTTTACACAATTGACAATCAGGAATTTATTATCTTTTGAAAATTCTTTATCAAACAAATGAAAAATATGTCCTTGTTCTAATTTGCATCTTTTAATTATTAATGAGGTTGGATGCTCTTTCATATACTCATAAGTAACTGCATTTGAAATAAAATAATGAATCTTCTTTTGTAATCACCAACCATCCTAAAAGTAGTGGTAGTAGTAAGGTTCACTTTTAGCAATTTGGAAATTAGAAAGTAGTGCAAATAAATCTTCTAATTTTAAAAGGAAATAAGAAATTAATATTATTAATTTATTTAAAATTATTCTGTCCTAAGAACAAGGTAAGTTGATTAATTTATTAATCTATGTAAGACTTTAAGCTTAACATAATAGCATAAGTTACGGAAAAATAAATTTCACTTATTATTGTTGACTCATGATCATTAAACATTTTATTCAAGGGGCCAGCCCAGTGGTGTAGTGGCTGAGTCCGTGCACTTCACTACGACAGCCCAGGGCCCGCGGGTTCAGATCCTGGGTGCAGACCTATGCACTGCTTATCAAGACGTGCTGTGGAAGGCATCCCATCTATAAAGTAGTGGAAGATGGGCACCCATGTTAGCCCAGGGCCAATCTTCCTCAGCAAAAAGAGGAGGATTGGCAACAGATGTTAGCTCAGGGCTAATCTTCCTCACACACAAAAAAAATTATTCAAGGCAGAACTGAAAATTGAATGTAAACTACAGCTTTTACAATTAAAAAAAGGAGCTTTAAAGCACATATTTGCTGATTGTTCTTCTTCCTGTTCAATAGTTGTGTAGTCTACTTATTATAGAGCACACAGGCACAAATCTCTCACTTAAAGAAAATAGAGGCAAAATAATTTTTTTCACAAAATAATTGAATTTTAGTTAATCCCTCTCCTCAGTATTTCCTGTTACCTGATGATCTTCCTTTCATTAGGGCAGCCAAACCCTGCTGCCCTACAGCACCCATAGCCTCAAGGCAAAAATAAACCGTGGCTTTGAAACAAACTTTCAAAAACCTAGCCCCAAGGTTACTAAGGATTTGAAACACTCAGATGAGGCCAGAGTAAGACTTTCTCTCTGCTGCCTGAGACCAGATCCTCTCCTGGAATGGGAGAGAGTCAGCAAGGAAGCACGGGGGCTCCCTGAGCACATGTGGGTCCCTGAGAAGGTCTGGGGGAATCCTGAGCCTTTGCAATCCCCCCACATAAACCTTCACTTGGGCAAGGGTGACAGCTTCTTGGTAAGCTCAGAAGAATAGAAAGCAGAAGAGGTCCATAGCCCTTTTGTAGGGAGTAGAAAGAATCCCAGAGTAGAGATGAGTTCATAGAATGTCTGGGTCAGAGGTCACAATTGGCACCCGTGGTAGGCAGAATAATGATCCCCCAAAGATGTCACAATCCTAATCCTTGGAATCTGTAATTATGTTAACTCACACGGAAAAAGGGAATTTACAGATGTGATTAATGTTAAGAGCCTTCAGATAGGGAGCTTATCCTGGATTATCTACATGGGTCCGATCTAATCACATGAGTCCTTAAAAGTGGATAACCTTTCCCAGCTGTGGTCAGAGAGGGCTGTGACAACAGAAAAAGGGCCAGAGAGAGATGACATTGCTGGTTTTGAAGATGGAGGAAGGGGACCATGAGCCAAGGTATATGGGTGACCTCTAGAAGCTGGAAAAAGCAAGGAAACAGAATCTCACAAGAGTCTTCAGAAAGGAAGACAGCCTTTGATTTCAGCAATGTGTTGAGAGAGCAACACATTGATTTCAGCCCAGTGAGATCCATGTCAGACTGCTGACACACTGAATTGTAAAATAATAAATTTGTATTGTTTTATGCCACTGGGTTTGTGATAATTTGTTACAATAGCAATAGAAAACTATAACAGCTGTCCATAGGCTAGATGTGGCCTGTTGCTGGGAAATTTCACATGAAACCTTATTTCCGCTTTCTTGAAAACCAAAAGATCTGTGAACATTGGTCCACATTTGCACATAGAAGCAGTCCACTAGAGCTGAATAATGGCCTCTCCCTCTTCCAACAGGACCAGTCGTTCTCCAGGTCATTACAGTTCTCACTACCCACCTACCTCAGCTGTCTATTTACCCAACAAGCTACTACAGGTATTTGATTTGCAGCGTAGGTCTAGGCATCTGGACTCAAAATAGCCTCATATAATTTACCAGACGCTTAGCATTATGTAAGGACAGTAGAATAATTCCAATGTGACCAAAGAATATCTTGGAGATGGTAAAGTCTACAGGTAGTCCTGCTGAGTTTCATACGCCAGGGGAAGAATGAGGGGCTACAGCTAGGAGTAATAGCTGAAGGAGTCTTCCAGTCAGAAATAAGGGACAATGCAGCAGCGACCTGTGAGAGCAGGAACTAAAGATAGCAGGAATGAGGACATCTCATTGGATGTCAGCACTTGCCCTTTTTCCATGCTTTGGCCATATATAAATAAACTTCTCGGAATTTAGGATTCACAACACTAAGGAAAAAGAGAACTCCAAAATGACTAAGATTAATTTTACTACAGAGTGATGGAGAGTATAGTAAAATACTTAAACAATTAGTGGGGAACATAAAGTGCAATCACTTAAAGAAGGGACGGCATTAAGCAAAGGTATTAACCCAAAATAGTTTTGGGTTCATCTCTTATGTCAAAAAAATAAAGCACCAGAATAAAAGTGGCTTATTAAGGTCAATGAAATTAAGAGCCAAATTTTTTGAAAAGATAAATGCAACTGACAAATCTTTAGCTAGACTCACCAAGAAAAAAAGAGAGGATTCAAATAAATAAAATTAGAAATGAAAGAGGAGATGTTACAACTGATACCACAGAAATACAAAGGATCATAAGAGACTACCATAAAAAATTATACACTAACAAATTGACAAGCTAGAAGAAATGGAAAAATACCTAGAAATATACAACCTACCAAGACTGAATCAAGATGAAATAGAAAACCTGAACGGACTGATTACTACTAAGGAGATTGAATCAGTAATCAAAAACGTCCCAACAAACAAAAGTGTAGAACCAGATGGCTTCACTGGTGAATTGTACCAAACATTCAAACAAGAATTAATACCAATTATTTTCAAACTCTTCCAAAAAACAGAAGGTGAGGGAATGCTTCCAAACTCATTTTTGAGGTCAGCATTACCCTGATACTAAAACCAGACAAGGAAGCTACAAGAAAAGAAAATTATAGGCCAATATCCCTGATGAACATAGATGCAAAAATCCTCAACAAAATATTAGCTAACCGAATTCAACAATACATTAAAAGGCTCATACAGCATGATCAAGTGGGGTTTATTACAGGGAAGCAAGGATGGTTCATCATCCACAAATCAGTCAATGTGATACACCACACTAACAAAATGAAGAATAAAAATTATGTGATTATCTCAACAGATGCAGAAAAAGTATTTGACAAAATTCGACATCTGTTTATGATAAAAACTCTCAACAAAGCAGGTATAGAAGGAATGTACCTCAATATAATAAAGGCCGTATATGACAAGCCCATAGCTCATGTCATACTCAACAGTGAAAACCTAAAAGCTTTTCCTCTAAGATCAGGAACAAGACAAGGATGCCCACTCTTGCCACTTTTATTCAACATAGTATCGGAAGTCCCAGCCAGAGCAATTAAGCAAGAAAAAGAAATAAAAGTCATCCATATTGGAAAGGAAGAATAAAACTGTCACTATTTGCAGATGACATAATATTATATCTGTATAGAAAATCCTAAAGACTCCAGCAAAAAACTGTTAGAACTAATAAACAAATTCAGTGAAGTTGCAGGATATGAAATCAATGCACAAAAATCTCTTGCATATCTATACATTAATAATGATTTATCAGAAAGAGAAATTAGGAGAACAATCTCATTTACAATTTCATCAAAAACAATAAAATACCTAGGAATCAATTTAACCAAGGAGGTAAAAGACTTATATATTGAAAACTACAAGACATTAATGAAAGAAATTGAAGAAGCCACAAATAGATGGAAAGATATTTCATGCTCATAGATTGGAAGAATTAATATTGTTAAAATGTCCATACCACTCAAAAGAATATACAGATTTAGTGAAATCTCTATCAAAATTCCAAAGGTATTTTTCACAGAAATAGAAGAAAAAATTCCCAAAATTTTTATGGAACCACAGAGGACCCCAAATATCCAAAAAGCACAAAGCTGGAGACCTCATGCTCCCTAATTTCAAGCTATATTACAAAGCTATAGTAACCAAAACAATATGATATTGGCGTAAAAACAGACATAAATCAATGGAGCAGAATATAGAGCAAAGAATTAAACCCACGCATATATGGTCAATTAATTTACGACAAAGGAGCCAAGCATATACAATGGGGAAAGGACCATCTCTTCAATAAGTGGTGTTGGGAAAATTGGATAGCCACATGCACAAGAATGAAACTGGACCACTGTCTTACGCCATACACAAAAATTAACTCAAAGTGGATTAAAGACTTGAACTTAAGACCTGAAACCATAAAATTCCTAGAAGAAAACATAGGTGATAAGCTCCTTAACATTGGTTTTGGCAGTGATTTTTTGAATCTGACTCCAAAAGCAAAAATAAACAAATGGGACTACATCAAACTAAAAAGCTTCTGCACAGCGAAGGAAACCATCCACAAAATGAAAAGGCAGCCTACTGAATGGGAAAAAATATTTGCAAATCATATATCTGATAAGGGGCTAACATCCAAAATATATAAAGAACACATACAACTCAATAGCTCAAAAACAAACATTCAAATTAAAAAATGGGCAGAAGATCTGAATAGACAGTTTTCTAAAGAAGATACACAGATGGCCAACAGGTACCTGAAAAGATGCTCTACATGATTAATTATGAAGGAAATGCAAATCAAAACCACAGTGAGACATCACCTCACACCTGTTAGAATGGCTATTATCTAAAAGACTAGAAATTAGCAAATGTTGGCAAGAATTTGGAGAAAAGGGAACACTTTCCCACTGTTGGTGGCAATGTAAATCGATGCAACCACTATGGAAAACAGGACATAGATTCCTTAAAAAAAATAAAAATAGAGCTACCACATGATCCAACAATTCTACTTCTGGGTATTTATCTGAAGAAAATGAAAAAACTAATTCAGCAACATATATGCATCCCCATATTCATTGCAGCACTATTTACTATAGCCAAGATATGAAAACAACCTGAGTCCATCAATGGATAAATGGGTAAAGAAATTATGGTTTATATATATGCAATGGAGTATTATTCAGCCATAAAAAAGAATGAAATCTTGCCATTTATGACAACATGGATGGACCTCAAGGGCATTATGCTAAGTCAAATAAGTCAGACAGAGAAAGACAAATACCCTATGATCTCTCTTACATGTGGAATCTAAAAAACAATTAAAAAAATTTTTTTAACTCTAAGCTCATAGATACAGAGAACAGATTGGTGATTGCCAGAGGTGGTGGGTAGGAGGTGGGGTAGGAGAAATGGGTGAACTATTTTTGAGTTTTTTTTAGGTTAAATAAATTGAATTTTAAACAAAAATATAAAAGTGATGAAAATTATAGTATAAACCACTACACTGAACTGAAAAGTCCCATATGTCATCATGAGACAGTTTTTTCTTATCTCTTATACCCATCCTCAAAAGAGGATATAAAAAATATAAAACTTTAGGCCACTCATCTCCTTCTTTAGGATCAAGATCAGCAGACAACAGGAATCAACTATTAATTGTATTAAATCTAAATTCATCTTACATCAGGAAGCATTATAATGTTGTTTTAATATTAGAAATTAGGTTCAGTTATCAAGTCAAAGAAATTTGTATTCCCCGAATGCTTAAATTTGTGACAGATTTTTTCAATAAACTTCAAGCTAAATTTCATATACAATACAAGGCATGTGAACAATTTAAGTGTACAGTTTGATGAATTTTGACTCATGTATATACTCTTGAAATCATCTCCCTAAGGAAGATACAGAATGTTTTATTTGCACACAGTAAAGATATAGAACAATTCATAAAGTTCCCTCATCCCTGACTGAAGTCAATCTCAGCCCCTTACCCTAGGCATTTCTATCATAAATTAGTTTTGCCTCTTCTAGAACTTCCCACAAATGAAATTGTACATTATGTAGTCTTTTTTGTCTGGCTTCTTTCACTCAGTATAATGCTTTAAAAATTCATTCACGTTATTGCATGAATTTGTTCCTTTTCATTGCTGAATGGTATTCCAATTACCATGTGAATAGAAAAAGTCTGTATATTTATCTGTTGATAGATTTGGTTTGTTTGCAGTTTTGGGTTACTGTGAATAAACTTAATATGAACATTCAGGCGTAAGATTTTGTGAATATGTTTTCTTTTCACTTGTGTCAATACCTGGGAGTAAAATTGCCATATCTTATGGTAAGCATATGATTCACATTATAAAAAGCCACCAGACCATTTTTTAAAGCCGTTGTACCAATTTACTCTTCTAACAGCAAACTATGAGTGTTTCACTTGCTCCACATCCTCATCAACATCTGGTATTGTTAGTTTTTTAATTTTAGCCATCCTAGTGGGTATAAAGTAGTATTTCATTGTGATTTAAAATCACATTTTCCTAATGTCTAATGATGTTGAGAATCTTTTTATGTGCTTACTGTCCCTTTGAAAAATCTTCCTTTGTGACATTTCTGTGCAAGTATTTTGTCTATTTCGTGTGGATGGTTTTCTTTTATTGAGTCATACGAGTTCCTGTTACAAGTCCTTTATCAGTTATGTATTACAGATTTTTTTTTACAGTCTGCATGTTGTGTTTTCATTTTCTCAAAGGTGTTTTTTGAAGAGTAGAATTTTTATTTAATGAAGTCTGATTTATCACGTTTTTTCTTATTTTGCGATTAGCACATAAGAAATCTTTGTCAATCCCAAAGTTGCAAAGATTTTCTCTTCTGTTTCTTTCTATAAATTTTATAGTTTTAGTCTTTGTTTAGCTATGATCCATGCCTAAATAATTTTGGCATTAGATATGAGCCAAAGATCAAGGTTCATTTTTTTCCATATGGATAAGCAATTGTTCCAACATCATTTTTTTGAAAAATCTCTACTTTCCTCTTTGAAGTGGATACCTTTGTCAAAATTAATTGGCGATGTATGTGTAGGTCTATTTCAAGACTCCTTTTTTTCATTGTTTTATGAATGTCTTTATCTTTATGCAAATATTACACTGTCTTGATTATTGTAGCATTAAACTTTGAATTCAAGAAATATAAGTCATCCAACTTTGTTCTTTTTTGTCAAAATTGTTTTGACTATTTTAGGTCCTTTGCATTTCCACATAGCTTTTGGACACAGTGTCTTAATTCCTACTAAAAGCCCTGCTGCAATTTTGATAGAGATCGTTTTTGGTTTAATGGTCTTATTTGGGGAGAACGGCCATCTTAATGGTATTGTGTCCTCTACTGCATGAACATGATATATCTTTCTATTTATTTAGATCTCCTTTCATTTGGCTCAGCAATTTTTTTATAGTCTTTGTGTAGAAATCTGAAATTTATTCTGTTAATTGGTTTTGATTCTCTTGTAAGTAGTATTTTTTAAACTGTTGCTAATGTATAGAAATGATATTGATTTTTGTAAATTGGCCTTGAATCTGATTAATATTAGTAGTTGTGTATGTGTATGTGTGTGTGTCTGTGTGTGTATAGATTCCTTATTGGCTTTCTACAAAGATAATTATGTCATCTGCAAATAGAGATATTATATTATCCTTTTCAGTCTTTATGTATTTTTTTCTTGCCTTATTGCATTGACCAAGATTCTACTGCAATGTCTAACCCAAATAATGAGAAAGGATATCCTTATTTCACCCCAATTTTAAGGGGAAAGCATTAAATATATTACCTATACATTTTTCATAGAGGTCCTTTTTCAGATAAAGGAAGTTATAATCTATTTCTAATTTGCTGAGAATCTTTATCATGAATAGATGTTTTACTGTGACTGAAATTTGCACCTGCTATAAATCAGCATATATGTAGCTTTTGTGTTTAAACACAAGTTGTTCATAGTCTGGCTTTTAAGCAAAATAATCTAAGAAAAAATATTGAGTTTACAAGGTGCTGCTGCCTCCATCTATTCAGACATTGGTAAAACAGTAAAAAGTACACTTACAATTATCATCATCATCATTATTATACACATCAAGCACTAAATGTCTTCCCAAAAGGAATTGTATGTATTCCAAGAATGTTATTCCTCCAAAGGAAATTATGACTACTTACCTTTATGTAGTATTTCACCATTTACTAGAGAGTTTTTACCCATAAGATCTCATTTGATCCTTCAAACCTCAGAGATACTTTAAACAGGTATTTTTACCGTATTCATTCTACCATGAAAGAAATAAGGGCTTGTAGAGATAAAAATAAAACACCATCAAAGATTTGATATTTCAACTTGGGAGTTTTTTCTTGAGTGCACAACTCCATACTGTTCAAACATTCCCGCTGGTTATAAGTAGTAGAAACAAGATGGTCACTGCAGATGATAACATGAAATCTCCTCATTCTTAGCATTTAGTGGAATTACATATATTTAAAGAGAATTTAGGACTTAAGCAACAAGTGCTGAAACATAGAATTCCTTTGAATAAATTTCCACCTAGGATATAAACGCATGCTCTAATAAATACAAGCATCTAAAGGGTAGGGTCTAATTCTCAGCCTCTTGTACACACCACTGCATACAGCTCTGTGCCTGGCACATAGGAGGCTACAATAAAAATGTGAGGATTAGCCATCATGAATACTACACACTACTGCTTTTTCTGAGAGGAAGTATTGAACTCAATTCCCAACAACAGATTTTTAAATCTTATAATTCTTTCATCGCAGCAAAAGTAAATAACAAACAATAATTTTGCCTCTCAGGACTCATGTTCTAACTCTAAAATTTCTTAGTAACCATCCTCTACTGACTTCTAAAAGATGATATGGAATGATTATCACCTATTTATACTTTACTTAAAATTAAAGGACCAAATCTGATTTTTAGATATGTGTGTATACCGTATACATACCGTGGCTTTAGATTGTTGTGATACAGATGTTGCGTCATTAAAATCTATAATGTATGGCTAAAGAGGAAGGATCTAGATTTCAAATGAGGACAATGACACAGTAATAAACACTAAGCAACACGACTCAGCATTCAATGGTCTGTTTGTCTCTCTTTTCTACTAAACCGAAAACTCCCTGCAGGCCACGGCTGTGTCTTGTTCACAACTGAACTGTTATCTAACACATGGTGGCACTAAATAAAGATCTGGTGAAGGAACGAATGGAATGAGCGCCAAAACTGAAAGGTACCAGCTCAAGTTCTGAATACAACTACGTGCTTTTTCAATTCAATACCAGAAGAGCTGGAACATAAGAACACACGCTGGGGAGCAGGACATTTTTCTATTAGATGCTTTATTTATCCCTACGTCTTTCAGACAGGCAGAGGGAATGTGCTCCAGGAAGGAAAGCGGGATGCTGGGTGTCAAGTCCCCAGGGTTTAATTCCCAACTCTGAATCTCAGTAGCTTCAAGGCCTTGGGCAAGTCACTTAACCTCTGTTCCAAGTAGAAATAATACCACCTCCTCCCAGGAGCACACCAAGGCAAGTTTGATTGATGGTTAAGCTCTTGGAGTCTTTGATGAAATGTGCTGAATGGCTGCCAAGTATTACTACTGCTAATAATAATAATGTTTTTCTAACACAGTCCCACAGAGCAATATAAATCGGTAACAAGGGACAGATTGCTCCAACCAAATAAATTGTGACCAATTCTTTTTGAAAGAAGGATGATAGGCTTAATTCCACAATGGTATCGTTTTCTGTACTCTGTTCTCTCCTTATTTATAAGGAAAACAACTTGTCATATGTCTACATGAGATGTTTAGACTTCTTTAGAAAGGAGAAATGAAGGAGAAAGATTGGAACCAAGCACAGACACAGTCACGTTATGGAAATATCATGTTTCTTGGGTAGGTTGATCATCTATATAAAAAAAATAAAAAGCAAAAGGGTGACTAGTAAGGCAGAAATGTTGTCATTTGTTATTTCATCAGTTACATGGTTTTATTGTATCCCAAAAGAAAATTTAAGGAAACTCTAATCCATCAATTTAGTTTCAGAACATCTATTTCTTGAAGTAGAAATATTATTCTACACTACTTAGGAGCTTTTTCTTTTCCCTTACAATATCTAATGTGATTTAAAAATAAGATTTATTAGATAATTTTCCTGGTTATAAAATAATGCATGTTTACTCTGGAAAATTTGGACAAAGATGTAAAACATAAGTGAATAAAATTGGGATGCTGTTATAGTGTAGTAATTAAAAATATGTTCCCTGCATAGACTGCCAATGTTCAATGCCATATCTGACATTGTTAGTTTGATCAAAACTCCTAATTTCTGTGTATTTAAGTTTCTGCCTTTTATAAGTGTGACAGCAATGCCTATCTTCCTGGTTGTTGTGAGAATTAAATTAAATAAATAGTGCATGTGAAGCACTTAGAAGAGTGCCTGGCATGGATAATATTGTTTGATGAATTATTATTGTTATTATATAATTACTCACAATATCTAAACTTAAAGACAAGTCCTTTCTATAAATATAAAATTTTGTTTTATGTATATAGCTTCCTTTGCAAAATTGAAATCTGTTTGTGTTCCCCCAAAATTCATATGTTGAAATCTAATCCCCAGTGTGATAGTATATGGAGATGGGCCTTTGGGAGGTGATCAGGTCATGAGCGTGGAACCTTTTTGAATGGGATTAGTGCCCTTATAAAAGAGCCTTCAGAGAGCTCCCTCATCCTCCCGACATGTGAGGGCACAGTGAGAAGACCATGCCTATGAACAGGGAAGCAGGCTCTCATTAGACACCGAACCTGCCAGAGCCTTCATGGTGGAATTCCCAGCCTCCAGAATTGTGAGAAATAAATTGTTTAAGTCACCCAGTCTATGGTATTTTGTTATAGCAGCCCAAACAAAGACAAGATCATACTGTACAAACTGTTTTTAACCTGCTTTTCATCAATTAGTGCATTACGAGGATTTTCTCATAACATTAGACATTTTTCTAAAGTTATGGCACAGCCCTTGAGGAATGCAAAATTTTGTATTGGTGGATGTCAGAACCTAAAGAACCAACTTATTGTCAGCCATTTACATTGCTTCCAATTTTTGTTTTTATAAAGAATGTTGCAATGACCAACATTTGGTGCATCTCAACATCTTTTAAATGATGGATTTGGGATAGATCTCCAGAAGCAGAATTTCTGAGGAGCAAAGAATATACACACTTCTAAAGCTTTTAATATTAATTTATCCTCCAGAAAGGTTGAGACAGTGGTATATTTGTCATACTAATTTAATGTTGTCTTATTAAATCTCCTTAAACATATGTTGTTTATCCCTGCATGAGATATGCCCAGGATAGTCTTTTATTGGAAGTCAAGAGGCAGAGGAATAAATGAAGAGAGGAAAATAGATTAAAGGAGTGTAGACGACTTTTGCATTTTTCCGATTGATTTCTACTGAGACAATCTACAGACAGGCATCTCGGATTTATAAACCCTGGTAAAAACTGACAATCATAGACTCTGCTTCACAACTCTATTTAGAAGAATTTCTTTTCAAACCTCTCTGTTATTTTTTTCTCTCTTTTCTTATAATATATGCCATCAAGGCCATTTTGAAATAGCCATATTCTGGCATAATTTATATTACATTCTTATAATTTGCTCATTTTTAAAAATCAGTTAACAGAAAGGCATGCTCTCCTTTGGCATTTTTTCCATCTCAGTAAGATGTAAATCTCTACAGAAATACTGAGGCAAGTAAAAGAGAGCTTCTGATATATACTGGGACTCTACATCAGGTTTTATTTTTCTATTCACTAATTCATACTTGCCCAACTGTTGGCCTCTTCCCTTCCTAATCTTGCTTTTTGTTCTCTGAAGTGCCCTCCACAAGGAGGTTATAGTCATTGAATCTAGAAAGTAAGCAATATATGGGTTCAGTTTGGTGAAAGGAGAAAAGAGAATGGAGGCTCGGTTATTCGAATAAAGACCTGCCCTTTGATGTTAACGTATCTGGTACCTATGTTTAATAGGAACATTCTTTACATATTACAACGAATGATGTACATCTAAATTCTACATATAAAGCCGTAATTTCATTGAAGGCTTCTAGTGACATTGATAAATGATGTCACAGGTAAGCTGTACTTGAATTACAACTTTAATTATTTACACCTGGGTCTACATTATTCCTATATCACACCTGTCATAGCACTATCTTGTCCTGGGCCTGCTAACAAGACCATGATGATAATTTATTCCAACAGTGGGTCAGGTAGAACAGCATCGCAGCGTCAGTCAACCACTTTACAGAGACGTGAGAGTAATTCAGGGACTGGTTCAAGTATGAGGGGTAGAATTTTCACAGAACCTATTTTGCAAACTGTCTTACCTAGGGAGAAGAGGGCTTCCTGGCGTGTTGGGGGAGTAGGACCTCTAACCTTGTAACCCCTTAAAAGTAGAAAACGATCTCTGTTATTCTCTCTCTCTCTCCCCTCCACCACCCTCCCCTGTCTCATTATTATTTGGTTTACAGATACCTCTGTATTACTTTGATAACAACAGGGAACCCAGAAGATTTATTTTAGATGTTCTCATTTTGAACTTATGTGAGCCCGCAAGCAGACCCCAGACCCTTTTAACAAAATCACCTTGTTTGTGACTTGTCTTATATTAAAGGCCCCAGGAAAAAGGAATCTGGTCTCAGGACATAAAGGTGATTAAGAGATTTTGGATCGATTTTATTTACCCAATATTTCACTTATGGGAAATCTTTAGGTTAAAGTTACTTTTATTTATTAAAGAAAAACTGTATAGTGCAAATGAAATTAAACATGATGTTTTGACCTGAGTTTGTAAATTGTAAAGCTCAATGCCGGGTAATGGTGTTGTTGAGAATGCCTCCTACTTGGTAGGGATGTTTATGTACCTTTTCAAACACTCTCCTGTGAAGAAGATGAAAGAGATGGCGTGGGAAGGGTTTTAACTGAGTATTAATCACAGCTAGCATCCGAGGTCCCCAAGGAGCCCAACTAATTCACATGGTGGCCTGAATGCAGAGAATTTTCTCTATCAAAAAAGGGAAACACTAGTAATATGCGAGCCTATCAGCCATACGTATGTGGGAAATATTTCAGAATCAGCTTGTATACAACTCTAATACAGATTTTATAACAGTTGCAGTTAAGAAATAAGTACTTTTAGAGAAAAAGTACGTAAGACTAATTTGGTTTCTTGAGAAGGAGAGCCTAGATGGGAAAATACAAAAATGAAAATAGTAGCTGGGTTAAGTAGTTGAGATTATTGATGCTTCTTACTTATTTTTAAAAAGCCGGGGTTCCATTTGTGTTCAAACAATAAAGAGAAAACATATCTCATCAACCTACTCGGATTCAGTTTCCTACCAGGACAGTGAAATCTGCAGATGCGGATCCGACACTCCAAAGTTGCTTTTTATAAACTTTGCGTGTGCCCATAAATCTGTCTTTAAAAATAGATATGGTTTATTGGAAAAAAGCCACTGTATAAAACTCTAAGCTTATAGAAAACAATATCATACTTCTGTACCATATCTTACAGTTTTCAAAGCACTTTCAAGAAAAATTTAAAAAATGTTACACACGAATTGAATTCTTACTAAAATATGCTGGAAAAGCTATTCTTAAGAATCTCATGGATCTATTTTCCAATCTGAATTTAAAACTCTATAGTCTATAAAATAAGAAGTCTTACAGATGGGCAAGAAGAAAAATCAGCATTAGCCCTAGATGGCCAATGTGACTTATTGTCCAAACTCCAAACATTGCCATGTTGATCAAATAGTTAACCTGCCTTTAGCTACATTATTTACATTTACTAACTGGAGCAGAATACTAGAAAAGTCCTTGGGATTTGGTGAACAATTCCCCACTCAGCCTCTTAGTCCTTTATTGTTAAGGCAACTCTTTAAAAGCAGAGTCTGGAGTGTTAACCTGACCTCATGTTCCCGTGAGGAAACTTCTAATAGACTCGTGCCCGTGGCCTTTCCCACTCCGTCACTGACTTCCCCCTTCTCGTGGGATTTTCTGACTGGCAAGTTGCAGGAGAAGAACGAGGTAATTCCAGATTCTCTTTTTGAGGCTGCCTGCCTATGGAAAGTCTATGTTCTGGTCTGTTCTCTCTGTGTGCAAAGCTTCTTGGGTCAGGAGGCTCCTACAGGGGTGTCCTGTGGTGGCCCAGCTCACTGTCACCATATGGCTAAGTATAAATATGGAGTGAAGAATTAGGAAAATGCACACCTATGCCATCTCCTCCAGCTCAGGTTTTATCAATAAGAAAGCTAATATTTTGATCTGCCTTTGCTACCTATGGCTACAGAGTGTTATTTATTGAGCGTTTCAAGAGAAGAGGGGAGCGATGTACAGTCTATTAAACTTGAAAGATGGACATAGGACTGATATTTAGGGACCAAAATAACATGTGGTGAACTTTGCTTTCGCTGATGCAACTAGACACTTATTTACTTAGCACTTTGTAGATCCAGGCCTTCTAGAATTGTATCTTGGTATTTTGGGGCAGCATATATGTGGCTATTTTTTCAGTGGTGCAGCTAGTTATTAGCTGGGACAGACCCCAGTAAGCTAGCTGTCCAGGTTTTAGTGCACATGTCATTGTTGCTGCCCGTGAATCTCATAGGGGCAGCCTGGCCTAGGATTGCAGGGATGCCCAGAAAAGGATTAGAAGATCATAGAAAAAGAGAATCCTTTGGTCAGATATCACTGTGCAGTCTCTGTAAGCTCTGGCTGAATGGAATGATTTTAACGTCATTGTATTTTTTTTTCATCAAGGCCTTCAAACTAGGACTTTAAATTTTAGAAGCAGCGAAGTTTTGTTTGAGCGGCAGAGCTTCATAGCAGGCATAGGTAGGAATCTGAGTCAGTCCTTTTCTTGATCTGCATTTAGTGTCAAGGGGGTGAAGTGTGAAAGGCTCACACCCTGTGTTTGTGTTCTTGGTCTCAAAAGGGCTCTGTCCAACCCATTGTCTACAGGTGACTGGGTTCAGACTCAGAGGGGTAGTGACTGCATCAATGAACAACACCTCCACAGAGGAGCCCTCATTAATAAGAGATAGACCATCCTTGTTTGAGGTAGAGAAGCAAACTAATGAAATTTATTCAAACCCAAAAGCTAAGAAGGCAAATGAAAAAGGTCTGTGCCAGGAATACTTTGCCCGCAGATACCAAGCTTGTTCAGATAACAAGGAGGAACTGAATTGGTTTAAAAACTATCAGAACATGATTGTTGGGAGAAGGAAGGAGAAATAAACAAAGTTTGGTTAAGGGGAAGAGAGAGATTTTCTTAGGAGCAAGGTTAAGCTCTTACAGAAGAGAGTAGGCCAGTATGAGCAGGAAAAGAGACACTGGAGGTCAGTCTGGGCAAATAAGAAAGGGGAAAGGTGATGCACCCTGGTTTATCTGTCCTTGTAGACAGGATTAGAGAAGAATATTTTAGTTGTTACTTGATCAGAAAGAGTGATTGGGGTTCAAAGAAAACTACCAGTAGAAAGGCAGCAAGATCTCCAGAAGCTCACTGGAATGATTATTCCAGAAGGAGCCTGGATCCAGAAAACCAGGAAAAGGCATATCCTTAAAGCTACAAGTAGTCACTCCCTTAAGGCTTGAATCATCTGTCAACTAGTGGTTTTATAAAAGTCAGATATATTTCAGAAGAGCAGACTAGAGTATTACATTTAAGGCATTAGTAGGTGCTTGTGAAGGTGCTCTGATGATTGTAGGTGGTATTCTCTCCCTCTTGAGAGAGAGAAATGCTTGGGAAATGTATGAATAAAAGAAGGGACAGGGAAGATAACACATAATACCTATTTCTATGTATCATGCACTAATCTCAGAATTTTACAAATGAGTTTATTTAATATTTACAATAATATCACAAGGGAGGGAATGTTAATAATCCCATTTTACATGTAAGGAAACTGAGGCACAGTAATTTAAATGATTTGCCCAAGGGTATATAGCTAGTAAGTGAAGTAGCTGGAGTTGAAACTCACATAGTTTAGCTCCAGAATCTGGACTCTCAAGCACTATGATTTACCGTCTTATGTTGAAGTTCAGTGCTGAGTTAGATGGTCACCTGATGAGAGAATGCTTCCTGGGCGGGGTTAGTCAATGTGGGGATGGGGTGGAGGAAGTAGACACATTTGTTTGAAAAGTGTATACTTTTGGCAGACTTGCAGTTCATTGAATTCATGCTTCTTATAGGGCAGGCATGCTGGTGGTCATAGAGCAAGCCTAAATCTAGAGGAGTAAGTTAGAAAAGTAAGTGTCTGAAAAGAAAAGTGGAAGATCCAGCAAACAGAATGAGCTCTTCAGGTGGTGGGAAAAGCAAGAGACAAGTTTAAGTTAACTGTGAAAATACAACTCAATCTCCCTGGAATGAATATGGGGATGAAGAGAACCCAAGAGACGTGTTCCAGGACTCTAGAAAAACTTATGGCAGAAGAAAATATTTTTGTTGACATTAAAGTTTCTGAGTTATTCAAGACCTGATGAAATAAAGAGTGAGGAAATCCAGGCTCTGGGGAAGGATGCGTGGCAAAGGTACTGGACCTAACTAGGCCTTGAGGGGCACAGACTCTCAAAACTCCAACATTGGTTTTGTTCAGCAATCTGCTAGAAGCGATTCTCCAGGTGAAACAAAACACATGAAATCTAGGAGGCAGAATTCGTGGGCCTTAGTTCTATTAACAGTAGCAGCAAGAAATGCTAGCTCATAAAAATAGAATGGATAGGGCAGTGAAACTACTCTCTGGAATTGTAATGATGGATATATATCGTTATACTTTTATCCAAACCCATAGAATGTGCAACACCAAGAGTGAATCCTAAGGGGAACCATGGACTTTGGGTGATTATGATGTGTCAATATAGGTTCAACCGTGGTAAAAAGTATACCATTCTGGTGAGTGATATTGATAATTGGGTGGCTCTGCATGTGTGAGGACAGGGGTATATGGGAAATCTCTATGCCTTCCTCTCAATTTTGCTGTATGCCTAAAACTGCTCTAAAAAAAAGTCTTGGGGCTGGCCAGGTGGCGTAGTAGTTAAGTTTGTGCACTCTGCTTTGGAGGCCCAGTGTTTGCAGGTTCAGATCCCGGGCATGGACCTACACACCACTCATCAAACCATGCTGTGGCAGCGTCCCATATACAAAATAGAGGAAGATTGGCACAGATGTTAGCTCAGGGACAATCTTCCTCAAGCAAAAAGAGGTAGATTGGCAATGGATGTTAGCTCACGGCCAATCTTCCTCACACAATAATAATAATAATAATGATAATAAAATTTTAAAAAGTCTTAAAAAAATAAAACAGAGACTGTGTAATTAGACAGCAACCATGGCATATTCAGCACGAGGTTGCTAAATGGTCAAAGATAACACAAAGCCAAAAGATAAGATCAAAACACAAGGTCAAAAGATAACACAAAATGACATTAAATATGATAGGAAAGAAAAGCGACCTAAAGAAGACTTGGGAAATTTCTAACTTTTGCAGCAAGAAAGTGAAATCACAAATGCTGCTCTCTGAGAGAGGAGGCGATGCATAGGCGCACTTTCCCTCCAATATGATAAATGCTGTATCGAGCTCAGAATGGGAGAATCCTCACAATTGACTTCATGTTCACAAGCCATAAATTCCATATGATTGTACTGGACTTATCAGAAACTAAATCCTGGAATACTGCTGAGTTTCTTCTGGTAACTGTCAAAAGGTCTAGATTTTTACCAAGTACTGTTTTTTAAGAAAAATATTGTACTTGCATAATGGCCTTAAAGGCCTGGAAATTTGCTTGTGTTTCAAACTTTTTGTGGGTGTGGGACTAGTGCCAGGATCATCTTTAGACCCTTAATTTTGGCCAGCGAGAGGCATTCATGTGAAGTGGAAAGCAGAGGAGAAGCCATTGGAAGCAGGAAGCTCAGAACAGCAATGGTGGCTTCCCATGGCTTCTGGGTGTTCTGAGAATTTTCTACCAGGCTGAGGCTGGGATCATTTGTGTGACTTCCCTGTGAGTCACACTTTGAGATTTCCTGAAAGTGCCCTTCTGATCTGAGCTCCTGCAGCTCTACAAATGGTTGTATAAGCTTCTAATTCCCTATAACAAATCTCTCTTTAATTGAAGTAATCTGGAGTGGCTTCTGCTTTCTGATCAAAGCCGGATTGATAATATTGGTCAAAGTTAACTCAAATTCTAAGGCCTAAAGGAGCTTTATTCCCATAGAAGACAGCCCAAGATGCATGTAGTGAAGAAAACCCCAACTCTACTCAGATATTAGCGTGAGCTGCCTTTGGTTAAGAAGGATCAGAATAAGAAAACTTGGTGATAGGGATACTTTCTGGAATTTAATAAATTTCTCTTGAACTTAAGAAGGCTGAATTTATTTTCTTTTGATTTACCTAAAATATTTTACCTTTGATTTATTTAGAAAAGGCCAGAAATTTAAATTTTCATAATTTCTTCCTAGGAAATGACAAGAGTATTTATGTTACAATTTGAGACTGTTTGATAGAATAATGTTCTGTTATTGGGAATCCTTTTACCTTTGCCATTTGCTCTCATCGCACAGCCTCTGGTGAGCTAATTGTGTAATGTGGCCAGGCGTCTTTAGATGTAGAAAGCGGTTCAAGAAGTGAATTTCTGTAAGCTGGGGCTTAGAGTTAGTTTAATTAATGTTCTAATACAATTCAGAGTCTTCTGTATACAAAAGTTTAATTGCCCATGGAGGTTCCAGAAGGGCACACAAGAAAAAGTAGTTCATATGTAGTATAGAAGTTTCTTAAAGGGTGTGTAGAGCTGTCTAATAAGCTACTTCTCCCAATGGATTTGCCACACTCCAGCTGACCATATAACTGTTAAGCCAGGGCAGGTAAGTTGGGGAAGGCAGTGATATCTCAAATGCTACTCTCCGAGAGAAGAGTGTGCATCAGGGAATTCATAGCCTTCATGCTTCAAGGCTTCATGTTTCCATGAGGGGTCTTCACTAAAACAACATTCTAGAGCTCTAGTCCTCATCGTCCTCCCTTGTCTGGACCACTCATCTGGGCTTCTCTCACTTATTCTGCCCCTTTGGAGATGCAGGGAGACCTTACTGGTGAGTTTGGGAGAAGGAATGATTCTGAGTTCTTTCTTTCTGGATCCCCTGGCCCAGAGAGTCTGTCATGAGGTAGGCTTATTGGAGCAGCTCTAACCCCCATAAGATGTGTAGTTATCTAGCTCTGCATGCAACTGGGTAGCACATACATCTAACACTTCTGATGTGAAGCATTAGGAAGCCCACTGTGGCCATTCATCTAAGCCAGGTCTTCAGTATAGTTTTGTCAGTAACATGACTGATATTTTGTTCTCCACGATTAATTTTGAGCTTAGCAAAGAAAATACTACCACAACATGAGGTAATTTTCTTCAGTGGGAAAACATGTTGCAAGAGTCAAGCTTTTCTATAGTCTTACTAAGACTATCTGTTCCGTTTTCTGGGTGCTGACTTGAAGCATTGTTCCTCAAACTCTTTTTAACTGCAAGTCATAGTAAGAAATACATTTTAAATTGTGACCTTGACATTACAGAAAACAACAATTTTCATAAACTCATTTTTTTATTAAGTCTATAGTCTCTGATATTTTCTATTGTAGGTTTTAAAAATGATGGTCATGGCCCTTAAATAAATTTCCTGACCTAGTAATAAATCAAAAGCTACAGTTGAAAAATGCTAGACTAGAGCATAGTATGTACATGTACTAGGAAAGAACAGACTTTGAGAACACGTTCTAGATAGAGATGTTAGATGAAAGAAAATATCACTTTGATTTTCTCCAAACATTTGTAGTGACTTGCTTTGCCCTCCAAAAGAGCAAACATTACATGAAACTCAGATGTGAGTCTCCTTAGGGACCTGATGATAATCCTGAATGTAGTATTTTATTCACCTTTTTGGTTCATGGACTATCTAGAGCACTATAACTTGCATCTAGTTATATGGAAAGTGTTGCTTAATAGTTCCAGATCAGCATCTCCAACTGGATCGCATGCTCCTTGAGGGCAGGGACCATGTCTTCTTTTTCTCTTGTATCCTTCATCCACACTTAATATGTGGCAGACATGGTCCCTGCCTTCAAGGACTATATAGTCTAGTTGAAGAGAGATACTAAACTGCCATTATTAAGAACTTTTTCATGTAACAAAGAGCCAATTATTTTTATAGTCTCATAATTGAAATTCTGAGAGTAATGGGGAAATTGTTGAAATCAAGTGCAACTAGTGCCGATTTCTAGAATGGGTAAATTGTGAATTGACTTTTAAAAGATTGACAGATGACTGGGGAACCTCTGTAGAGGCTTGACTTTCTGGGTGTCAGCACATCACCTGTTTAAGAAAAGTGATATCCTTGTGAAGGACTCAGACAATCTTCTCCCTAGATGTGTGCTTTGAACCAATTATAATTCAGTGCCAGAGAGAACCAGAACTGAAGCTGATCTGACATACTAGTACAGCATCACTAATCTTTACTGATCAAGGAGAAAATAGAGAGTGGTTTGTAATTTGCAAGGCTGATCTAGAGAGAGCAAGGGCATGGGGTGGCCTTTAACAAATTACTTAAGTAATTGGTTAGTTTGGGGTAGAGAAAAGGAACCAAAAACCCAAAAGCATTATGTCCCAAACTAGCCCGGTCCTAAGAATCACAAGAGATGATGGATGAGAGTTCATATTTTAAAGTCTCTTCCCAGAAATGATGACCTATTGCACTAGAGTAGGGCCCAAGTTTGGCCATCACTGGTCAAAGAGTAAGTGAAACTAATAAGTATATTCCAATAATTGTCATTCAAAAAACAATTACTCAGGGCCGGCCCGGTGGCGTAGTGGTTAAGTTTGTGTGCTCTGCTTCAGTGGCCTGGGGCTTGCAGGTTCAAATCCCAGGCATGGACCTACACACTGTTCATCAAGCCTTGCTGTGGTGGCGTCCCACATACAAAATAGAGGAAGATTGGCACAGATGTTAGCTCAGAGCCAATCGTCCTCACCAAAAAAAAACACCAATTACTCTTTACCAAGCACTTGGTATATTGGGCATTGCTTCTATGTTGTATAATTTAATCCTGACAAAAACTCTATTAAAGAACTACAATGTCCATTTCATAGATGAGGCTCAGAGCCTACTCAATTCACACAGCTGGTAAGTAGAAGAACCTAGATATGTCCCACTTCAACCCCTGTGCCCCGGATCACCAAGTCCACTACCTTAAGGTGAAATTCTCTGTAGTTTAGCCTCACATTTAGGATATTGGGCTCTGGAGACTAATAGGCCTGATTACGATCCCAATTTTATAATTAACCAGCTTTCTGGTCTCGGCCATATTCAGTCGTTGGCTCATAATAAATGACAGTTTGCTTATCTGTAAAATAGGGGTGTTAATATTATCGACTGCTACTAGAGTTGTGAGGGGCAATTGCTTAAAATGTATTAGAAAAAGAAAGGTGCCTTCATTGGAGGTACCTTTGCCAGCCTTCAGCAAATGTGAATTCAGTGCATGTGGAAATGATATCAGGTTGTTGTTTTTAGTCTTTTCATAAAACCTCTTAAAAGACTTTACAAAGTTTTTTTCCCTTAGGTGCACTTCCCCCATCTTTCTCTGATGAGAGATTGCCATTTTCTCTTGAGAATATGAGCTATTCATCCAAAAAAACAAATATTGTCTCAGTACAGCTTTTCAAAACATTAAGAAAGTGTACTAAATTACCCTTCCTCTTACCATATGCCAGAAGATTTTCTCTTACCCTCCCAACTAAAAGTAATGTATCTTAAGTCCTAACAGATTCACAGGCTTAACTCCTATGACTAATATTGGGCAGGCTCGCCCAGGATTTATTAGGGATCAATGTGACCAATGAGTTTGGCAGCTGGTAGTTGTCCTCCCTTCTTCTAATGCTGTAAAAATAACATTGTTGCCATTATTACATCACTTCAGCGTCTCCAAATATGTTCATCAGTCTGACCACTGCTGAACGTTTTTGTAAAAAAATCTTTCTGCTTCTCAAAAAGTTAGCCGACATCTAAGTGCTGGCAAGTTACCAACACACAAATCTCTGTCTCCTTCCTCACCCGCCTGCGGCCAGCTGATGGAACAAGGAATAGTCAAAATATTTGGGGAGATTGGTCTTGCCCACAGGAACATCAAGTTTCTCCTACTGATTAATTCTTACTGTTCCAAATTAGCAATGCAATATTGTCCCAAGCGCTAAAGCTGCCAGTAATGGTCTTACTTTTGTCTTAAAGACACCATGTCTGAAGCTAAATGGCAGCGCTAATCCTGATTTATTCCTCTAAATGCCAAATCTTGAAGGAAAGGTCAAAGCGGTCACTGGGTTCCCCTTATGGAGAGCTCTGAAACAAAACAAGAGGCAACATGGCCAGAAGGAGGCTGGGGGATGGCTTAATCTTGCCCTCATTTACTCAGACAGTTCACTTACAGCTCATCTGTCACCCAGGATCACGGTGAGCCTTCCTGGGTGGCTGCTGCCTTAGTCCCTGAAATATTTTGTTCATTCTTTCCCTTTGGAGCCAAGCGTCTCTTAAAAAAAACTGCACTGCTCATGTTCCTAAGACCTCAAGATTACCTCCCCCTTAAAACCATGCCAACAAGGAGGGGCCTCTCCTGTCTCAATTCCCTCCTTCCACAAAAGTTTTCTCTCTCGTTAATCTTTTACATTCAAAACATTTTTGGCATACTAGACCTGCATTTAATTAGTCCAGACACTTGGAAGACTAAGTGTCCTGGCCTTACAAGGAAAGGAAGGAAGTAAGAAATGTTTAGGCCCAAAGATCTGGCAGTCTGAAACCTAGCAGCTTATCCCCATCATCTCTCAGCTATGGAGGTTAGAGGGTGGAAGCAAGACTAAGTTTATAAACTATTTGGAAGCAACCCCTATTAGGATTAGTGCTCCACCTTATGTGAACTGGAGAGTTATCAGACTCTGACACCATGAACCGAAGCTGATCCAGCTTTCAGTGTTTGAGCAGAGAAAGAGGTACCTTTAAATCCTAGCACTACACATAATCCAGTTTACTCTTGCTATCTTGTCTCCATCAGCCTGCCGACCTCGATGCCCACCAGTAGCTTTAGTGTTGGATGTTCTCTTTTGTGATTTCATGCTTCCCTTATACAGCCAACCTACTCACTACCTCACAGATATCACCAGGGTAAGAAATGGACACTGTGCGTTCTCCCAGGAGTGCAAAGGGAGCTTTGATATCAATTGTTTCAGTATAGCTCCATTATTCTCACAAATATCCAAAGAGGCATGAGCATATGCAATTGTTTCCCTCTGAAATTAGAGTTGCACCACTGTGATTGTCACATTTCAAATTTACGATATACAAGAATATCTTAATGATACAATAACATATAAAATGGTCTTGCCCTCTTTCCACCTTGCTATTTAAATTAGATCATCTCCACTTCTCTCCTACATTTTAACATGAGGAAGACAAAAAGCCACAGATACCACTTTGTTTTCCAAGTGATAAAAAACAAACGTTCCAAAGACAATACTTCCAACATTAAAGACCACATATGTATTAAAGTTTCTTTTAAGTCTATCTTTTAGCAATCTGCTTAGGTTACATTATTCTCTACCTTCTAAGACTTACAGCTATTAACAAGGACTGTCTATAATTTAGTCGTTCTCCTGCAGTTATTAACCTAGAAACACTTGCAGCATTAAACCAGATTCAGAGACAATTTCTGTGACTCCTCCCCTTAAACTTGCTTGCTTTTGAATCATCATTTGCAAATATGTTATTGCATTTAACATTTACTCTTTTCTTTCTTTCTGGGGGAAGGGAGTTTCCATTTTCCTTAGCCATCTTTTCTGTGGCTAATACGTGGCAATTGGTGCACAAGATTTTTCACTTGACCCTTCCTGTGCAAGGTCTATTGTGTGTATATATATTTTCAATTCCCTCTCTTCTTCAATTCCTTTCTCTTACTGCTTTTTCAAATTCTGCCTATCTTTCAAAGCATTGCATGAGAAGTACACTGTAAATATATAGAAACATTTTACATTAAATTCATCTAAGCAGCTTGGCTATCATTTTCTTTTCTTTCTTTCTTTTTTTTTTTTTTGGTGAGGAAGATTAGCCCTGAGCTAACATCCATGCCAATCCTCCTCTTTTTGCTGAGGAAGACTGGCCCTGGGCTAACATCTATGCCTATCTTCCTCCACTTTATATGGGATGCAGCCACAGCGTGGCCTGACAAGCGGTACCTTGGTGCGCGCCCAGGATCCGAACCCAGAGTCGCCAGCAGCGGAGCACGCACACTTAATCGCTAAACCACAGGGCTGGCCCATTGACTATCATTTTCATACGTCCACGTGGCCCCATCCCCATCCCTTGACCAAACCCCATGGACCTTCCTTGTCTTACTAACAGACAAGGGGTGCTTTATTCATATAATATATCCTGTTGTTCCTTGACATGACTTCTGGGTGACCCGGATACCACAGGAAACCTTGATCCTGCCTAGGAAGGATCAGAATGTAAACCCTGCTCTGGGTGTGTGTGTGGGGGTGTGCATGCACATGTACACATGAGCACACACGTGCATGCATGGCTGATATGTGAGAGAATGAAAATCCAGACCAGTGAGGCAACACCTGGAAAGAATAGAGCTGGAGCCGCGGGCTGTGGGAATCTCGAGGCAGAAGGAAAGAAAGAGAATAAGCAGGACTTACTAACTGGTCTCTTTGCCTTTGGTTTTTGCCCTCCTTCAGTTCTCCTCCACACTGTAGCTGCCAGAAAATAGAAATCTGATCATGATAATCCCTTACTTAAAAGTCTTTAATGGCTCTCTGCTAACCCGCAAGATAAAATCCAGACTCCTTAGCATGATGTATAAAGCCCTTCACTATCTGGTTCCGGCCTCCGTGGCCAGCTTTATCTCCCTCCACTCCCCATGAAGCTAGAGCCATACAGCTTTTCTGTGTTCCTGGAACGTGCTACGGGCCCAGGGTCTTTCCTTTATTCAGGACTGCTATGATGAGAATTCTGTGACCCCCAAGAAGCATCAGGAACTTTGTACCTCTTAGAGTTTTGTTTCTTTAACCAAGGGCTTAAATATGAGCTAAGCACCTTGCTTATTGAAAAAGATTACTTGATAGAATTATCTTGATGTAGGGTGATGTTTAAAAATATATGCATTCAATTTTACTTACTGAGACTGCTTGGTCCTATTAAATGTTCCCTAAAAGTCTAAAATGCACTTGGATTTAGTAGGGTATTATTTATTATTAGTTCGTTGTGCTCTGCTTGGCTCCCATTAAAGTAAATCACCTAACATTTTACCTCTTTGAAACTTTGTGTGTGTGTGTGCATGTGTTTTAATACATGCTTGGAAAATTCCTGTCAGCAACTCATCTAGACTGTCATGAAAATTAGAAAATGTGGTGAACAATTGCACTTACTTTTGAAGTAGTTTGGTGAATTGCGACTGTCTAGAAGACTGAGGTCTGGACTTAGCACAGAGGGAGCTGGTTCCTGCCTTGCCAACAAGCAGCTGTATGACCAGGCCCCAGGTTTCAGTTCTGCCCACCTTGAACTCAAACTCCGGCGGTGTGGTACTGAGCAAGTCCCCAAACTTCTCGAAGGGGAAGTGGCTACCCTGTTTCTACTTTATCTTACTACACAGCAGTTCCCAGTCCATTGCTATCTCTCCTTCTTACCAATTTTGTCACTGCTAAGATTGTCTCTGGGCAATTCTAATCACCACATTCAATGAAAAATATCAGTGCTTATCCTCCTGGATTTCTTTATACCACTTAAGATGATTGATCATTCTCCTCAAAACTCTGCCTTCCCTCAGCTTCTTATTCTCGTTCTACCCTTGACAGTACCTTGTCTTTCATCACCATGGGATGCTTCCTTCTTCCTACCCTTAGTGTGTTGGTTTTCCCCATGGTTGAGTTCCAAGCCCACTGCTCATCTCATTTTCACAGTTTGTGAGCCATCGACTCTTGTGGTCTCATCTTTCATCCAAACTTTTATGACTCCCAAATCTTCATCTCAAGCTTGGACCTGGCTTTAGAGCTTCATCCAAACTCCTGCTGGCTGACTCCGCCTGGATTTCCCACTGACCACTCCACCTTAAAAAGTCCAAAATAAACCTCTTCATCTTCCTCTTCAAATAGTTTTTCCTAATGATCTCTGTCTAAATTGATAGTACCAGTTACCCAAAGTAGAAATCTGGAAGTTATTCATCACCTCTTCTTTCTAGTGTCCCATATTTAATCACTTTTTAGATTCCTTCCAGTTTTGCCTCTAACATATTTCAAATCTGTCTTTTCTCTTCATTCCTATTATATTGCCCAGATGTTGATGGGTATCCTCATAGACTCCTAACTAATTTGATTACGTCATAACTAGTATTCCTGCCTTCCCTCTTGTCCATCTCAAATTCAGGCACCACAATCCCCAGAGTTCAAATCTATTTAAAATTTTTCAATTGCTCTTTCTCTTCTATAGGATAAAATTCAAGAGCTTTAACATCTCCCGTGGGGCCTTCGTTGATCTGGGCTATGACTAGTCCTTCAGGTTCTTATCATCTACACACTTTCTTTCATATCACACTCAAGAAAACCAAAATCCATCTGGCCCAGATGATAATGTGTCTCACCTCTGTACTTTTGCTAACCCTTTCCTTTTCAATCCTCTTTGTCTAACCGTGATAGAAAGTAATGTTCACCAAGTGTTCAATGTCGTCCTTTGCCCTTGTGCTTGAGTTGGGATATGTGACTAGTTCTGATCAAGAATCTGGAGTGGAGATGAGGTATATCATTCATAAGTCAAGGCAGATAAGTGTCAGCGTACCTTCTCCACCTCTTACTCCCAGCCACATAAGAGAACTCAGAGGTGTAGTGTTGCAAGTTGCAAATTGGAAGCCATGATCCCTGAGTCACTGTTGGAGGAGAGGCACCATGAAGAGATGTCTAATCTACCTTGGCCTGTGGTGTAATTAAGAAATAAGCCTTTGCTGCAGTAAGCCATGATTTTTGTGTTTAGTTGGTATTGCTGTATTACCTATCCCGTGGAGACTGTCAGATTTTGCCTTCAAGTTTACATTCAGGAATCACTAATTCAGAAAACCTTGCCTATCCTTACTCAGTCTAGGTTACCTGCATCTTCCCTGTGATTCCCAAATTGTGATTTTAGTTCTGTTATGGTACTTGCTTGGCCAGTAAAAAGCATCTGATTATATGTCTATTCCTTCTTCCTTAATTGATTGTGCTCTCTTTCAGGGCAAAATCTATGTCTGCTCTATCACCTAGGTTTGTTGTACAGACGAACGAGTTAATGTATGAATAATATCTTGAGCTGTACCTTTACAGAGTAGGTGGTCAATGAATGACAAATAAATAAAATCACCACTATAATTGTCGTTATTAGTATTATTATCATTATTTCCTCAGCACCTATCATGATGTCTGGCACATAGCAAATGCTCAATACAAGCAAGAATGAGGCAGCTTTATGATGTAATTCTTGCCTGTATCAAATTGGACCAATGCATTCTCTACTTCACAGAGTTGTTGTTAAGGAAGAGGGTTAATTGTTCAACGTTAAACACAATACCATGTGAGTCATTTTTATTCCAATTTATGCAAATAGAAGTGGCATTTCACTTATTCCTCCTTATTTAACTCTTTCATTAATCAAGACTTGTTCTTAGTCTTTAGCCATAACTGTCTCTAGTATATTAAGTTTTGGGGGTTTGATGCAAAAGAAATGTAATACTGAAATAAAGATCTCTGGTGCTCAACTATGAACATTTCTCCAACTTTTAATTTTTTAATAGAATTTATATAATTTTTAAATAAATTCTTAGGGGCATATATAATATATATTATATATATATTACAACTACTTGTAAACTACATATACAAATGCCTCATAAAGGTCGTATTCAGCTACAGAAATCTGCAAAACCTGGTATTAAGATAGAAGATGGTAGTATGTTGTACTAGTTTTCTGCTGCTGCTGTAAAATTTACCACAAACTTAGTGATTTAAAACAACACAAATTATTCTCTTATACTTCTGGAGGTCAGAAGTCTGACATGGGTGTCAACAGGGCTAAAATCAAGGTCTGACAGGACTGTGTTCCTTTCTGGAGGCTCTAGGGAAGAATCTTTTTCCTTGCCTTTTTCAGCTTCTAAAGCACACTCACATTCCTTGGTTCACGGCCCCTTCCTCACACCACTCCATCCTGTTGACTCTGGTGTCGCATCTTCTGCTACCAGCTGATTCTCCTGCCTCTGTCTTATAAAGATCCATGTGATTACATTGGGTCCACTCGGGTAATCCAGGCTAATCTCCCCATTGCAAAATCCTTCATTTAATCACATTTGCAACGTCTCTTTTAACACATACAGCAACATATTCACAGGTTCCAAGGATTAGGACACCAACATCCCTACCACACATTTTAGCCTACCATACTCTTGTAAATTTTTTGAGTATTAATTACAAATGTAAAATGTAAAGGCGAACAATTATTTGTACATGTAAGTATTAAGTGTAAGTGTGAAATATAAAGCATAGCCTTATTCACGATAGCCAAGACTTGGAAGCAACCTAAGTGCCCATCAAGGGACGAATGGATAAAGAAGCTGTGGTATATATACACAATGGAATACTACTCAGCCATAAGAAACGACAAAATCCAGCCATTTGTGACAACATGGATGGACATTGAGGGTATAATGCAAAGTGAAATAAGTCAGAGGGAGAAGGCCAAATACCGTATGATTTCCTTCATTAAGTAGTAGATAATAACAACAATAAACAAACACATAGGGACAGAAAAAAAAAAAAAGAAATATAAAGCAGAACAAAGGATCAAAATAGAAGCAAATACAATTTTAAAGTTTTCACTAAACAGTTGCTTTATATATTTCAAGTGGCCTTAAACAAGTCATTGTTTTAAAGTGACATACCCAAGCACTCCGTATGTACATGTGCACAATATTGGAGCTTTCTTTTTCATTTTCCTTATGTAAAATTAAGATTATACTTTCTTGATAATGACATGTTCTATTACCTATCTCCACTAGACTGTGTGTTCTATGACAAGGGCCCTGAGCCTGTACACTCCCTCCTGTATTCTCCGTGTCTAGCCTACACTTGACCAGAGTAGAGGCCCAAGAGGTTGTTTTGCGGCTGACACCGATGTTAAATCTTTCTAACAACTATCATGTTCTTTATCACTAGCAGAATTCCAATTTTGTTCACTTTCCCTTTTGTGAAGTACTCAAAGAAAGAGTGCCTTTCTATCCCCTGGGGAGGAATTTTAATTAATCTAAGACAATTACAGTAATATCCCCCCTCTCACTAGCAATTCACTTAAGAATGGGCATGTGGTACTTCTAAGCATGAGAAGTCCACCACGGACTTTCTAGTGCAAGTCTTCCTGCCTGACAAAGAGATGTGCAAGGAGAAACTGCCATTTTTCTGAGTCTTGATGAGATTGTGTGAGGACATGGTGCGTGGCAGTGTGGCAGCACTTTAAAACCATGCAGTCTTGGAGCAAGAGGTCATCAGGAAGAAAGGACACCTGCTGAGGACGGCATACCAGGAAAATAGAAAAAAACAGGCTCTTGATGTAATTATAGTTACTGAATTAACCAACCAAGAACTTCCCTACCACTAGACTTCTTATTAAAGAAAACAATGAACTATCTTTTAAGCCACTTTTATGTGTGAATTATATTTTCTGCAGATAAAAGCATCTTAACTGATACATTTGTTAAATGAAGGAATGGATGGATGGATGGATGGGTGGATGCGTGGGTGGATGAGGTGTTGTTTCTTATCATACCACACAATTCTATACTTCACTTTCCTTGTTTGTAAATGAGGAAGTTGAGAGTGTTCTATCTTATAACCCTGCCATTTTTCATCGTTTCTAAAGTTTATCAGTCAATCTGCCCTTAGTCAACAGATACAGAATAGTAGCCCTCCAGCCATCCAACTAGAATCCAAAGCTGAATTTCAAGAACTAATATTTGGGCCGGCCCCGTGGCTTAGCGGTTAATTGCGCGCGCTCCGCTGCTGGCGGCCCGGGTTCGGATCCCGGGTGCGTACCGACACACTGCTTCTCCGGCCATGCTGAGGCCGCATCCCACATACAGCAACTAGAAGGATGTGCAGCTATGACATACAACTATCTACTGGGGCTTTGGGGGGAAAGATAAATAAATAAAAAACAAACAAGAACTAATATTTGGGAAGCTTTTATAAGCAATGTGCTTTCCACCCACTCCAAATTCCATCCTTGGATCAAGTTAGAAAACCAGAAAATTATATATGACATCTCATCAGGTTAGCCACCAAAAAACTTGCCTTCGTTAAGATTCCTTTTAATATTACATCCTTTTCTTTAAATAAAGGTAAATTTTTGGTAATGCAATAGCAAACTGCACACATTGTTGACAACATTGAATTATATAGTGACTATCGAATGTTAGATTCCCACCTGAGATATTTCTTTCAATATACAGTGCTAGGAAAAGTATATTTCCCCTAAGAACACGTTCCTTATTGTAAACAAAAAGAAAAAAGCCTTAGTGACAAATTTGAGGCAGAAACACAGCAATTATTTTGGCTTTTATGGTTGGCAGACATGTGTCCTCTTTTCCAGTTCTGCTTTTATTTTATAATTTTATCATTTTTTATTGAAAAATACCTTAAATAAACAGTTGGTGGAAAAGGCAATGTGTAGTACACACTTAAATGAAAATGTTAATACTTAAAATAATATTCTAGGGTTCTATTAGTGTTATTTTATACGGCTGCCTGGCTAAAGCAAACATTGAGACAAAATGTATATAGTTTGTAAGAGCTGGGGCAGAAAGCTGCCTTTTTAATCCCCCAGAAAACTTTTATTTAGTTCGGATTTTCAAAAATGACACTTTTGAGTGCAAAAGTAATTGTTATTCAACAGATTTTAAATAACAAAAATAGAATATCAAAACACTTAAAAGAAAAATCACACATGCTCTATCAGGCAACAAATTTTATCATTTTGTGTCTGTCTTCCTAATGTTGTTTATACATATACAACATGTATATATGTTTGTTAGTAAAGAAAGTCATAAGGACTTTGCACAAATTATGTTTTCACATTTTGCATCACTTAATTTTTTTTATATTTTAAATATACCTGAATAATGTGGTTTTAATGACTAAATAACTTTTTATTTTGTAATTTTCAACCAGTTTCTTATTATTGTACTGAATAAAAAGTAGATAAGTTTAGCAGATTAAATTTTAAAAAGACACCATGTATTGCCAACCCTTAAGAAGCAGAAGAGGTAATAATTTACAGAAGTGAAGAGACATAAGTCTTAACTGGGTCATCTAGAAATAAAACTGAAGGAACTAATACCTATTATGGAACTGGCATTGCAACAAGTAACTTCTTTGTAAGAACTGATTAAATCTTACTATAAAATATTCTCTTTTCAATGAGAAAGACTATAGAGCTGTAAATAAGTATCTTTCCAACATTATAAGACCGCCATAGGCATTTTATCTCATTAAAATGAATGAAGTCTCTACTTAAAATCCATTACCATACTTCCTAATCATACTTAAGTAAAGATGAGATGAGGATCAAATAAGCCTTTTTCAAAGTGCTCTTCAGTTTAAGGAATCTCCTACTGGGAAGTAATCTTCAAACCAGGCATATTTGATAAATCTGGAAGGTACATTCACCATTAGAGTCAGGTACAGAGGCGTTCTTTCCTAAACTATAGTTATAGCTAGTGCTCAGTGGGTAGAATAAATATTTGGTTTTATGCCCCATTACCCTTACATAGTGATGTCTCCACATCCTTTACTGCCTCTGATAACCTTTCCAGAAGAATTTTCAAATATGTGCTTTGGGTGAGACAGGAACTCTGAAAGTAATCTCCAGAAATCCTAGCCTTTGCTAAATGTGTATGTGCATGTGTCTGTGTGGTTTGTGTGTTTTACCAGAAGCAGCAACAGATGAAATGCAGGATGAATTTTATTAGAACCCCACCTTCTCAAAGTCCGACGGTTTATTTCCCTTGGGAAAAAAGAGGGGAAGAAAGAATGCTTGACTGGGAACATATCACAAATCATGACCCTACTCTGTCACGTGTAAACCCTTGCTTTAAGCATTCCTCACGTTGCCAGATTAAAGAAAAACAAAATCAGATGTAAAACTCTTTATTCCCAGAATTCAAGTATAAGTAGAGCAAATTTTATGTTCAAATCAAGTAGTCTCTCATTTTAGATCTGGAATACTAATAGTCATCTCATCTCCAAGTTAGTTAGGTAACACCTAAGAACTCAGGGCTCTCATACAATTGCACTGTTTTTCTTCATGTTTTTTAGATAAGGAGGTGGCAGATATTGCAATACAAAGTTCACAGATGGAGAGGCAGGAAGAGAGTGTATAACTTGAGAGATCTAACGTCATTGTAATTTAGACCTAGGATCTAGAGTTATAACTATTCACATTTTGTTCAGAACTGTTTCTTAGATTAAATTTTAGGAAACTTTTTCTGCCTCACAAAGCATATTCTTTTAGTTGTTCCAAACAAATGCTGAAGTTTGGATGGGCCCAAAAAATGACACCCCTCTGTCCGTCCAACTTCTGAATCCAGACTCACTGTCTGGTTGGACAGACTGGGAACTTCAAACTCAGTGAGAAGCTTTTCATACTCATGCAGACCCAAGCACTTGTTATCTTCAGACAGGCACATCCTAAAGAGAAGGAAGAAAGGAAAGACGGAGATGGGCATGCCTACCTAGTTGTTCCAGATTCACCAGCCAGAGAAGTTCCTTCATCCTTCAGAAGGAGTAATGAGGGTGCGGAGAGAGGCGTGAAAAATATTTAATGATGCTTCACCAAAGAGAGACACAAAGCCCAGGGCAAAGGAAGTAACCCTCAGCCCCCCGGGACAATTATTTTACATAAAAAATTTTGAAGACTATTGTATTCAATAAATAAAATAGGGGGGCCTGCTGTAGTGGTTAGGTTTGTGCACTCTGCTTTGGTGGCCCAGGGTTCACAGGTTTGGATCCGGGGTGTGGACCTATACCACTCATCAAGCCATGCTGTGGCAGCGTCCCACATACACAAAATAGAGGAAGGTTGGCACAGATGTTAGCTCAGGGCCAATCTTCCTCAAGCAAAAAGAGGAAGATTGGCAACAGATGTAAGCTCAGGGCCAATATTCCTCACCAAAAAAAAGAAATAAAAGAAATAAAAAAAATAAAAACAAAATAAAATAGGAAGTTAGAGGCTAAAATGCAAACAGTAACTGATGTAAATGAATTCTATATTCTATCAATAATCAATGAACTATGTCAAAGAAGTGACCAGAACTTTTTCTGTGGTCATTTTAATAAGCAAAATGAGAAAAATTAGTTCCTTCATATTATTGTTAGTAGTTATGTCTAACAAAGAATAATGACTCCAAGAGGAATGATATAAAGTAAAATCTCCCTTTTTATGGTGAGAATTACAAAACTTATCAGGAAACACAGGTCCAACTTTGATGCTCAGTCATAACAACTCTATCGGCCTGTGTGGTTAGTACATTTCCTCTTCCTCACTACTTACATTTTAAAATCTTATCCATATAAATAAACAGTTTCTACATGTCTATAACAGCAGTAAAGTGAAAGGGCTAAAAAGATTTTTACCAACTTCAGAGAGGGTATTTGTTATGATCTGATGTGAGAATTATGCCATGTGTAAGGAAACTTACTCCAGGGGGTGGGATACTGGGGGCAATTTGAAAGGCCAAGACAGTCACTCTCAGATTATCATGAGGCTGCCTCACCAAGTCCTAAGGATGGTTTCAATGGACAGACACTGAACCATGGCCACTAATGTGAAATGGAGCAGCTTCTCAAACAGGCAATTTTAGAGAGTGCTCCAGGGAGAGAAGAATAAGAATTCATTTATTTAATTTGGTTAGATTTGTTTTCTTTTTTTAGGTAATCTGAAATAATTTTTATAAAGGGGGTCACAAATGAGCAAATTAATTAACCAACCATTTTTAATTAGCCCAAAGAGATCCAGCTTTAGTGATGAAGTAGATGCGGCACATTTTTAGCATAAGCTTCACACTATTCAAGCACATGAAGCTGGTTGCTCCCTCTTCAATACTAAGAACGGAGACTTTGAGTCCTTATATTGTTCTTCCTTAGGCCAGCAACTGCCTGTCTATCTTACCTGGAGCACTGGGCAAAGAACGGACGTCTTCCTGCGACATTGTATTCATTTATTCATTCATTCATTCACTTTACTCTGGGAGTAAGACATACTTGGATTCAATTTCTGACTTTGTTACTTAATAACTGTGTGACCTTGGGCAGATTTCTTGCCTTCTCTGGGTGCAATGATTGTCCAGCTCACGGGGCTGCTGTGAGGATTCCATGAGAAATTTCACGTAAAGCATGAAAGATTTACATAGAACACAGTGAGCATCGACTTAGATATATTATTATGTTCATAAAGATTAACCACTCTACTAAGCCTTGTGGATTCAAAGATTATTAAGAAGTTGTCCCTTTTGCAAGAAAAGCAGACAGGCAAGTGGCTAATCATAACATTATGTGAAGAAGTTTAAGGTAGTGGCGAGATCATTAGCCCTGAGATCGTCAGCCTGTCTGATTCACAAAATTCCTAGAATTTTGAACAGTGACTGGACATCGTTATGCAGAAAATACTCAATAAGCACATTTTTAAAACAAATGCATGAATGAATTAATGCCTGAATTATCAGACAAAAGAATTATAGAGAAATGTACAAACTACTATGGATGCACCAATAAAAGATCAACTCATTCTTCAAGGTAAGCGGGGTTAAGACATAGATTCTTGTTTGGCAAAGGGGGATAGAAAGGTTAAAGCCTCTTGTTCACTGGTTTAGGGTGTGGGCTGGGGAGGAAAAGATTTCCGATGTAGGCCTTTAAGCCTGCATAGAAAATGTCCAAGTTGTGCAATTGGGGTAGGATATTTGAATTCAAAGATATAACAGGATCAAAATTTCGAGGGTAAGAATGTAAATGGCATTTTTAAAGCTGGATGGAACATGGGCATATGGAGCAAAGATAGGGAAAAAGAAGAAGAGGCCACAGAGGCAGATTTGAAACATACCACAATGCGCTGCTGTGAATTCTAAGGCATTCGGACTTGATCCTGTAAGCAATGGGGAACCATTGACAGTTTCCAAGCAAGGGAGACACATCTTAGGTTCTGACAGAGCTTTTGTGTATAAAAGTTTCTGACTTCCACCATGGAGCTTTGCCCCCCACCAATTCCATATCGTAAATGAAAAGGCTGTCATTTATACTGTCTCTGTAAGTCCTGCCCCAAGCATTTGTACATGAGGCATTTTTCCATTTTATCTTGTAACATTGAATGCCATCAGCTTTGAAGTAAGCATGCATTCTTTCAAGCTGCTTGGTATGCTTAATTCTGTGGTTACCTGATAAAGTACCCAATGTTGTAAAGTTTAGAGCTTATTTCTTAACATTATAGATAAATCAAAAGAAGAGCGATCATAGTTTCGAATTGGAGTTCATCAAGGAAAGATTTCTCCAAGAGTCAAGGTTTAGGTACTGAATATAATGCAGTGAATCCATTTTATACACGTTATTAAATGGAAAAAAAATATGTATCTGAGAAGAAAATCCAATTTAAAGACTTAAGAGATCTGATATCTCCTTAAAATAGTGCTGGCTACAATAGAGCCTCTCATTGAAGAAATATTTATTTGCCTCATGAATCTTGGGCCCTAAGAGGGAAAATGGCAGTTCCTGAAATATAATTTAGGACGGCAGAAAAAGTGAATTGATGCAAAAAGTTGAAAGTTGAGACGTTTTACATTGAAATCTTAGGAAAAAGAATACAAAGAACAAAGTCCGATGTCCAGGATTTTAGCCTAATTGCTCATGTTGGAAAACAGGAGTAGAAAATTATCCTTCAGAATTTTAGAAGTAAAACTTGATCTTGTGTTTAATACGCAAAGCCCCCTTGGCCCTAGCACATCTTTCCTATATCCCCATTTACAGGACAAGAGAGTTCAAGCTGTTTATGGCAGGAATGTCTACCTTTGGGCTTTTTAAACCAGGTTCAAACCAATCCCAATCTCTTTCTTAAGTCTTAAAATAAGATCAAACAGTGCAAAATTCCCTCACTAGGATTTAAGCCCAGTTGCCTCTGTCCAGATGACTCCTATCATCCATCCAGGCAGAACACCTCACCCTGCTCTTTCCTCTGCTTTTCTGCATGTTCTTTGATTGTAAGTAATTATCTCCAGCTGTCCCTGCACCCCGGCCTCCATTAACTCCTCAGTGTCTGGCCTTGGAGACTGCCACGCTGCGGGGGAACTTAGACTCCCGCGTATCACCGCATGAATGCTTGAGCACTGGACACAAAAATAAATATATTTTGGCATCTAGATGGTTCTTTGTCCTGAGAATCTTCCCCAAGGTCCTGAAGTACTTTGTTGGCGAAAAGTAAAGAGCAAGAAGGAAAATTCCCAAGAAAGTCTTCCCAAAGTCCAGTCCAATCTCTTTCCCAGATTATGATGTGCCTAAATCCATCTACCTTTACGTTAATAGAAAAAAAAAATTACCTAAAGGAATCTTCTTTTATTCTTTTTAAAATGGTCATCTACAGTCTATGAAATATTACTTGAGGTTGAAGTAATGTCTCTTGTCTTCGTATTGATCTTTGCATTCTGAAGCAAAAAGAGATATAAAATTTTCATAGGGACAAATGGGTAGATCTGTATGCATGCATATTTATAAGGGAGCGAAGTGAAAAATCTAATGTTTCCAAATTTTTACTCTTGAAATTATCTATTCTAGTCAACAAATGCCTTATTGTTCAACTTTCAATTTAAGAAATTTCAGGGAATTTGCAAAGATAGGCATTAGTTATGGTGATAATAAATCTCGCAAAGCAAAATTATCAAGCAGATCTCTAATTGCATCACCGTATTTGAAGAAAGTTCTTGACTACAAATCTCTAGCAATTGAGAGGCAGAGAGCTTGGAAAGTAACCTTGAATTGAGTTGTGTGGTGGATGTCCTGTCCCGGGAAGTTGGCAGTGCCTTTGCTCCTTCTAGAGACAGCCTTACGGCAGGAGGAAAAAAACAGACATTCTTGAGATTAATAATAAATTCAGATTACTTAATATGTAATAGAGTTATCTATTATGACTGACTATTCAAAAGTTTGCATTTTACCCTTTTCAATTCAAACACACGCATAAGAAATTGGGTTCAAGAATAAAAGTTTTCCTTTGGCATCAGGTGGTAAAAGATTGCCCATCTGAATCTCACAACTATGTAAAATTTTATTCCTTTAGATTTGCACAAGTAATTACAAAAATGTGCTTCCAATGAGGGCTAACACTTGCAGAAAAAAGGGCATCCTGTGGAAGAAGGTTCTCAGGGGTTGGACTCAGACCTGTCCACTGGCACCAAGTGGCAGGATTAAACAGAAATTATCACAGAGTCAGGCTTGATCTCAGTCAGAATCAGAAGACCTAATTCATAGCACTCTCTTTCCCTGCCAGTGGGAGAGATGATCGGTAACATTTTCTGAAATGCAAGCTGGCAATCTATTACAAAAATCCTTAAAAATCATCCAGCTATTCCACTCTAGGAATCTGTCCGGTGAAAACATTCAGTTATGAACACAATGATGGGTATACAAAGGTATTCTTTGAGTGTGACAACACTCAAAGTGTTACAGCAACAATAGCATAAGTATCCAACAATATAGGATTGACTGAATAAATAATGGCTCACTTTTTAAGTTGTAATACTACGTTGCCAACAAATAGCATCATGTAGAAGCATATTTAATGGCAAAGAAATATTAACACTATATGTTTTACTGAAAAGTTGACTTATAAAGAAGTGTGCGGCCTGATTCCAATGTAAGAAAATATGTCTGTAGCAGGGTTACCACTCTAATGACAAAGAGTACTGGCTCTACTGTCAGCTGGCCCAGGTCTGAGTCACCTCCACCACTGAGGCTGGTGACTTTGGGAAAGCTGGTTAATCGCTCCAGGCCTCAAGGTCCTCATTGGTAAATGGAGATAAGAATAGCACTCACCCTCTACAGCATTTGTCAAGGCCAAGTGGTTCAATCCGTGAGGAATACTTAGAAAAAGCCCTGGTTCATAAATGGACTCAGTAAAGTTTAGCAATTATTATCATTATTAGTAATAGTACTATCTATATTTATACGTAATTTATATATGAGAAATGTAAGGGGAATGGGTAATAATTAATTTTCTTCTTTGTGTGTTTTAAAAATTTTCTACAATGAACCTGTATTTGTTTTGAAATCACCACACACACTCAATCCATGATAAACATTATTTGTAAGGAGGAAAACCTGGATGTGAATCATGGCACATCCCTTTGAAGTCAGTTTTTCTGACTTTCAGCAAGGCATTTAATCTCCTTTAGCCTCAGTCTCCTCATCTGTAAAAGAGGACTAATTATAAACTACTTTATAGGATTGTTGTGAAATCAGATAAGTATCTACATCTTTTGTAATTTCTTAAGCTATAATTCTGTGTCCTTGCTCCAAGCTAAGTCTTTAAATACATTTTTCTGTTAAATCCTCACCAAAAGGGGGGAAAAACACATACAAAATAACTATTATCCTTATTTTCAAACGAGGATTGAAATGTTACAGAAACGTTTCAATAAAAGCAATTTGTCCAAGTATACGCTGAAATTAGAGAAGGCCTGGGCATAAACCCTTATTTTCATTAAGACATGTTTCTGAGTTTGCTCTTTCTTAGGTGCTGGGAAATTTCTATTTGACTCTGCAGTTAATTTTACTGTAAGAGTATATAGTTTCTAGCTACAAAACAATAATTCTTTTGTATGTATATACTTTTCTCAGCAATGTAAGTTACAGAAATAAGTTTCTGCTATAGATCAAAGGGAATCTGTTCGTTCAAAGTTTCCACAGTCTAGGCTGCCCATCATATAGAAATAGCTCTCCATCTGCCCTCAGTGGCCGATATGATTTCACTGCGTAAGTCAGCTTATTATCCCTAGGATGGAGGATGACTGTGTGTATATGGTGGGTGTATTAGTTTCCTGGAATAGGTCTTTTCTCTGGATACAGATTTGCCTCCCCTGTATATAACGCTTCTGCCCAAACTACCATCAATGGGCTTACATAATGCCTTATCCACCATCATGGTATTCTACACAACATTACTTCTGATCAAGGAACTCACTTTACAGCAAAAGAAGTGTGGCAATGGGCTCATGCTCAGGAATTCACTGATCTTATCGTGTATCCCTTTCTCATCATAGGGTTTTCAAGGTAAAAAAAGAAAAGTTTAAAAGAAAGAGAAAAACAAACAAACAAAAAAAAACAGAAAATATAGCAGTGGTTTACCATCTCTGTCTGCTGCACAGTGTGTGGGTCCAAACCACATGTGCTCAGGTCCATGGTGTCAAAATCACCAAATGCCTACAAAATATAGGTGCTCCTAACTACTATAACGGCCAATGAATGCAAAGAGATAGAAAAAAACAAAAGATGTCTCTTCCAGAAGATTCTAGAAATCAAAGGGAAATTTAAACCTACATTAGGAATGCTGAATGACCAACAGGGAAGCATACTGTCTGATCAGGAGAAAATAAAAGTGGAAACAGTATACTGAAGATCTATACAGAAGAGAAAAAAGGATGACAGATTCCTTTGAAGAAGATTTCTATGAGGAAGAACCTGTAATTCTAGAAAGTGAAGGGAAAGCTGCCTTGAAAGTACTGGGAAGAAATAAATCACCAGGGGTAGATGGGATCTCGATAGAATTATTTCAGCCACAGAGATTGAATCTGTCAAAATCCTAACAAGAATGTGCCAACAAATGTGGAAAACAAAACAATGGTCTACAGACCGGAAATGCTCAACGTATATCCCAATCCCCAAGAGAGGAGATGCCAAGGAGTGCAGTAACTATAGGGCCAGTGCTCCCCATTCCCATGGAAGTAAAGTGACGCTCAAGGAGCTGCAAAAAGGCTTTGACCTTATATGGAGCAAGAAATGCCTGATTCCCAAGCTGGATTTTGAAAAGGGAGAGGCACACGAGATCTAATTGTGAGTATTTGTTGGCTACTAGAGTGCGCCAAAGAATTTCAGAAGGTTAGTCTATGTTTTATAGACAACAGTAAAGCCTTTGACTGCGTGGATCACGAAAAGCTATGGGCTCCTCTGAAAGAAAGGAGCGTGCCTCAGCACTTGATTGTCCTGATGTGTAACCCGTATTGTGGACAAGAAGCCACTGTTAGGACAAAATATGGAGAGATAGAATGGTTTCCTGTAGGCAGTGGTGTCAGACAAGGGTGCACTTTATCTCCCTGTCTGTTTACTGTGTACACAGAACGTATACAAAAACTGTGCTAGATCTGGGTGAAGGAGGAGTGAAAATTGGTGGGAGAAACATCAACAATCTAAGATATGCAGATAACACCATCTTCCTGGCAGAAAACAACAATGACTTGAAAGGACATCTCGTGAAAGGAGAAAGTGCCAAAGCAAGACCGCATTTGAACATCAAGAAGACAAAAATCATGACAACAGAATCACACAGCTTTAACACAGACAATGAAGACATGGAAATTGTTAAAGATTTTGTTTACCTTGGCTCAGTCATCAGTTTAAATGGATACTACAGAAAAGAAATCAAGAGAAGGCTGAGACTTGGAAGGGCAGCAATGAAAGAATTACGAAAGATCATCAAGTGAAAGGAAGAGTCATTAGGGACTAAGGCGAAAATTATCTACACCCTCCTTTTCCCAATTACTATGTACAGGTGTGAAAGCTAGACAGTGAAGAAGGCTGACAGGAAAAAAATTGATTCGTTTGAAATATGGGGTTGGAGGAGAGCTCTACGGATACCCTGGGCTGCCAGAAAGACAAAACAAATGGGTCCTAGAGCAAATTAAGCCTGAGCTATTGCTGGAGGCAAAAATGATAAAACTGAGGCTGTCCTACTTTGGGCACATCAAGAGAAGGCAGGACTCTTTGGAAAAGACAGTAATCCTGGGAAAAGTAGAAGGCAGCAGAAAAAGAGGAAGACCAAATACGAGAAGGATTGATGCCATAAAGGAAGCCATAGTCACAAGTCTACAGAATGTGTGTAGAGCTGTTGGGAACAGGACATTGTGGACATCACTCATTCTTAGCATCGCCAGGAGTTGAAGCCAACCCAATTTGACGGCACGTGAGAACAGCAATCACGTATCCCGTCATTTTGAACCAGCTGGCTTGATAAAACAGTGGATTGGTCTTTTGAAGACCCAGCTGTACCAATAGCTAGGTAATAATACCTTGCAAGACTGGGGCAATGTTCTGCAGGAAGCTGTATATGCTCTAGATCAGTGTCCATAACCAGTATTTATGGGCCAGGATCAAGAGGTGGAAATGGGCATGCCACCACTCACTATTAACCCTAGTGATTCACTAGCAAAAGTTCTGCTTCTTGTCTTCATGACCTTTTGCTTGCTGGTTTAGAGACCTTAGTTGGAATGTTTCCACTGGGAGACACAGCAATGATTCCACTGACTGCCACATGTCCACTTTGGGCTCCTCATGATCTACTTTCTTAAAATTAGTATTTGTGTAATATATATATATCTTCTGGTGGTCTAATGGTTAAGATTTAGTGCTCTCACTGCCACAGCCTGGGTTCTTTTCCCGGTCAAGGAACCACACCACCTGTCTGTTGTCACACTGTGGCTGGCTGTGTGTTGCTGTGATGCTGAAAGCTATGCCATCGGTATTTTAAATACCGATGGTCACTCATGGTGGACAGGTTTCAGTGGAGCTTCCAGACTAAGACAGACTAGGAAGAAGAACCTGGCCACCCACTTCAGAAAAAATTGGCCATGATGGGCCGGCCCCGTGGCTTAGCGGTTAAGTGCGCATGCTCCACTACTGGCGGCCCAGGTTCGGATCCCGGGCGCACACCGACGCACAGCTTCTCCGGCCACGCTGAGGCCGCGTTCCACATACAGCAACTAGAAGGATGTGCAACTATGACATACAACCATTTACTGGGGCTTTGGGGAGAAAAAGGGAAAAAAAAAAAAAGGAGGAGGATTGGCAATAGATGTTAGCTCAGAGCCGGTCTTCCTCAGCAAAAAGAGGAGGATTAGCATGGATGTTAGCTCAGGGCTGATCTTCCTCACAAAAAAAAAAACAAAGAAAGAAAAAATTGGCCATGAAAACCCACAGAGCATTGTCTGATATAGTGCAGGAAGGTCAGAGGAGGGCGCAAAAGGACTGGGCAGTGGTCCACTCTACTGTACACAGGGTCACTAGAGTCGGAATCAACTCCATGGCACTAACAACAATATATCTCTTGGATATATGCATATATCTATATCTATCTATCTTTCTAAAATCTCCTATTGTTTCTGTTTTTCTGGCTGATACAATGGGACACCTTGCTCCAAATATTTAATACATATGAGTGTAACAGGGCATCCTAAAATTTGATCCTCTTGTTTTTTATTTTTTGATGTCTCTGAAGCTAGAATTTGTACTCAGGACAGAATCTCCTTTTATTCTCAGAAGGGTTTTTGTAAGCTCCTTCAGTCATACAACGTAGGCCAAGTACCTACACACAGTTCCTGGACAGAGCTGTTAGGATTTTCTCGAAACGTTTCCTAAATGTAGTTTCTTCACACTGAAATATGAATTATTCTATTTTAAATGATGTAAAAGGTTGTTTTCTTTGTGGCCAGGAGTAGCTTTGCAGACAACGTTATAATGTAAACTAAGTTTTGGCTTCTTCTCTGGGCTCAGGACCTAGGAAGAGGACTCCCATCTGAAAGTGAAAAGCAGATCTCTGCAACCTGGGTGCTAAGGTGGGAAACTGTAAAGAACCAACTGTCATGAAAGGGCCAATGTTCTTAAGGAACAGCAATAGATACATTTGTTATATGTAGCACAGATGGTAAATCCAAGTCAGGAAGGCTAATGGAAACACTATGCATCAGGCCAATGAGATGCATCCATTCTTCTGAGACACAGAAGAACACAATGAGGCTAATTAAAGAACCACCCAGCAGAGCTTATAGTATCTGGGGAACAGATACCTTGTGGTGTGAAGCATCTTATGAAGTATAGTCGCCCCTGTGTCCAAATATAGTTTACAGATATCCACTGCACTACATAGAAGCATGATAAATATAATTTTGGGAAAAGGCATCTTTAACATTGGGAATAAAAATCATTGTTCTTGACTTACACTTCACTAAGAAATCTTTGGAGTCCATATTATATTCCACATATTGCTCCCATTATTGAAAAACTATAGCCAGTAGTCCCAACATATTTATGTATCAGTCCCCAATAATAAGGGTAATAAGCTAGGCCATGTGATAACCTTGTATCAGTTACTAGGGGCAGATGGAAGTCATTACTCTAAGTTACTGGGTTTCCTATATCTTGTGAATAAGGTAGATTCTCTCTGGTCTTTATTAGGAGTGGATTTCTTTAATTTACATTGCCTGAGAAATTGTATTAAAGAAGGTTATATTTATGTATCTGGAAAAGGCCTTATAAAACATGAAAATTAACTGCAGGGTTAATGAGAAAACTTCCAGTGGCTCAGAAAGGCCATATGGTATCACAGAGAAAAGTCTTAAAGGGAAATCAAGGTTTATTCCCAAGGCCTACACCTGATTTATTGTGTCTCCTTGGACAAGTCACTTAACTCACCATCATCTCTTTCTCCAGCTGTGATAATATTCCAACCTCATATCTCAGAGGAGTATTGCAAGGATTTTTACTAAACACAGGCTAGAATTTTATTACTGCTTGAGAATAGCTTTTAGCACCTCAGAAGATAGGGTTGAAGAAAAAACATTAAATTGAGATATGATTGTGATGATGGCATTATATATCGCATCTCATCTCCCTTTTTATATTATGGAAGAACTGTCAGTAAAATTAGATCATACTACTCTTTTAGAGACTACTCCTGATTAACTCAACTGCAAGATTTTCTCTGAAAAAAACAAAAAGCAAACCCTTATGTGGGTTTTTGCCAATCTCTGTTCACAGAAGCATTTTACAGAAATACTAGAGGTTTTATTAACTTATATTTAGGATGTGTGATAATAACAACTAAAAAAAATAGTAGTGCTATTTATACTATTCCTACAGTCTCCTGGAATTAAAGTACAGCATATAATTCCTGCAGTAGGTGTTACCTTTGGCATTCAATATAAAAATGTGTTGAAATTCTGAAGTGTTATGGAAGTGTTGATTATTAGTAGCAGTACACCATGAGAGAAAATTTAAAAGGCAGGATTGGAGGTATTTTTCACTTTTTTTCTGCTCGCATTTAGACTTGCATGAAAACATAAGATTTTTACTTTCCCCTCTCATAAGCATTCCCTTTTCTTTACAAGTAAAAACTAGATGGCTGTCCTAGCACTAACATAGGTTTTATAGCTGATGGAGAAGAATGTAATATATTTTCAACGATTATAAAAATCAAACATTAAACATCACGTGCAAAATTCTACATGATGAGTGAACCTTGAAGTTATTAGGCTAGCTGAAAGAAGCCAGACACAAAAGGCCACTTATTGTATGATTCCATTTATATGAAATTTCCAGAATAGGTAAATCCATAGAGACAGAGAGTAGATAGTGGTTGCCAGGGGTTGGGGGCAGGGAGAGAAGGACAGTGATTGTTAATGGGTACAGGGTTTCTTTTTAGGAGAATAAAAATGATCTGGAATTAGTGATGATAGTAGCACACTTTGTGAATATACTAAAAACCACTGAATTATACACTTTAAAAGAGTCAATTTTATGATATAGGAATTATATCTCAATAAAAACATTACAGAAAGAAATGGATAAGAAAAAAATCACTTATTTAATTTGAGATCTGCTAAATCTGCAGTGTCAAAAAAATGTGGTTTTGATCTTTTAAACATAATGATTTATTTTATATTTAATGTTGCATAAATTTTTTTACCATCCTAAATACCTCTGGTGAGGAACTATTGTCTTTTAGAAATAATACTGTTGTTGCACTTGATTTTTTTCTACTGAAAAGTTCACTTGCCATGTCCTATATTGTTTCCTATCCCTTATGGTAATTTAGAATAAGTAGACCTGGACTTCAGGTCTCTTCTCCCTGAAATATGCCTTGTGCTATAGAACTTGACAGAAACAGTCTTGAGCTCATGTGTGTGACTCAGGCTAGGACAGTGCTATATACTCACCACACCCACTGTATGTAACAGCCTGGGGCCGACCAGAAGAAAAAGCCATGCAATAATTTGAACGGAGGAAGTTTATTGTAGACAATTATTAAATTATGATAGAGAAATAACTCTAAAGATGTAAAGAGAACTCTACCTAACAGACATCCTAGGGCTGAGGGAGAGTGTCCAAGGAAGGATAGACTTGAAACTCCAAGCCTGGGTTTCAGAACTCAGCAGAGAAGTGTGTTGAAGTCAACTGAATGGAGAAGATCACAGGCTTGCCCAGATCAGAGCTGGTCCATAGTCATGGGCAAACAGGAAACAACACTCAAGGGTGCAGAAGACCTGAGGCTGATGGACAGGTGTTCAGAAAAAGCTGGGCATTGCTGCCAGTGGGAGGCCTCGAGTGTGTAGTGTCCACAGCAGGAGGGATGCTGAGGGTCACCAGTCCTGTGTTGGATCTGCAAGGTTGTTGAGGGACTGTATGCTCTAGGTATGCAGCTGGGACATAACACTGCTGGATGCCACCACAGTCAGCACCAAGAGACTGTGTAGCAGAAGCAAGAGAAAGCAAAACTCATCATACCAGACCAAGAAGAGAAGCCCCTTTTGCCCTTCAGCAACACCTATTGACAAATCTTCATGTCGAGTTCACTGTGCAGAAGAAATTTTTAAGGAGTCTACTCCAATATTGCAGAGCAGGCTCTAAAGTGTCAATAAGGAGGTGAGAAGCAGTCAACTCAACTGCTGCACTCAGTTTCCTTTTCCTCTTGTGCGTACAACTTGGCCATATTTATCAGCTCCTCTTGCAGTTAAGTGGGGTGACTGAGATAAATTCTGGACAATGGGTTGTAGGTAGAAGTGACACGATCCACCTCCAGATCTTGCCCCTACAAACCAGGTTTGTCCCTAAAACACTCACCCACAAAATTGGAAACAAAAGATTCTAAACCCTCAGGGGATGGCAGATCCACGAAGTGGAAATATCCTGGATCCTTGAATCATCTCTTTGAGGGGAGATCCCATGAGATTCACCTGATGAAGGTCATTGATAATGAAGCTGTTCTGTGAATTAAAAACAAATGTTTATGTTGCTCAGCCATTGAAATTTTGCAGTTGTTTGTAACAATAGTCTTTTTTTGACTAATTTGGAAATGGTATCTTGAAGTTGGGTGCTACTGTAACAGTAACCTAAAATATGTGGCATTGGCTTAGTGATCAGACAGTAGGCAATGAGGAAGGAGATATCAGCAGCTGAGAAGCTGGCACTCCACGTTATGCAATGGTAAAATATTTGGTGAACGGTGCCTGCAATAATTTGGAAGGCAGATCTCCCTAATGAGCTTGTTTCTAGCAGAAGTGGTTGAGAAGAAACAGTGTTCAAATGTGTTGGCTTATTGATGGCCTTTAGCAAAGTATCACAAAAGAGTTGAGCTCAGAAAGAAATTGGTAGGTTTGCAAGCAACAATGAAAAGGAAGAGAAAGAGCTCAGAAATTTGGGGCTTTATAGTATTGGAAAACCTGACTGTTTCTAGACCTCAAACAACAATGCGTACGACAGTGGTCTTGAGAGACAAAGGCCTGTTAATAGTCATCCTTGTGGCAAATAACAGATCAATTAATTTCTACATGTCTTTTCTTTCTGATCGCCTCAAGGTAGCCAACATTAAATTGAGAGAGAGAGAAAAAAGGAGGAGGGAGAGAGGGAGAAACAGGCACAGGGACTAGAAAACAGAGATATAAAGCATGCTTGAAAATTATATCTAGGAAAGAACTTTGGGTATGACTGGACACAATGAACTGACTAGAAGCAAATAGATCAGAAAACTATCAAGGAAACAGGCTGACAAATCTTCTCATCCCCCAAGGAGAACGTATATCCTGACATCCTCTTCAGATGTGACCACAGGAAATAATGGCCTCAAAGCTGAGGCTCCTCGAGAGTCAGAGGACACAAAGAACAATGGACAAAGAAGTTTCTCCCACAGAAAAGAATGAAAGTCTATTGAAGGAACATCCCTTCCACCAGAGTAGAAGCTCTTCATACAGTCTATCCAACAGGATTTCAGAATTGCTATGGACCAGTAATGGTTACATTTCCCATTCTTCCTTTATTTAAATGAGTTACTATGGCTATCCTATCCATGCCTCTCCTTTGCATGTTGGGTATTGTGGTGGGGGTATAGATAATTTATCTTTTTAGTTCATGTGTCACTAGATCAGAGGGGTCCACATCGGAACCTGATAGAGAGGACTGCTCATCCCTCAGAAACCCTGGACTTGAAGCTGAAGGAAGAAACTGGATGTGACTTCGAGTTATCTCCACCAGGAGGGGATGTTTTCTATGTGTGAGAGAAAAAATGAAGTGGGTAATTTGGTAATCAGAAGGTCCGACTTTAGCCAACTTTAGAACCTAACTCTGTTTCCTTTTCTTCTGTTGCATAAAACTAAACCGGTGATATGCTACCTTTCTAAATTGTGGCCAATAGAATGTGGGTAGAAGTGGTACCACTTCTAGGCCTCTCTTTTGTCCTTAGTGGCTGAAAGCATAGGACTCTCTGGCCCTCGGGGACAGTGGAGCCATAAGGTGAAAGGAGTCTTTGAGTCATCATTTGGAAAATAATTGCCCAGAAGAACCACCGGAACAAGAGTTCTCATGTGGAACTGTTGCATGAGTGAGAAACACACACTTATTTTAATGTAACCCATTGAAACTCTGTGGTTGTTACAGCAGTTAACCATCCCAGACAGATGCTTAGAACCAGTTTGAATTAGGCTGTGGCATCAAAACATGGGTATGTTTTAGGAGTGGTGATGATTTGGGTGAAAGGGTGAGAAGACGCAGAGCAGAACACCAAAGTCTGGTGATCAATGTAGTTGAGAAGCAGAAGGGAAGTTAGGTATCAGAGAAAGAAGGAACAAAAAGAACCAGGCAAGGGATGGTGATGATACATTTCTAAGTCAAACTGCTGCTACTTGAGCAGACTTTTGAGTATTAAAGCACAGTTGAACTTTGACAGAATGACTTCTGGCACCCGGTTTAATCCCTGTCATCCTAGAGTGGCCATTTTACTTACTGTCCAAATTAGAATTCTCTTCAAGAGTGTCAGAGATGCTTTTAATAATTACCCCAGAACAACAGATGGAAACTATGGTGGTCCTGGGGAAACTAGATGTGTGGTCATATATCCCCTACCTATAGTTCTGTGCAGTTTAAGGTCAAATAAGTAAAATCAAATAAGTAAAAACTCCTTCTAAACGAGAAAGTGACCAGATTATTGTTATTGTTAGGGTCTCAGTGAATATTTTTATTTTTTATTTATTTATTTTTTTTGTGAGGAAGATCAGCCCTGAGCTAACATCCGTGCTAATCCTCCTGTTTTTGCTGAGGAAGATCGGCTCTGAGCTAACATCTATTGCCAATCCTCCTCCTTTTTTCTTTTCCCCAAAGCCCCAGTAGATAGTCATATGTCATAGTTGCACATCCTTCTAGTTGCTGTATGTGGGACGCGGCCTCAGCACGGCCGGAGAAGCGGTGCATCGGTGTGCGCCCGGGATCCGAACCCAGGCCGCCAGTAGCGGAGCACATGCACTTAACCGCTAAGCCCCGGGGCCGGCCCAAATATTTTTAAATCAATGAATGAATGAAACATTCCATCATCTTATCCTTAACAGATTTCTAAGTATCCATTTCTTTGGGAGGAACTCTGTGTATTTGTAGCAACTTCTAAAAACTGTGCATTTCTGGGGCTGGCCCTGTGGTGTAGTGGTTAAGTTTGGCATGCTCCACTTCGGTAGCCTGGGTTTCCAGGTTTGCACCCCGGGCACAGACCTACACCACTTGTCAGCCAGGCTGATGTGGTGACCCACATACAAAATAGAGGAAGATTGGCACAGATGTTAGCTCAGGGCAAGTCTTCCTCACGAAAATAAAAAAATAAAATAAAATAAAACAAAACTGGGCATTTCTTACAAATCCTGTCTGCAGTGCGTTATGAGGACAAATCTAGATTTCCTCTGCCACCCCTAAGAGAGACCTTTAACTCTGCTCTTGCCCAACATCCATCTCCACTATCAAGCACCAACTTCACCGTGGTAGGGAGCAATTCATTTTCATGTTTACCTGTGGTGCGCCTGCAGCTGGGTGCAAAGTGCAGCTTAGGAAGTAAAGCCCCTGCTCCCCTGGTGCATTAACACAGCCTCCATTAAGCTGCTCTACCGGGTGGCAATCCTGCAGCCGGGGAGCTTTCCTGTTCCAGGGTTTCTTGTCTCCTGGGGCCATTTTCAGAGGGGTGCCGGCTCAGCACAAGTCCATTTTTAGTTTCTTCCCACATGTGTCTCTCTGACTTTTGCTGCCCATATTCACTTTCCCACCCCCTAACCGGGCCCCAATTTAGGAAACTGATTGCTAAAAGAACTCAACAGACACTTTTAGCACAATTAATTTCTTAGCTATGCATTGAATAAGTTGTTATAAAAAAGACTACACATAAAGTAAAATTTCCATGATGAATGATAGTGTTGGAAAGACCACCAGGAGATGGTGTGACCTGGTTCTTCTCTGTTGGTAAGAAGGAAGGTTATAACCACCAAGGAGGCATAGGCTCCTGAAGAGCCTGAGGACAGAGGCTCCATGGATGTGACTGTCCTTCCTGTCAAATCACAGTCTACCTCTCCCACAAGATCACAGAAAGCCCTTACAATATGCACCATGCATTGTTTCATGAAAATGGATTAATACACATTAAGTCTTTAGAATAATGGATATATAAGATAAACACTATGTAAGCGTTAGCTTTTGTTATTACTCTTATAGCGGTAGACTGTTAAATTAATAACCAATATTAGTTTTATAACAACATATATTAGTATATATACACTGTATATAATATTAATGTATTAACAAATTATACTAAATTATTATTTAAGGGTTGAAGGATTGGTAAATTTTATGCTAAAACAGAGAGAAAGTAAAGATGGGGGAGAGACAGAGACAGAGAGACAGAGACAGAGAGAAAGAAACCTAAATCTGTGTGTTTGTGTGGGGTGAGGAGAGCGGTTTAGAGGAGAAGCAAAGGGGGCGTTAAGTGGCTCTGATAACTGGATAAGTGACTGAGGTTTGGGAACCTTCCCACTGTTTGGTAGAAATGATAAGATTTGTTTCATATTATCCCACATTACCCTCGTACCTGTAAATGGAAATTACATCGAGACAAAACGTATTCTCTGATTCTGGAAAGGGAGGGAATAGTGGTGAAGACAAGGGCTTGGGAATCTCCCTGCCTCTGTGTGTGTGTGTGTGTGTGTGTGTGTGTGTGTGTGTACTTCAATTTTTACAAACACTAAAGGAGATGTTTAAGGTAATAACAGTTGTTTCTAAACTGGAATCTGGTGTCTAAGGAGGTGGTGAGTTCACCCCCCACCTGGGGGTTCACATGGACATGTATTCTTGACACCCCGGGGGACATAATATGTGTGGCTGGATATTTAATTAAATATTTAAAATATTCAACTAATTTTTTTCTTCCCAGTATTTCACGCTCATCTCCCCTTCCCACCCTGACTTCATAATTTCTCCTCTAATGGGACAACTTTACTGTTGGATATTCTGTACTTCAGTGGTTGCCAAAAGCAGAATGCAGAGGAGGCAATCGCTTCCTGGCTTGTGTAGTCTGATAGCTCAGGCCTTGAGGGGAAGTGTAAAGGACTGGTATAGAAAAGACTTGAATAAGATACAAATCTACCAGACAGGCAAGTAAGCTCCAGGCTAGGGAGTGGGGAGCAGGCGGAGAGAAAGGAAGTGCAGAGCTGTTGAGGGTCTTCACAACAGGGGGGTCCTGTGTTTCCCCCCAAGCTGAGTTCTGAGTAGAGGGGATACCTTTAGATAGATTTGAGGGTTTGGGAGCAGGGATGTGTTTAGACTGAAATCTCTTCCCCGTGCACTGGAGCAGTGGCAGGAGGTAGAAGGGCCTCACGGATGAGAATGAGGCAACCTGCTCGGACCAATGACGAAGTGCCAGAAAGACAGGCTTTCGCAGCAGATAGCAGCACGGCCAGCAGACACCCAGGATTAGATACCTCTTATGCCCAACGTGTACCGTGTAAGCCCCCTGGACATTAGACCTAACCACAGAGATGAAAGGAATCCAAAACTGACCACAGGGCTGGCTTCAGGGGTGTGGGACCTATGCAGTCACAGAGGACATTGTACTCGCAAGGCCCAGCACTTGGTTTAATGTTCTGCTGTCATCATCCTGAAATTCATAATTTTTGAATAAGTGGCTTGCATTTCCATCTTGCACTGGGCCCTGAAAATTATGTAGTCATTTCTGCTTGACTTCTATTAACGTCCCTCAATTCCAGTAGAAAGAGGAATCTAAACAGAAGTTGACTAGAGAAAAATAAAGTTCTATTTCTACATATCTGAGTTGCAGGTTGGATTCTGTACCGATGCTTGCAAGCCAAGGCCAGAGGGAGTAAGGTGAAGCATGTTCAGATCACAGAAATGAGTAGTCGGATTTGGTTGACACGCAGAGTGTGTAACGGGTGGGGAGGAGATAAAACTGGAGAACGTGTCTGGAGGTGTGAGCACGCACAATCTTGAGTGCCTCTCCATTGGAGAGCAGCAGAGTTGAGACAGCCTGGCATATTCGGAATTATATATAATTCATATGTACGGGGGCCTGGAATATACAATCATGTTCAAGGCATTCGCATATAATATAAAAACTAGCATCGTAACAAG